>NC_091291.1:134442772-134755726 GCF_032444005.1 Ranitomeya imitator
ATGTTAAGGAGCTGAAACTCCTAAACCCTTCATCCAATTTTAATGTGGATACCCTCAAATGAAAGCTGAAAGTCTGAACTTCAACTGCATCTGAATTGTTTTGTTTAAAATTCATTGTGGTAATGTCTATAACCAAAATTAGAAAAATGTTGTCTCTGTCCAAATATATATGGACCTAACTGTATATGTGTGTGTGTGTGTGTGTGTGTGTGTGTGTGTGTGTGTATATGTGTATATATATATATATATATATATATATATACAGTGGGGCAAAAAAGTATTTAGTCAGTCAGCAATAGTGCAAGTTCCACCACTTAAAAAGATGAGAGGCGTCTGTAATTTACATCATAGGTAGACCTCAACTATGGGAGACAAACTGAGAAAAAAAAATCCAGAAAATCACATTGTCTGTTTTTTTAACATTTTATTTGCATATTATGGTGGAAAATAAGTATTTGGTCAGAAACAAAATTTCATCTCAATACTTTGTAATATATCCTTTGTTGGCAATGACAGAGGTCAAACGTTTTCTGTAAGTCTTCACAAGGTTGCCACACACTGTTGTTGGTATGTTGGCCCATTCCTCCATGCAGATCTCCTCTAGAGCAGTGATGTTTTTGGCTTTTCGCTTGGCAACACGGACTTTCAACTCCCTCCAAAGGTTTTCTATAGGGTTGAGATCTGGAGACTGGCTGGGCCACTCCAGGACCTTGAAATGCTTCTTACGAAGCCACTCCTTCGTTGCCCTGGCGGTGTGCTTTGGATCATTGTCATGTTGAAAGACCCAGCCACGTTTCATCTTCAATGCCCTTGCTGATGGAAGGAGGTTTGCACTCAAAATCTCACGATACATGGCCCCATTCATTCTTTCATGTACCCGGATCAGTCGTCCTGGCCCCTTTGCAGAGAAACAGCCCCAAAGCATGATGTTTCCACCACAATGCTTTACAGTAGGTATGGTGTTTGATGGATGCAACTCAGTATTCTTTTTCCTCCAAACACGACAAGTTGTGTTTCTACCAAACAGTTCCAGTTTGGTTTCATCAGACCATAGGACATTCTCCCAAAACTCCTCTGGATCATCCAAATGCTCTCTAGCAAACTTCAGACGGGCCCGGACATGTACTGGCTTAAGCAGTGGGACACGTCTGGCACTGCAGGATCTGAGTCCATGGTGGCATAGTGTGTTACTTATGGTAGGCCTTGTTACATTGGTCCCAGCTCTCTGCAGTTCATTCACTAGGTCCCCCCGCATGGTTCTGGGATTTTTGCTCACCGTTCTTTTGATCATTCTGACCCCACGGGGTGGGATTTTGCGTGGAGCCCCAGATCGAGGGAGATTATCAGTGGTCTTGTATGTCTTCCATTTTCTAATTATTGCTCCCACTGTTGATTTCTTCACTCCAAGCTGGTTGGCTATTGCAGATTCAGTCTTCCCAGCCTGGTGCAGGGCTACAATTTTGTTTCTGGTGTCCTTTGACAGCTCTTTGGTCTTCACCATAGTGGAGTTTGGAGTCAGACTGTTTGAGGGTGTGCACAGGTGTCTTTTTATACTGATAACAAGTTTAAACAGGTGCCATTACTACAGGTAATGAGTGAAGGAAAGAGGAGACTCTTAAAAAAGAAGTTACAGGTCTGTGAGAGCCAGAAATCTTGATTGTTTGTTTCTGACCAAATACTTATTTTCCACCATAATATGCAAATAAAATGTTAAAAAAACAAACAATGTGATTTTCTGGATTTTTTTTTCTCAGTTTGTCTCCCATAGTTGAGGTCTACCTATGATGTAAATTACAGACGCCTCTCATCTTTTTAAGTGGTGGAACTTGCACTATTGCTGACTGACTAAATACTTTTTTGCCCCACTGTATATATGTGTGTGTGTGTGTGTGTGTGTGTGTATCTATATATATAATTGCCTAAGGGTTTTTCCGTCTGTCTGTCTGTCTGTCTGTCCTGGAAATCCCGCGTCTCCGATTGGTCGAGGCCGCCAGGCCTCGACCAATCAGAGACCAGCACCGCATCGACGTAGAAATCCCGCGTCTCTGATTGGTCGAGGCCGCCAGGCCTCGACCAATCAGCAACGGGCACAGCGACGATGTCATAAAGGACGTAGACATCTCACGTTTCTGATTCAGCGACGGGCACAGTATCGACGTAGATGTCATAATGGTTGCCATGGCGACGATGATGTCATAAAGGTTGCCTCGACCAATCAGCGACGGGCACAGTCTGCCGCGAATTCTGGAATCATCATTGTCCATATACTACGGGGACATGCATATTCTAGAATACCCGATGCATTAGAATCGGGCCACAGTCTAGTATATATATATATGTGTATATATATATATATATATATATATATATATATATATATGTGTGTGTATGTGTATATATATATATATATATATATGTGTATGTATATATGTGTGTGTATGTATATATGTGTGTGTATGTATATATGTGTGTGTGTATATATGTGTGTGTGTATGTATGTATGTATATATATATATATATATATATATATATATATATGTGTGTGTGTGTATATATATCTGTGTGTCAGGCACAACTGACAGCTGGGGGCTGCAACCCTCTGCTGTCAGCATTAGCAGGGCTGGTTGTCAAAAATTAGGGGGAGCCCTCTATTCTTGATAACCAGCCTAGCTGAAGCAGACAGCTCGCAGCTGTCAATTTTTCCTTGCTGGTTATCATGAATACAGGGGCACACAGTTTTTTTAATTTCTTTATTTATAGTGCAGGCGGTTTATGAATACTCCCCATCAGCTGTGTCCTGCTCTCGCTGTTATTAGCGGCAGCAGGTGTAGGCTGATGGGAGTAGTAGTCTCTCATCAGCCAGCACCTGCTCTCACTGTTGTCATTTGAATATAACTCAATAATTCTCCCGATTGCAGCGCAAGCAGGGGACAATGCTGGGAACGTTCTTCAGCGCCAGGGAACAACACTAATTACCGCTGCTTCCCAGTCGCTGGTATGTGTCACACGGATGACATCTGTGTGCACGTATGCGGGATGTTTTGTGGACCGTGCTGCTGATTAAAAAAAAAAAACTGACATGTATTTTGCCCACTGACCCAAGGTCCGTGGAAACACACTTGACACGTGCACAGACAGTTGCTGAAGGGGTTAATTCAGTTGGTACGGTTAATGTTCTGTGTGCAAAAGGTGGATTAAAAATAATAGAAAAAGCATAAAGAAAAGACCCAGTCGCTACATTTGCTTTCACTCTTATGTTCAGTTTGACATAAACCACAAACCTCATAAAAGCGACCAGCGAGACGTAGATTAATCAGATTTCTTACCGAGGACTTGATTAAACGTCCTTTCATCGGGCATAAAAGGGACGGAAAGAATATTAACTAGTTAACCACAAGCTTAAGAATTAATCGCATTTGATGTGAGATTTTGACACCACCAGCCTCAACATATATATTTTTATTTTTATTTTCAGACCGGTGGATTAGACATTTTTTTGGGGGTGAATTTTTAGCATCTGGACCCTTCTTACCGCCAGTCTTAACCAACCCCTGCTGGGCTACTGCTCGTACAAATGGGCTATTGTCCACATAGGAATAAGATTGTAGCATCCGCTAATCTGATCCAATTTACAGAGCGAACTAGTGCACCTGTCAGCGCTGCAGACAATCACGTGACGCCGGTCACTTCTGCGCTAGTCTGAACTTACCCTAAACCTCAGTAAGGCGCGGGTCCCTCTTTATTGGGCTCTCTGTGCAACAAAAGATTGAAATGTTTCCTAACCCGGCTCCAAGTTACACTAATGTTCTGACGCACATCCTAGCAGAAGGGGCAGGCAACTCATTTACTAAGCCCTGGGATGGATCATGGGAAAATATCACAAGTTTTGCAACTTTTTGACAACAGAAAAGTGACTTTTAGAGTGCTACTAACTGATATTACAGGTGCACAACATCAAAAACCCAACAAATAATCGTTGTGCCAACATGGCCTTAGAGGGGCTTTCCTCATCTCAACATAACTTGATTATTCTAGAGGCGCACATGACTTTTAAGCCATTCGTTCCTCGGAAACCTCCAGTGTATTGTTCTAATCCTGACAGATCTAGCTGTCAATAAATACACCTAGTAACATAGTTAGTAAGGCCGAAAAAAGACATTTGTCCATCCAGTTCAGCCCATATTCCATCATAATAAATCCCCAGATCTACGTCCTTCTACAGAACCTAATAATTGTATGATACAATATTGTTCTGCTCCAGGAAGACATCCAGGCCTCTCTTGAACCCCTCGACTGAGTTCGCCATCACCACCTCCTCAGGCAAGCAATTCCAGATTCTCACTGCCCTAACAGTAAAGAATCCTCTTCTATGTTGGTGGAAAAACCTTCTCTCCTCCAGACGCAAAGAATGCCCCCTTGTGCCCGTCACCTTCCTTGGTATAAACAGATCCTCAGCGAGATACAGTTAGGGCCAGAAATATTTGGACAGTGACACAATTTTCGCGAGTTGGGCTCTGCATGCCACCACATTGGATTTGAAATGAAACCTCTACAACAGAATTCAAGTGCAGATTGTAACGTTTAATTTGAAGGGTTGAACTAAAATATCTGATAGAAAATGTAGGAATTGTACACATTTCTTTACAAACACTCCACATTTTAGGAGGTCAAAAGTAATTGGACAAATAAACATAATCCAAACAAAATATTTTTATTTTCAATATTTTGTTGCAAATCCTTTGGAGGCAATCACTGCCTTAAGTCTGGAACCCATGGACATCACCAAACGCTGGGTTTCCTCCTTCTTAATGCTTTGCCAGGCCTTTACAGCCGCAGCCTTCAGGTCTTGCTTGTTTGTGGGTCTTTCCGTCTTAAGTCTGGATTTGAGCAAGTGAAATGCATGCTCAATTGGGTTTAGATCTGGAGATTGACTTGGCCATTGCAGAATGTTCCACTTTTTGGCACTCATGAACTCCTGGGTAGCTTTGGCTGTATGCTTGGGGTCATTGTCCATCTGTACTATGAAGCGCCGTCCAATCAACTTTGCAGCATTTGGCTGAATCTGGGCTGAAAGTATATCCCGGTACACTTCAGAATTCATCCGGCTACTCTTGTCTGCTCTTATGTCATCAATAAACACAAGTGACCCAGTGCCATTGAAAGCCATGCATGCCCATGCCATCACGTTGCCTCCACCATGTTTTACAGAGGATGTGGTGTGCCTTGGACCATGTGCCGTTCCCTTTCTTCTCCAAACTTTTTTCTTCCCATCATTCTGGTACAGGTTGATCTTTGTCTCATCTGTCCATAGAATACTTTTCCAGAACTGAGCTGGCTTCTTGAGGTGTTTTTCTGTCTATTTTTGGTATTGATGAATGGTTTGCATCTAGATGTGAACCCTTTGTATTTACTGTCATGGAGTCTTCTCTTTACTGTTGACTTAGAGACAGATACACCTACTTCACTGAGAGTGTTCTGGACTTCAGTTGATGTTGTGAACGGGTTCTTCTTCACCAAATTAAGTATGCGGCGATCATCCACCACTGTTGTCATCCGTGGACGCCCAGGCCTTTTTGAGTTCCCAAGCTCACCAGTCAATTCCTTTTTTCTCAGAATGTACCCAACTGTTGATTTTGCTACTCCAAGCATGTCTGCTATCTCTCTGATGGATTTTTTCTTTTTTTTCAGCCTCAGGATATTCTGCTTCACCTCAATTGAGAGTTCCTTTGACCGCATGTTGTCTGCTCACAGCAACAGCTTCCAAATGCAAAACCACACACCTGGAATCCACCCCTGACCTTTTAACTACTTCATTGATTACAGGTTAACGAGGGAGACACCTTCAGAGTTAATTGCAGCCCTTAGAGTCCATTGTCCAATTACTTTTGGTCCCTTGAAAAAGAGGATGCTATGCATTACAGAGCTATGATTCCTAAACCCTTTCTCCAATTTGGATGTGGAAACTATCATATTGCAGCTGGGAGTGTGCACTTTCAGCCCATATTATATATATAATTGTATTTCTGAACATGTTTTTGTAAACAGCTAAAATAACAAAACTTGTGTCACTGTCCAAATATTTCTGGCCCTAACTGTATTTGTATTGTCCCCTTATATACTTATACATGGTTATTAGATCGCCCCTCAGTCATCTTTTTTCTAGACTAAATAATCCTAACTTCGCTCAGCTATCTGGGTATTGTAGTTCTCCCATCCCCTTTATTAATTTTGTTGCCCTCCTTTGTACTCTCTCTAGTTCCATTATATCCTTCCTGAGCACCGGTGCCCAAAACTGGACACAGTACTCCATGTGCGGTCTAACTAGGGATTTGTACAGAGGCAGTATAATGCTCTCATCATGTGTATCCAGACCTCTTTTAATGCACCTGTGTAGACTGTCCCTTGCAGGAGAAAGTATAAAATATCACTGGCTGCATTATAAACTTATTTCCCTCTGAAGAGCCATGGGGGCGGGTCCTGACTTGTTTCGTGTCCCATAGGCTGGGCTACAACGTTACAAGCCAGGTGAAGCATTTAGTAAGTCACCAACATGCGTTGGATTGTAAGGTCACCTCCTGATCTGTGCACCCAGCCCGGTCTCAGGAGGCTAGGACCGCCCACTGGACTCTTCACATGTAAATAACATCCACTGGGTGCTACATTATAACCTCTTTTATAGTTTATATTGCAAAGAACAGTTTAGGCAGGAACAGATTACTGCTACATTGGAACCACCAACGCTTAAAACACGTAGGTGTCCATCTCGAGACAACCCCTTTAAGTGTTATGGCACAGATTTTTTCCCCCCCCAAAAAAGGTCATAAAGATCCTTGTTGATGTGTGATGGGTTCCCTCTGTGTTCACATAAACAACCCGATGGTCCCAGGATTGGCAGAGTCGCCGGTGTATACTACGCCGCCGCCATGGACGGGTTGTGCAGCCGCGCTCTGCTTGATACAGAACTCGTGCAGGATAAGTGCGGATTTAAATATCCCCAAACAATAGGAACGGTGACGCATTATTCCATTCCTGCACTCCGCTCCCCCTCCGCACCTGTCGGAATTATTACTTGCCTCTTGTTCCAGGTCGTGCTCCTTACAGCGAGAGAACAAGGCGCTCATTGTCCTCGTACAATAGGGCTCGGGGCGAGGAACAATGCCACATTTACCTGAGATCCATAGATCAGCACGAGCCATTTTCTTTTAAGCTTCTTGTTGATGGGGATGCAAGGGCAGCCTTAAAGGAGCGCCGTCGCCTAAGTCACGTCAGTAAACGAGACCTCCTTATATTGACGAGTTCGTAATGGCTTAACGGATCAGTCACTAGATTTGACAGTGAAAACTGCATACATTACATGAATACCCCTGACCTGGTGAGGCTGGTGTACTTACTGTGAAAATCCATGTAAGAATGGCTGTAAAATACTGATATTAACATAAGCATTTAATAAGTCCATTAAAAGAGGGAGAGCTCTTCTCCCACCCGGCCTGATTGACAGCTGCAGCTTCTACGCAGCAGTGTGGAGGGACACTGAGGAGCTTGTAAATTAGTATCTGTGGAAGGAGATTCAACAGGGAGAAGGGATAGAGGAGTTGTCAGACTAGGTGGGCGGAGATTTAGCAGCAGGGAGGAGGGACACTGAGGAGCTATTAATCAGGTTAGGTGAATAAAATGTATTTAAGTTTGAATAAGGGATTAAACAGCCATTGTAAGTATTTTCACAGTAAGTACACCAGTTTCATCAGGTCTAAGATCTATTTAGTAATGTACAGTACAGACCAAAAGTTTGGACACACCTCATTTAAAGATTTTTCTGTATTTTCATGACTATGAAAATTGTACATTCACACTGAATGCATCAGAACTATGAATTAACACATGTGGAATTATATACTTAACAAAAAAGTGTGAAACAACTGAAATTATGTCTTATATTCTAGGTTCTTCAAAAGTAGCCACCTTTTGCTTTGATGACTGCTTTGCACACTCTTGGCATTCTCTTCATGAGCTTCAAGAGGTAGTCACTGGGAATGGTCTTTCAACAATCTTGAAGGAGTTCCCAGAGATGCTTAGCACTTGTTGGCCCTTTTGCCTTCACTCCGCGGTCCAGCTCACCCCAAACCATCTCGATTGGGTTCAGGTCTGGTGACTGTGGAGGCCAGGTCATCTGGCGTAGCACCCCATCACTCTCCTTCTTGGTCAAATAGCTCTTACATAGCCTGGAGGTGTGTTTGGGGTCATTGTCCTGTTGAAAAATAAATGATGGTCCAACTAAACGCAAACCGGATGGAATAGCATGCCGCTGCAAGATGCTGTGGTAGCCATGCTGGTTCAGTATGCCTTCAATTTTGAATAAATCCCCAACAGTGTCACCAGCAAAGCCCCCCCCCCCACCATCACACCTCCTCCTCCATGCTTCACGGTGGGATCCAGGCATGTAGAGTCCATCCGTTCACCTTTTCTGTGTCGCACAAAGATGGAAACAAAGATCTCAAATTTGGGCTCATCAGACCAAAGCACAGATTTCCACTAGTCTAATGTTTATTCCTTGTGTTCTTTAGCCCAAACAAGTCTCTTCTGCTTGTTGCCTGTCCTTATCAGTGGTTTCCTAGCAGCTATTTTACCATGAAGGCCTGCTGCACAAAGTCTCCTCTTAACAGTTGTTGCAGAGATGTGTCTGCTGCTAGAGCTCTGTGTGGCATTGACCTTGTCTCTAATCTGAGCTGCTGTTAACCTGCGATTTCTGAGGCTGGTGACTCGGATAAACTTATCCTCAGAAGCAGAGGTGACTCTTGGTCTTCCTTTCCTGGGGTGGTCCTGACGTGAGCCAGTTTCTTTGTAGCGCTTGATGGTTTTTGCTACTGCACTTGGGGACACTTTCAAAGTTTTCCCAATTTTTCGGACTGACTGGCCACTCGTTTTTCTTTATTTAGAATTTGTATTAGGACTATCAGCTGTGTATCCAGACTTCTGCACAACACTACTGATGGTCCCAACCCCATTTATAAGGCAAGAAATCACACTAATTAAACCTGACAGGGCACACCTGTGAAGTGAAAACAATTCCCGGTGACTACCTCTTGAAGCTCATCAAGAGAAAGCCAAGAGTGTGCAAAGCAGTCATCAAAGCAAAAGGTGGCTACTTTGAAGAACCTAGAATATAAGACATAACAAAAAAGTGTGAAACAACTGAAATTAAGTATATAATTCCACATGTGTTAATTCGTAGTTTTGATGCCTTCAGTGTGAATATACAATTTTCATAGTCACGAAAATACAGAACAATCTTGAAATGAGAAGATATGTCCAAACTTTTGGTCTGTACTGTATATGGTGAGATTGGCGAAGAAATGGTTCCATCACAATGAAGTAGAGGTGCTGGATTGGCCCTCACAGTCCCCAGACCTCACCCCAATCCAACACTTGTGGGTATGTATTCAGCTGTTTCTTCATCTCTTCTCCATGTTCACCATGCTGGTGCACACTGGTCGCCTCACATGGGTAGAAACCTGAGAGCAAATTTCATTAAGGACATGTTTGAATCTGACAGAGCTGCGCAGAACGGTCAGGTAGTGCTGAAAACCAAAAGGTGGATTTATAAAATACTAACAAAATAATAAAAATTAGAATTAGGATTTTTGAGAGCAAGAATCTGCATAACTAATCATATGCTAAATATCTACAAAGCAAATTTCCGAATGACATAGATGGCGGTCTCACATTCGAAGGAGAAGTGGATGACCAGATCTGGAGCCTGAAAGTCAGAACATCGTTAGCCTTCTGCTCGTCAGTGTATTGTAATCTGAGAATACACTTTAGCCCCCGATTCATCAAGGTGTTTTCACCAGAATTCAGATGGATAACTCACAGGCAAGGTTGCAACTGTTTGCCCTAAAATTTAGTGACCGTTTGTCATTTTTACAGCAGCCCAAATTGGGCAGAGCTCAGACAAGAAGCCTGCCCGAATAATGCACCATAATTTACCTCTACAAAGTGGCACAAACTCTGAAAAATTCTGAAAAATTGGGGACAACCCCTTCAACTTTTGGAAACCTCTTGATGCGTCACTTATTGAAGCCGCTTTTAAACCAAAGCTGAGCAATCTGGATTTCCAATTGCCCAAAATTGGATTTTCAGAAGGGTTTGGTGCAGGAATTGCTACTATTAAATTACGTTACTATGAATGTGCCCATTGATTTCAGTTGGTGATTTAGAAGATTCAGTTTCAAAATTCTTTCAAAAAAATCTTAAAGGGGTTGGCATGCACATTAAAATTGATGTCCTATCCTTAAGGTAGGTCATCCATGTCTGATCGGTAAGGGTGAGACACCCTGCACAGCTCCGTCGCTGCACATCCATCATCTATTGATTTAAATAGGGGGCGGATGTGCAGCACGCGGCCGCGGCCTTGATACAGTCGACAGAGCTGAGCAGTTCTGACCGACATCAGGAACATCTGATCGGCAGGACTGCCAAGTGCCCTACCCTCACTGATCAGACATGACCTGTCCTAAGGATAGACCTTCAATGTTAAACTCCTGGACAACCCCTTTATGCAAAGTGGAGAGCGGAGTACTTCATAACTTTACTCAGACTTCCTTTAGCTTCAGAAGCAGGCTCGAGAAATAAAAAACACAAAAAAACATAAAAACACTATAGACTTCCTACAAAACCCAATATCCTCTTGCACTTTGTTGTATATTTTTTTTTTTAGAGTTCCTCCATTATCTGTGTGGACGCCTTCAAAGGATAAATTGCCTTTTACTACTTGCTGAAAGTAAATTAAAAAAAAGGTGCGTCCATCTACTTTTCATTTCCTGAACATTCAATATAAGGTTTTTGACAAATCGCTGAGATCCTTTCTGCGAGTCCGAGGCTCCCGCTTCCTTTCTGAACTGTGATGTGATCGCGGCGGATGCATTAGGCGCTCTCGTCGCGGCACAGACCACAGGATGTTTGTCATTGTGTGCAATTTTTCCATTCTCACTGAACTCATCCCGGAGGTTCAAGTTTTGCAGATTCCCTTTTGGTTCATACAAGGTAAATTACACAAAGCAGATTTTTTTTTTTTTTTTAATTATTTATGCTTTTTTAGTTGCACAACGGACACTGAACAGCATCTAAGTGAATTGTGCAGCCGATTCTCTGCCAAAATTCTGCGGATATTGTTTTTTCTCCTACACTGTATCGCTACCAAAAAAAAAGGGGGAGGAATCAAAATTGCTGAACGAATCATCAATGATCCTAAATACGCAAACAATCCAACATTGATGGCAACAAGCGTAGATGGAATGAAGAACTTATTACGGAGGGTCAAGATGGAAAACTCCAACATGGGACTACTACTCAACACAAAGAAGACAAAGATAATGACCACAGGCAGGTACGACCAGGACACATGAGATGGACGGCGACATACTAGAAGTTGTAAAGGACTTCAACCTACTCGGATCAATGATCACTCAAGATGCAGCGATGACACCATAAGTCAATAGGAGAATAGTTATGGGCAAATCAACAATGAAGTCATCGGACAAGGTCTTCAAATCAAGGAACATTTCACTGGTGACCAATACGAGCCGTAAATAGTCTGTAGTAGTAACGTGGATGTGAAACCTGGGCAATAAACAAACAAGACAGACATGGATGGCAAGAAGAACAAATCAATCTTGGAACAAATCAAGCCGGACATGTCACTGGAAACAAGGATCACCAAGCTACGACTTGTCTACTGTGGACACATCAAAAACAACAATCACTGGAGAAGGACATCATGGTCAGAAGAATAGAAGGAACAAGGCGAAGAGGAAAACCAGCAACGTGATGGCTTGATACTATCAAGATGACGGTGGAGAAGACCCTGGCGGACATATCTAGGCTTCCACAAGATCCATCTTCCTGCAGAGCGTTCATCTATCGAGCCCCCATGGCTCGAAATCAACCCAAAGGCCGTAAAATATATTTATATATTCTTAGAGGATTGCTTCACCCTCCATGTGATGCCAAAGGAACCCTGCCTGCTGTTATGTTCTGGGATGGACCCCTTGGAGACACTGTCAGACCTGATAACGGTGCAGCGGCCCTGGTGCAGGACAACGTCCACCATCCTGGAGCTGCCGACGAGCTCCGGCCACATGAGGCTGAAACCATTGATGCAACTGAGCTATTTATTAATCTTCTGAGCAGTGTCCATATAGATGTGGTATCGCAGCGTTGGGAAGAATTGGGGTAATACATCTAAAATAGTATTTGTTCTGCATGTCGAAAGCGTGATAAAATCCTTAGAAAAAAAAGGATGCCACTGAAAAACGTCACTCATCATGCGGCAAAATGCCCACATCTCACTGCCCTGAAGGAAGAAAAAAACGCAAAAAGGTTACATGAAAAATATTCTAGTATAATAAATAATAAAATACCTTTTTGGCATTGGTGGTAATGACCTGTCTAACGTGTTTTTGTTTTTTTTTAATTATTATAGCAATGAGTAATAAAATAAATGTTTAATTACACCATAGCATTGAGTAATAAAAAAATACAATGAAATAATAAATAATTATAATAAATGTATTTTTAGGGTTTTTTGTTTTATATTCACCTTTACAAAAATAATGAGTTGCCTCAAAATGGTACTAATGTAAATGATAACTCATCTCACAAAATAACAAGCCCTCACATGACTAGGTCTATGGAAAAATAAATGTTTTGGGAGTCAAAGTGTAAAAAAAATAAAATAAAAGCTGTGACCTCAAGACCAATAGGTCATGTCTTTAAAGGATTACTCCAATCTTAAATCATCACCATCATCATCCATAGGATAGGTGATAAATTGCCGATTAGTGAGGACCCCACCATTAGGACCCCCACTAATCCCGAGAATTGGGCTTTGTAATGTCCCACATCAGTATAGAGAGATGACGCGCCATCACCCCATTCATTTTTTATAGGGCTGCAGGTAATAACCGTGCTCTCCATTTCCACGGGGTATTTCAGAGCCCCCGATCTTGCGGGGGTCTCCCAGTGATCAGAGCCCCTGATCTTGTGGGGGTCTTCCAGTGATCAGAGCCCCCCGATCTTGTTGGGATCTCCCAGTGATCAGAGCCCCCGATCTTGCCGAAATCTCCCAGTGATCATAGCCCCCAATCTTGCAGTGGTCTCCCAGTGATCAGAGCCCCCCAATCTTGCGGTGGTCTCCCAGTGATCAGAGCCCCCCAATCTTGCGGTGGTCTCCCAGTAATCAGAGCCCCCGATCTTGCGGTGGTCTCCCAGTAATCAGAGCCCCCGATCTTGCGGGAATCTCCCAGTAACCAGAGCCCCCGATCTTACGGGCGTCTCCCAATAACCAGAGCCCCCGATCTTGCAGGAATCTCACAGTAACCAGAGCCTCCGATCTTGCGAGGACCTCCCAGTGATCAGAGCCCCCAATCTTGCAGGGGTCTCCCAGTAATCAGAGCCCCCAATCTTGCGGGAATCTCTTAGTAACCAGAGCCCCCGATCTTGCGGGAATCTCCCAGTAACCAGAGCCCCCGATCTTGCGGGAATCTCCCAGTAACCAGAGCCCCCAATCTTGCGGGAATCTCGTAGTAACCAGAGCCCCCGATCTTGCGGGAATCTCCCAGTAACCAGAGCCCCCGATCTTGCGGGAATCTCCCAGTAATCGGAGCCCCCGAACTTGCGGTTGTCTCCCAGTAATCAGAGCCCCCGAACTTGCGGTTGTCTCCCAGTAATCAGAGCCTCCGGACTTGCGGGGGGTCTCCCAGTGATCAGTAAGTTATTGATCCGATGTAGGGGTGACCTTTATAGGGTAAAAAATGGAGGATTATAGATAGAAAAAGGCTCCAGTAGGCAAAATGTGGGCGAGAGACCTCAGAACTGCGGGATGGGGTGATCGTCAGCAGCGGAGGACGCGCTCAGATCTCTCTGGTGAATATATAGGGCTGTCCGGGTGACGAGCGCAGATAAAACCAACAGGGTTAAAGCCCATTTGTTTATTGGATTACAGAAAAAGAGAGAAATCGGTGACACAACATTTTTTTTTTCTTCTAAATCATAACAGCGTCTCCATGGTAACAAAAGACGTCAGACTTGTTATTGCAGGAAGGAGCATCTGCGAGGACATTGCATTTAGCACAGAGTGGAAACTGACAGCCAGGGAAATAGAAATACATTGATTTCTCTTTCTGCCGCGCGCAGAGTATAGGAAAATCCTGTGTGAAGTCTGGTTCAGCGTTACATCACTCGTGCCCTCTACACGACCCAGCGACAGCTGCCCAACACAGACAGCGACAACCCCAAATAGACACCAGCGATCACAGGGAACCCGGAGATCAACTGTGACCGAGGAGCTCAGAAGCTGGGATGTAGGGAACGGTCAGCACCAGACATTGCTGTAAGATGTCCGCTGAAAAAAAAAAATCCAGCCCAAATCCCAAGCGACAGCTGCATGAGCAGAATGAGGAAAAAAAAAAAAAAAGTAAAGCGCACCGAGTATATTTAGATATAATTATTGGAGCGTTTGCAGCACGGGGTCCACCGTGCAGGAGACAAACCTGCTGCTAGCAAATGGCGGCACAATATGGCGGTAGAAGCGAACTCTTACTTCACAGAGTCGCACAGAAGGGAAAACGCGGTGCCCTGTTAGCGTCACAGGTGAACACAGCTGCCTAACAGAGCAAAAGCAATCAGTGGTCAGGGAGTAGCAAGCACACAAACACCTCCTCTCCGGTGGAGCTGGAATTCTAATGGCTTTACGCCAGCCCTGAATTCACCAAACTCCTCACCGGAGGTGCCGGTATTCTAGTGGCTTATTTCAGCCGGACCCTGACCACAAGCAGACAAGACCACTGAATCGCAAAAGCTCATGACATAAGCTGATCCTAGCGCATGGCCGTGAGGCCATGCAAACCTTTTATAGCTGCAGCAACTTCAGGACCTTCCTAGAGGACCAATGGCAGCTGCTGCAGTACCTGAGCATGTGACCCCTGACCTCCAATGAGAGATCTTACCTTGGGCATGCTCAGAAGGGGAAAAGCAGGACTTAGTCCCAGAGACATCTGCTCGCCGCTGACCAGTACTGGCTACAATGGCTGAGCCTGGAAAGGCAGCAGTAACCATCCGCACCGTATCAGGCTGAGCCAGACGCTGGGACCGACGTCTCCGCTGAGCAGACTCCACTGCGGCTGGAGAAGAATAGGAGACCACAGCGGAGATGGATTGAGACTCCCCCTGTGCAGCGGCAGGAACTCGAGCCGTAACAAAAAATAATCTATCATTTTCTTCAGCTTAAAAAAAAACAACATGGACGCCTTCAATTTATTTTTTTTTTATTTTTTTTTATTTTTTTTTTACACAGACCAGGCAAAAATGAGACCAATCTTTACGAACTGAATGGAGAGGTAATTTTTATCATAGGTGCACTCCACCTGTGAGAGACAGAATCTAAACGTAAAGCCAGAAAATCTCATTGTAAGATTTTTACAGAATTAATTAGCATTTTTGTAGGGGGGAGTTCGGGATAATGAAGACGTTGTTGCAACAAGGGGGGTTGTTATGATGTTGTTTGTAGTCTTATGTATTAACTTATCACATGCATATAAACATTATGTTGTATCTTATCCCTATGGCCGGTGACATATGTTCAGTTCATAGGTCCATATTCTCTTTATGAGATACACAGTTTTTTAATTTTTTTATATCTGGCAAATAAAAACTTCATATATAAAAGCCGCAATGATCGTAGACATTCTGCACCACCACATTATGGGTGTCAGGTCCGATCATTCCTACACGAACAGTTTCATGGAAAGTGGATTGGTCGTCGTGGGCCAGTTGAATGGCCACCAAGGTCTCCCGATCTGACCCCCTTAGACTTTTATCTTTGGGGTCATCTGAAGGCAATTGTCTATGCTGTGAAGATACGAGATGTGCAGCATCTGAAACAACGGATACTGGAAGCCTGTACTAGCATTTCTTCTGCGGTGTTGCTATCAGTGTGTCAAGAGCAAGAGAAGAGGGTTGCACTGACAATCCAACACAATGGACAGCACTTTGAACACATTTTATAAGTGATCATAAACTTGTAAATAACTCATGAAAGAATAAAGTTATGTTAAAACCAAGCACACCATTGTTTTTCTTGTGAAATTATCAATAAGTTTGATGTGTCACATGACCCTTTTCCCATTGTAAAAAAGAAAGTTGGATCCAAAATGGCCGACTTCAAAATGGCTGCCATGGTCACCACCCATCTTGAAAAGTTTTCCCCCTCCCATACAATAATGTGCCACAAAGAGGAAGTGGACATCACCAACCATTTCCATTTTATTTCAGTGTACCCATATAAATGGCCCACCCTGTACATTCATATCTCCTTGCCAATATAAAAGAACATTTTGGATGTGGCTTAGAAGTTAATATAAAACAAAAAAAAAATTATGACTTATCTTGGTCCGAATGCAATTTCTTCTGTTGCCTCCTGACATACCCAGTTCTACTATACCACTGGGCTCTGCTTTTCTACACAACTCCCCCTGCAATCCAGCTCTGCTGTTCCAAGTGCCGTCCGGCAGACCCAGCTCTGCTGTTCCAAGTGCCGTCCGGCAGACCCAGCTCTGCTGTTCCAAGTGCCGTCCGGCAGACCCAGCTCTGCTGTTCCAAGTGCCGTCCGGCAGACCCAGCTCTGCTGTTCCAAGTGCCGTCCGGCAGACCCAGCTCTGCTGTTCCAAGTGCCGTCCGGCAGACCCAGCTCTGCTGTTCCAAGTGCCGTCCGGCAGATCCAGCTCTGCTGTTCCAAGTGCCG
The DNA here is from genome assembly GCF_032444005.1 of Ranitomeya imitator. NCBI lineage: Eukaryota > Metazoa > Chordata > Amphibia > Anura > Dendrobatidae > Ranitomeya > Ranitomeya imitator. The sequence continues at coordinate 134,459,568 of NC_091291.1, forward strand.
TCCGGCAGACCCAGCTCTGCTGTTCCAAATGCCATCCGGCAGACCCAGCTCAGCTGTTCCAAGTGCCGTCTGGTAGACCCAGCTCAGCTGTTCCAAGTGCCGTCCGGCAGACCCAGCTCAGCTGTTCCAAGTGCCGTCTGGTAGACCCAGCTCAGCTGTTCCAAGTGCCATCCGGCAGACCCAGCTCTGGTGTTCCAAGCGCCGTCTGGCACACCCAGCTCTGCTGTTCCAAATGCCGTCCGGCAGACCCAGCTCTGGTGTTCCAAGTGCCGTCCAGCTGACCCAGCTCTGCTGTTCCAAGTGCTATCTGGCAGACCCAGCTCTGGTGTTCCAAGTGCCGTCCAGCAGACCCAGCTCAGCTGTTCCAAGTGCCGTCCAGCAGACCCAGCTCAGTTGTTCCAAGTGCCGTCCGGCAGACCCAGCTCTGGTGTCCCAAGTGCCATCCGGCAGACCCAGCTCTGCTGTTCCAAGTGCCATCCGGCAGACCCAGCTCTGCTGTTCCAAGTGCCATCCGGCAGACCCAGCTCTGCTGTTCCAAGTGCCGTCCGGCAGACCCAGCTCAGTTGTTCCAAGTGCCGTCCAGCAGACCCAGCTCTGCTGTTCCAAGTGCCATCCGGCAGACCCAGCTCTGCTGTTCCAAGTGCCATCCGGCAGACCCAGCTCTGCTGTTCCAAGTGCCATCCGGCAGACCCAGCTCTGCTGTTCCAAGTGCCATCCGGCAGACCCAGCTCTGCTGTTCCAAGTGCCATCCGGCAGATCACGCTCTGCTGTTCCAAGTGCCATCCGGCAGATCACGCTCTGCTGTTCCAAATGCCATCCGGCAGATCCAGCTCTGCTGTTCCAAATGCTATCCGGCAGATCCAGCTCTGCTGTTCCAAATGCCATCCGCCAGATCCAATTCTGCTGTTCCATGCTGCTCCGTATTCTATACAGCATGTCCAGCTCTCTCTGCACCAGCGCCTCCGGTCTGTGCTGCACATCAACACCTACAGCTTAGAGAATCCATATCACCATGTGAGATACCACGTGAAAGAACATTTAAAAGTTTGGATACTCTAACTGTAAAGAACCCTTTCCTACACTGATAAAACTGTCTTTTCCAAAATGAATAAATCTTTTGACTTAATCATTGTGTTCCAAGCGTGATTTGCTCCGTTTCCTTCTGACATACCCAGCTTTGCCATACCACTGGGCTCTGGTTTTCTGCACAACTCCCCATGCCATCCAGCAAAACCATCTCTGCTGTTCCACGCCGCTCCACATTCATTGCATCATATCCAGTTCTCGCTGCACCAGCGCTTCCGGTCTGTGCTGCACATCCAGATCTACAGCTTAGAGAATCACTACATTAGATACCATGTGATGTTCAGAACATTTAAAAGTGTGCTCTAACTGTAAAGAACCCTTTCCTGCATTGATGATGGAGCTGTCTTAAACCGTATCTCCTTAGCCAAAACTTATAACGTCTTTATTTTACTATAGCTAAAGTCAACATTAACAAAATGGAACATAATCATAAGAGATATCGACATAAAATTGAAAATGTTGCCAATATTTGCAGTAATTCTGGGACTGAATGATACATTTGTTTTTGCCACAATTGATTGAAGTTTTGTTTTTTTTACTACTTTTCTTCTCTGTACTTCGCCTGCCCGGCGCAGATTTTTGCCGGCACCCCGCACATTAATCATGGTACCTGGAGCATGACAGGTAATTAGCGGGTGTCTTGCTCATGTGACTCAGGTAATTTCTAAGCTCAGGCAAGTAGAATTGAGTAGTGGAATTAGAGTCGCGAACGCCTATAATTATTACAGTGGATACACTTGCTAAGTACCAGTGTTCTGCTTTTTGAGAACATGTTTTCAAGGTCAAACTGTGCTCTTTCCTTCGGAACTAATCCCAGAAAGAAGGTATTCTTTTCTTTTCTTCTTTCTAAAATGTAAAGATTATGGTGTAATGCTCAAGACGGACAGCTACGCCAGGGATTCAATCACCTGCTTCACAGAAAAGACATGTGGAAATCTGCTTTTGGGGATGCAACAAAGGACAGTGGGAAGCAGATATCAGAGAGACGTGCATGAATAAAGGGGTCAAGGCCAGAAACAAGAGGAAGACGGGATACAGGACAGCGAGCGCTACCAAAAGGTGGAATATCTTGCATAAATTAGAAAAAAAGAAAATGGAAAGATGTTAAGGTTTAGGAGGATAAGTGTGTTCGAGGCTGCCGTCCTTCCGTGTCTGACAGACCTATGGACCTATGATCAGGGGGAGCCTACAGCCCCTTAGTCATTTATGCAAAAAAGGGCAAATTTCTTACCCAAGTGTTAAGTGTTTTAAGTCACATAATACCTGTAGAAAAGCATGGTCTTCCTTCCGTCAACCCCAACAAGACAAATCTTCTTTTGATGCACATAGCAATCATACCACTCGTTCTAAGTAACTTGCCATCCACTCTTTTTTGAGTGAACGGTTCTTCCTCATCTGCCAGCATTTTAGGTATTGGGACTTTTTTTTATCCTTACTTCCCAAGATAGATTGTTCCAGCACATGGCAAAGACCCATCCCCGACTTCCTGTAGGTAGGCAATGACCAGCCCTCATTTCCTGTAGGGAGGCAATGACCCGCCCTCACTTCCTGTAGGGAGGCAATGACCCACCCCCACTTCCTGTAGGGAGGCAATGACCTGCCCTCACTTCCTGTAGGGAGGCAATGACCCACCCCCACTTCCTGTAGGGAGGCAATGACCTGCCCTCACTTCCTGTAGGGAGGCAATGACCCACCCCCACTTCCTGTAGGGAGGCAATGACCCACCCTCACTTCCTGTAGGGAGGCAATGATACACCCTCACTTCTTGTAGGGAGGCAATGACCCACCCCCACTTCCTGTAGGGAGGCAATGACCTGCCCTCACTTCCTGTAGGGAGGCAATGACCCACCCCCACTTCCTGTAGGGAGGCAATGACCTGCCCTCACTTCCTGTAGGGAGGCAATGACCCACCCTCACTTCCTGTAGGGAGGCAATGACCCACCCTCACTTCCTGTAGGGAGGCAATGACCCACCCCATTCCCTGTAGAGAGGCAATGACCTACCCCCACTTCCTGTAGGGACTCAATGACCCACCCCCACTTCCTGTAGGGAGGCAATGACCTGCCCTCACTTCCTGTAGGGAGGCAATGACCCGCCCTCAATACCTGCAGGGAGGCAATGACCCACCCCCACGATTCCTGTAATCCGCGTTGTCGGGTGGATTACACTTGACAACATGCAGCAGACAGCAAGTTCCACATAAGGAAGACACCTAGTGGCCAAACTTTGGAGCAATTTTGAGGATAAAAAACAATTTTAAAGTGTAAACATTGATTTGATTTTCAAACATTTATTGTAAACAAAAAAATTAGCAACTCTAATATATTGTATTAGTGAAATCTGATTTTCTCTCCTCCAGGACTGATCATTCATTTTCAATTCATGGGTAAAATCTGTGAGTCACTTTATCTATGATATGAGATCAGATTGTCCGCATGTGCGGGAACCATTTATATTTTTTTGCATTGCTCATCATTGCACACGTGAAGTAAACCAGATTGAATTTCTCATTGTTGAGCCACGGCCACAGCTCAGCCATTACATGGTCTCTTCTCCTTCTTCTGTATCAGCCGTGTGATCTCGTAAATATGAACACCGCAATTACCCCTTTTTTCTCCGTATCGACCATGCACAACTTTACTAATTTTCACACAATTCTTTTATTTTTCCCTATGATGTATGATAAAAAAAATTATATTGTGGTATCATGTTAGCCAGAAAAATCAATATAAATACTTTTATGCCCCAAAATGCCCAAAGTATTCTTGGAGTGACACCTTTACTGGCTAACCAGAAAAATATATTTTTGCAAGCTTTCAGAGTACAGGGGTTCCTTCTTCAGGCAGAAAGAAGATTTTGAAAACAGCCTGAAGAAGGAGCCTCTGTGCTTTGACAGCTTGCAAAAATATTTCTTCTGGTTAGCCAATAAAGGTATCACTCCATGAATACTTTTGTCATTTTTGGACATAGAAGTGTTTACATCGATTCTTCCCTATGATAATATACCAATATATAGAGAATGGTTTTATAGCAGCTTATAGAATAGAAGGCGGCATTCTTCATAAATGCTGGTTGAGCGCGTTGGCTGCACCTTCCCTCCCGCTTCCCTTTATAGCCTCACATCCTTCCATTGTGTCTGAGGAGCTGAGAACGCAAGCCATTAACCTTGAGGTTTCTCGGTGCTAGGGAGCACTGCCCTGCTGGGATAAAAGCTTTATTCTGAAGCCCTGCCGGCGGGCGATAATTCTAACCTTCCGCGTTGTGATCAGCTGACACCGCGCAGCTGAAAAGCTCAACAACCTATGCTATAAGGGGCTTTAAAGACGTGACGGCTTCACACCCCTACACATTTCAGCCTTTTGTAACATTTGTACATAAACCTGCAGAAATAAAAAATATTCCCACTGATGAGCTTCATATAGGTATCTACAATGAAACAGTTCATAAGTCCAAAGTTCTTTTTTGTAGAATTTTTTTTATCTCACCCATGCATCGTTATGGTTTTCGTAGAGATGAGTGAATTTTTTTGAAAGTCAAATTTGTCAGATTTACTAAATTTTGTCAATTTTGCGGTAAATCAAAAGTACTCCAAAGCCTCCAATTACTCTGAAAAGGCATGTATTACACAGTGACTCTCCTGCCTCACAGGCACAGTGGACTATCCAATCTCTCTCTCCCTATAAAATCAATATTATTCTCTTTTCTTCAGACAGTAATCTTCTTCCCTGTGGTGCTGTCACACACTACCTCTACAGTTTCTTCAGTGTTTTATCACTTTATCTCACTATCTCTAAAGCCAATATGTGAATGTTAGAGTACCGTCTCACAGTGGCACTTTTGTCGCTACGACGGTACGATTCGTGACGTTCCAGCGATATCCATACGATATCGCTGTGTCTGACACGCAGCAGCGATCAGGGATCCTGCTGAGAATCGTACGTCGTAGCAGATCGTTTGGAACATTCTTTCGTCGCTGGATCTCCCGCTGTCATCGCTAGATCGGTGTGTGTGACACCGATCTAGCGATGCGTTCGCTTGTAACCAGGGTAAACATCGGGTTACTAAGCGCAGGGCCGCGCTTAGTAACCCGATGTTTATCCTGGTTACCAGCATAAATGTAAAAAAAAAAAAAAAACAGTACATACTCACTTTCCAGTGTCCGTCAGGTCCCTTGCCGTCTGCTTCCCGCACTGACTGACTGCCGGCCGTAAAGTGAAAGCAGAGCACAGCGGTGATGTGCTGTGCTTTCACTTTACAGCCGGCAGTAAGTCAGTGCGGGAAGCAGACAGCAAGGGACAGACACCGGAATGTAAGTATGTAGTGTTTTTTTTTTTTACGCTGGTAACCAGGGTAAACATCGGGTTACTAAGCGCAGGGCCGCGCTTAGTAACCCGATGTTTATCCTGGTTACCAGCGTAAATGTAAAAAAAAAAACCAGTACATACTCACATTCCAGTGTCCGTCAGGTCCCTTGCCGTCTGCTTCCCGCACTGACTGACTGCCGGCCGTAAAGTGAAAGCAGAGCACAGCGGTGATGTGCTGTGCTTTCACTTTACGGCCGGCAGTCAGTCAGTGCGGGAAGCAGACAGCAAGGGACAGACACCGGAATGTAAGTATGTAGTTTTTGTTTTTTTTAACGCTGGTAACCAGGGTAAACATCGGGTTACTAAGCGCGGTCCTGCGCTTAGTAACTTGATGTTTACCCTGGTTACCCGGGGAATTCGGCATCGTTGGTCGCTGGAGAGCTGTGTGACAGCTCCCCAGCGACCACACAATGACTTACCAACGATCACGGCCAGGTCGTATCGCTGGTCGTGATCGTTGGTAAATCGTATAGTGTAACGGTACCCTTAGGCTCACTTGGTGAAGTGGATCCTCCAAGCCCAAAGGTACAGGTTGGTACATGGGCCATGGGCATTGGTTCAGCAGGCAGGTGAGGCACATGGGAAATGGGATACTGGAAGCTGCAGGCAGGCAGCCAGGTAACTGGGGTACTGGAAGCTGCAGGCAGCCAGGTAGCTGGGGTACTGGAAGCTGCAGGCAGCCAGGTAGCTGGGGTACTGGAAGCTGCAGGCAGCCAGGTAGCTGGGGTACTGGAAGCTGCAGGCAGCCAGGTAGCTGAGGTACTGGAAGCTGCAGGCAGCCAGGTAGCTGGGGTACTGGAAGCTGCAGGCAGCCAGGTAGCTGGGGTACTGGAAGCTGCAGGCAGCCAGGTAGCTGGGGTACTGGAAGCTGCAGGCAGCCAGGTAGCTGAGGTACTGGAAGCTGCAGGCAGCCAGGTAGCTGAGGCAATGCAAGCTGTACAGCAGGCAGACAGGTAACTGAGGTACTGGAAGCAAAGGCATACAGGTAGCTGAGGTAATGCAAGCCACAGGCAGATATGTAACTGGGTACTGGAAGCTACAGGCAGACAGATTAGATGAGGTACTGGAAGCCGCAGGCAGACAGATTAGATGAGGTACTGGAAGCCGCAGGCAGACAGATTAGATGAGGTACTGGAAGCCGCAGGCAGACAGATTAGATGAGGTACTGGAAGCCGCAGGCAGACAGATTAGATGAGGTACTGGAAGCCGCAGGCAGACAGATTAGATGAGGTACTGGAAGCCGCAGGCAGACAGATTAGATGAGGTACTGGAAGCCGCAGGCAGACAGGTAGATGAGGTACTGGAAACTGCGGACAGGTGACATCCTGGAGACCATAGATAGGAAACTGCGCACAGACAAACTAAAAGTCTTAATATCAAGAAATAGATTTGTATCTTGGCGAGCCTTATACAGGCACAGGCAGATGATCACATGGGATCATGTCATCTGCAAAGCCCAATATGGAGCAAAAGAGAGTTTAGTGAACCGGGCTGAGGAAAGTAAAGACTGGATAAAAAGACATGTTCTCAACAGTGACATCCTTTGACTATCCAAATTCACCCCAAAATGGCTGCTGCATTCCCTGCCAGAGCTTTTATACAGGCACGTATTTACACAGATCCTTTGCAGATCCTCACTGATTAGCCATGGCATTATAACTGCCTGGCTTATTGTCTCTAGACCATTCTCTTGCTGCAATCACCTCTGACAATAATATGGGCCTGCTCAAACATATGTGCATGCTACATTTGTGCATGTGCAATAAGAGACACCCAGCGAGTTGGAAGCGTCCTGGAAGGATGCTACACAAGCTTAGATAGCAGACGCTGTGCAAACCTGGATGTGTAGTTTATGGCTGAATTCACAATCTGTGCACTAGACAAGAAAAATGGCATGATCTCACCCAATTGCTGTCTCTCTTCTTGTTATAGATTCTTGTGCTTGTTGAGAGCACGGCGTGGAACGGAGACCAATAGACCTTTTCCGATGGGGGGGGAGAAAAAAAAGAGGACACATTATCCAGGGTGGTTATACTAACTAAAGGGCTTCACTAAGTAGGCTCAAACTTGGGGACTGCCCTTGTCAGGGCGGGAGTCTTATACACGGGGCACGACAGGGAAGATAGCTTCTAACCCTCCCCCCCTACCTATTTTTTCTCCCCCCCAATCGGAAAAGGTCTATTGGTCTCCGTCCCACGCCGTGCTCTCAACAAGCACAAGAATCTATAACAAGAAGAGAGACAGCAATTGGGTGAGATCATGCCATTTTTCTTGTCTAGTGCACGGTTAAACATGAGCACCAAATTGTTTTTAAAGTACACATAATTTTAGAGGTATACATATTAAATGTTAAGTTTTAGAGTCTAGTGGCTGGCTAAGCTGGGTTGTTTGTCTGAATTCACAATCCCCCAAAATTAAAGATTCCAGTGAAAATAATTAGAACGCACCAAGAGGATGGGACCTAAATCCAGGGGCGGACTTACCACCGGTGCAGCCACCCAGGAGCCTGAGAAATAAAGGGGCCATTTCCAACTCCAAAGTAGGTGGAACAGTGCTTTATGAGGATTGCACAGTGACCCCACCTGCCTAAATCCAAGAGAGGTAAATGTGAATTACAGAAACAGAGTAACTCAGTAGCGCTCGGATCTTTCCATAATCCGGATCTCTTTTGGACACCACACGGAAGCAGATATTCCCATCTCAGCCATAAAAAGCCACAAACCGTGTAGAATTTGCAGCTCGTTTTATCCTCCGGGATGCAAAGGGCGAAATCCATTCGGGACAATCTGCGGCGTATACGGACAGGCTGTTGACTCCGGTTGTGGATTTTCCCCACCGTTTTTTGGATTTTACTCTCATCCACAAACACCGTTACTGTAATTTTCAGGACAGAAAATCCGTTGTGCATCCAACCCAGTGTAAGTCTTTGGGATTTGGTCATCACAACGTCATCCCATGAGGACTTTTTATAGCAGAATGTGCACGGCCCTCTAACATTGGCCCTGCCGAGCTGTACAAGGGCACCAGCTGCTCTGCCACCGTGCAGAACGCCCGTCCCCTTTACCTACTAAAGACGTCAGGACGAGCGGTCACGGTGAATAACGCTTTTCGTTTTTACTTTGCATCTCTGAACATATGTGCATTATGGGGTGAGGCTGAAAGAAGCCAAAAGCGCTCCAATTACATTTGCATAAATAATGACCCCATTATTGTCATACGCTTAACCCTTTCACCGCACGTAGGAACGTACGTTGTCGTATTGCATGGTCATCCGAAAGCGGGGGTGAAATATTGGGTTAATTGGTACAATATCAATCCTGAAATATTCTATGGAAATCGGAGCCACGCTCCCCGCATCCTTATGTCACAGGCTCGTAATGAACACCATTCCTGTATTACAATAGAGGCCCACGTTCCCGGCGTCAGACTGCGGCTTTGTTGGCTCAGTACCGTAATTAAAACTGAATCATTCATAGATCTCTCCGACAACGCTGGATGCACCGCGGTGACACGGGAGCGCTCCACCTTGGAGATAAAGGTGTCCTTAAAACTATGCATTAATAATGAAGCTTCTACAAGGTATATTTTTCTTTTCTGTCTGGATTTAAAGGGAACTTGGGCTCCTGATCATAACCTCTAATCTGCAGGTAGCATATTATAGAGCCGCTGGAGTCAAGCAGATTGATATATAAATTTTGTAAGAAAAGATTCAGTCTAACGTGATAACACAGACAGTTCCCCTTTGCCACGTATGATATTTGTTGATATTGGATGTCCACTTTGGAAAGATACTACTTATTAGATGTAAGTTGCTTTAAAACTCTTGTGATCGGAGGAGGAATCCTGCAGTAAGTGTTCTATTTCCCTGCAGAGCCCCCGCAGGAGAATAAAGGTATTACACATTGTCAGTTGTGTGGTGCAGAAGAGGACCGCTCCTCCAGGGAAACGCTCTTTCTTCCTATTCCCATCTTTGGCCATTAGGGTATCCTAAATAAAGGCCCCCGCCTCTCACTAATATATGTAGTTATATAATCACATGCTAGTCCCTTAAACACTCAATATCGGACCTAAAGTCTGTAATTCCTCAAAAACTTAAAAATGAAGACATTTTTGGTAAGATAAAATAAAGAGTTGAATCCATCAATCGACTTACTCCTCCGTGTGTAATGGGAACACGGGCATTTGGGTATAAAGCAATTAGTGGTTTCCAGTAATGCCGCCGCCGCCGACACCAGGCACTAGATGCCTCATTAATATGTATTTAGTAAGTGCCAATAAACAGGGTGACATTTTCCTTTATTCCCAAGAAAGTGGTCTAATTAAAATTTGGCATGAAAAATCTTCTTCAACTCCTTTAGGAAACGAGGTGGAGCGCGATAATGTATCGGAGTGCGGGGAAGGCGAGCCAGAGGTTGGCAGCCAAGACACCCGACCTAGAAGGTGGCACGTGCCAACCACTTAGCAGCGTATGACTGAATGCCGCTAATCAGGTGGGGAGGACGTGGCGGGGGGATATATCTGTAGATTACTGGATTACTTAGAAGTCCAGCTGCTAATTTATACCCTGACCAGGACCCCGAATTGACGTGACCCTTATATTAACGCTCTCACCAAGGGGCGAGTTACCTGAAATACATGAAGTATCTATCAGCGGTGGGTCATAAATCCGACTCCGACCCGATTTATCTTCCAAGTCTGAAACTACTTGATGTATATAGAAATAGCCGAAATTAACAGATGCGAACTACAAAATAGATGTAGAAGGGAGCAAGTTATCCAGGGGGGAAGCTGGGGGTCTCCTCGATCCCGAGAGCAGGGCTCAGTAGTGCCCCATAGGATGGGCCAGTGGTCGACCCTCAGGGATCAGGACCTGTCATATGGATGATACAATGGGCCTTATGCTACCGAAAATAAATAACATAAATACATTTACTGATACATAATGCACACGATATGTAGAAAAGTATGGGGTCTCCACTTGGTAGCTGAGTGGCTGCGGTTCCCTACACTTCTCAATAAGATCACTCACAGGTGATGGAGGAAGATTGAGGGTGAAGAAATGTCATGGACGGACTTGTTAACCCGGTGGTTCCTATTACAGGACCGCACTGGTATTGGTGAGCTCTGCACCACCGGCCGGTCTGTCACATCGTCAAGGCAGATGGCATGGCGGGGGGGCGGAGGTTATACACCGGGGGCAATGGGGCCGGGGATTATACAACGGGGGAACTGCAACACTATGATTAAAATGTGTGTCTGATGATATTCTCCATATTGTGCATGTATTAAGAGCAATCAATACTAATAGATAGGACGGATCCATGACCGACAGACAGATCTGAGCGGAGTGCTACAGGCGCCTCTTCGGTGAACGCTTTCTACACTCCCACACGAGGCTTTGATACATCAACACTTTTACCGAGGTGTGAAGGTTATTATCAAAACTCTGTAAAGTGTGAACAGAGCTGTATTCTCCGCCGCCCACAGAATGCAGGGAAATACCCCGAGTCTCTGCAGACATCGCTGTTCTCAGAACTCTTACATAACAAGACACTCGGCAAAAACAGACGACATTCAAGAGATATTGGCATTTTGAGATTTTTTAAGTCATTTTGTCTAGATTTCGGTGCACGGCTGCTTCTGCTCTGATCTAATTTAGTCAGCCGGGGTCAGATAAAGCAACCACGTAAGAAGTCACGGACCTCTATGGAGAGCAAGACCTGGGAGCTGTAATACACATCATCCATGTCCTAGACATATGCTGTAGGTAGAGGACAATGCCCAGTATAAAGGGGCACGCCACGACACAGGGATACATGTAACGGGACGTCTCTCTGGGGACAAGCTGCTGTTGGAGACTTACCTCTTGCCAGATGAAAGGATCGGACACATGGACGTCAGGAGGACCAATGACATCTAGTGTGTATAGGCAGCTTAAAGCTGGTCTCAAAAGGTCCATGTACTTTATCTTACAACTTGATTTAATTTGATTAATAGTATTGATCACATTATTTATAAATTGTGTCTGACCCCAGAAAAACCCTCTAAACTGCCGTCTCCTGCCTGTTGTTAAGTGCAATCCAACTAACAGCAGAAAAGGATTACGGGAATGGGGAGGGGGGGTGAGGCAAGTTTTTTCTCTCTACAGGAAGTGAGGGTGGGTCCTTGCTTCTCCACACAAAGTGGGGGCAGGTCGTTGTCTCTCTGCTCCTGCTTGCTACTGTATGCAATCATAAAAGATTTACACTTTCAATTCAGGGCAAGCAAGGCATTGGACAGAAGCAAAGCACATTAGGAGATGAAGAACAAAGGTCCTCCACGTGTAGTACTGCAGAATGCCGATTGTCTGTTTTACAGCTGCCTTGTGTCTGAAATCTTTATCTATTGTGTATTTATGTCATGCATGTCAGCATTGCTTGTAGGCGCATTTCTGATGCCAACCTAGCCCTCTTCTGAGATGGCTATGGTATAGCCCCAAATTAATGCAGACTCTTTGGTGGTCTAGCTGCAGTTCAGAAGCGTTGAGCAGCTGCACCACCAACCCTATGTCACAATGTGAAATAGATGCCATTTCATATTATTTACAGACAAAAAAATATGTAGATAAGCTTTAAATAGCAAGATAAATACTGACGGGCAAAAGGGTAAGAATGTTTTGAACCTTTGACTTAGAGGCTCCATATCTCACCATCCACGTGAGACCACTACATTTTAGAGACAATCATCTTGGCTATTTCATAATACATTTGAGTTGCAGCTGTTTAGCATACGATTAGTTATGTAGATTTTTATTTTGTCACTGCATTGTTACCATTTTGCTCTTAAAAATCTACATTTTAATTTTCAATATTTTGTTTGTATTTTGTAAATCGTTGGCCTGAATCCTTCTGGAATCTGATCCCAGGTCTCTTCTACACGTTCCCCATGATGGTCGCCTCACTTGGGTCTGTATACAGTTTATTTTCCAACTCTACCCACAAGTGTTGATTGGTTTGAGGTCTGAGGACTGTGAGGGCCAATCCAGCACCTCTACTTCATTTTTATTGAACCATTTCTTCGCCAATCTCACCGTATGCTTCTGGTCGTTGTCCTGTTGAAAAACGATGTTGTCCTTTTCATACTCATAGTACTCGAGTGTATGAAGTAACTCGTCTTACAGGATACTCACATATAGCTCAGCATGAGACCACCATCAATCCTGGTCAAGTATCCAACATCTTTGGCTCTGAAACAACCCCACATCATTAGGCTTCCTCCACCGAACTTGACTATCTATTTGTAGCAGTTTTCCGATGTATTTGTTGCATCGGAGCATAAAGTGTTAATGATAGACATAAAATAGGCAAAACATACGCTGTTAAAAAAAATTCTAAAAGAGGTTATAAAAGGACGGCAACGTTTGTCCATTTTGACTTTGTAACCCTGAAAACCTCTTCTCTTCACATCTCGCAGGGCAGGAGATACAAGTGACATTCCTGTAAGCAGAAAATGTATACCGCATTTACAGATTTCCTGTCCTCGGTGACCGTCAAGATCAATGCAAATTGCATTCCATTTTCAGCTCTAAGCCGCTGCACAACATCAATACCTTGAAATGAAGAGTTTTCCTTGCAGCCGATTCTCCCTCTAATGTGTTTGGAGTTCCAGGAGGAGGAAGCTGGAACCGAGGAAATAGAAGTCGGCGCGCCGATCCTCGTAACGTAATATCATTTATTGTAATAGAGGAATGTATAGAAAAATGACCTTCACCCTACGGACGGTTAGCGTTAGAAGAGAAGTTCTCTGGTTCTCCGGCAAAAAAAGAAAATTCTACAACTTTCTAGCAGACTTTTGCCACGATTTATTATCATATTCGGACCTATTTTTTGTGTCGTTTTTCCCGTTTTGTATGCTTTTTTTAAAAAATTTTTTATAGGTGTCACAATCGTGGCCATGATTTATGATATTTAGATGTTTTCGGCTGATTCATCATTTGCAACTTTTTTTTTTTAAAGATGGTAAATGTATGAGCAGATGTCCTCTCTAGTTCTCTTCAGAGTTTTTTTTGTTATTCAGATATTTTGCAGTATTTATAAGGATTATGATTTTGTGCCATTTTTAAGAATTTGGCACAAAACAATAGCAATGAATGCCACAAAAGCAAAAATAAATAAATAAAAAAACAAGTGATGAATGTTGTGAATTCTGTGGTCAAGCTCCCTCCTGTGGTCATGAGTGGTACTTCGGCTGGTTCTGTCAATGAGCTTCCTCTGGTGGATGTGAGTGGGCTGCGGCTTCTGAGTTTCCTTCCTCAGGTGACGAGGTTAAGTCGTTAGGTGCTGCTCTATTTAACTCCACCTAGTTCTTTGTTCCTGGCCTCCAGTCAATGTTCCAGTATTGGTCTTGCTCTCTCCTGGATCGTCTTGTGAACTGTCTTCCCTGCATAAGCTAAGTTCTGCTTGTGTTACTTTTGTTTGCTATTTTTTCTGTCCAGCTTGCTATATTGGTTTGTCTTGCTTGCTGGAAGCTCTGGGACGCAGAGGGAGCACCTCCGTACCGTTAGTCGGTGCGGAGGGTCTTTTTGCGCCCTCTGCGTGGTTGTTTGTAGGTTTTTGTGCTGACCGCAAAGCTATCTTTCCTATCCTCGGTCTATTCAGTAAGTCGGGCCTCACTTTGCTAAAATCTATTTCATCTCTGTGTTTGTATTTTCATCTTTACTCACAGTCATTATATGTGGGGGGCTGCCTTTTCCTTTGGGAAATTTCTCTGAGGCAAGGTAGGCCTATTTTTCTATCTTCAGGGCTAGTTAGTTTCTCAGGCTGTGCCGAGGCACCTAGGTCTGGTCAGGAGCGCTCCACGGCTACTTCTAGTGTGGTGTGATAGGATTAGGGATTGCAGTCAGCAGAGTTTCCACGTCTCAGAGCTCGTCCTATATTATTAGTAACTTTCAGGTCATTTTGTGTGCTCTTAACCACCAGGTCCATTGTGGTTCTGAATCACCAGTTCATAACGGATGAATTAGGGTTTTTGTGTTTATGGGCAGGACCCACTCGGCCGGCCTTCTCGGGCAGGACCAGCTCGGCCGGCCTTCTCGGGCAGGACCAGCTCGGCCGACCTTCTCGGGCAGGACCCGCTCGGCCGGCCTTCTCGGGCAGGACCCGCTCGGCCGGCCTTCTCGGGCAGGACCCGCTCGGCCGGCCTTCTCGGGCAGGACCCGCTCGGCCGGCCTTCTCGGGCAGGACCAGCTCGGCCGGCCTTCTCGGGCAGGACCCGCTCGGCCGGCCTTCTCGGGCAGGACCCGCTCGGCCGGCCTTCTCGGGCAGGACCCGCTCGGCCGGCCTTCTCGGGCAGGACCCGCTCGGCCGGCCTTCTCGGGCAGGACCCGCTCGGCCGGCCTTCTCGGGCAGGACCCGCTCGGCCGGCCTTCTCGGGCAGGACCCGCTCGGCCGGCCTTCTCGGGCAGGACCCGCTCGGCCGGCCTTCTCGGGCAGGACCCGCTCGGCCGGCCTTCTCGGGCAGGACCCGCACGGCCGGCCTTCTCGGGCAGGACACGCTCGGCCGGCCTTCTCGGGCAGGACCCGCACGACCGGCCTTCTCGAGCAGGACCTGCTCGGCTTCTCTTTGTGAAGCCCAAAGTCAGGATTGAGAACAGATAAATCAGAAATTCTCACATTTTAGAAGAAGTTTATTGTTCAGAGGCCATAAGTGAGAGTTGACGGCCTCACTGAAACATCAGCTGGTAGCGCCCAGTCTGATGTCCACCCATGTCTCCCAGGCTCAGTCCTCTCCTCCTTGTTGGCTACTCATTGGCAAAAACCATCGCATTTAAAGTTTAATATATTAGCATAGGTCACACCACAGATCCAATATTGAGGACATCTGTTAGCACGCCCATGTCCACCATACATACTGCAACTCTGAACACGTTCACTTCAATGGAAGAAGAGCTTCAGTGCCATGAATAGGGCCAGGGCACAGTGTACGGAGCTTTTTGCATTTTTAGTACCAAATATCAAAGATCTGGGGGGGCCTCTGTGCCTGATCCCCACCGGTCTGATTCGCTGCAGTGGTCCAATTCCATGTGAGCCGGAACAAACACATCATCCAATGACTTTCAGAAAAAAAGGAGGAGAACACTAGGGGACTCATACGTAGGAGAGACCGGGGTCCAGTGGGTGGTGTGGTTTTTTTCTCATGTTAGGACCATCTTAGGCCCATTTTAACAACCTCGTCTATCGCTACAAGATGGCTCCAAATCCCCTAAAAAAGCCAAACCTCCCTCGCCCCCGGATATCATCTGATCCCACCTATGCTTTAGCTCCCGCCCTATCAGATTCCTGTTATCTAAACCTCAGCCCCGCCTCTGCCTTCAGTCTGACCTAGCTTTTGCATTAAAGACCAATCCGCCAATCAGTGAATTACAAACATTTAAAATTTACATTATTAATATTTTCACTATTTAGGACAATAGAAGGTAAAATTTGAAAAAAACAAACAACATTGACGAACAATTTACAGATGAGGCAGATTTATGAAAACGGACTTAAAAAAAAAAATTTGCTAGTTGCCCATAGCAACCAGAGTGCAGTTTTCATTCTTCAAGAACAAAACACAAAATTTAAGCCGAGCTCCGATTGGATGATATGGGTAACTAAGATTTCCCATAGAAACAAATCATAGGGCAGCTTTCATTCTTGAAGAGAAGAATATAAAATAAAAGTCAAGTTCTGATTGGTTGCTGAGCTTTCCCACAGCAACCAATCACAGTGCAGCTTTCATTCTTTAGAAGCAGTATGCAAAATAAAAGCCGAGCTCTGATTGGATTCTCTAGG
Organism: Ranitomeya imitator; assembly: GCF_032444005.1. Classification (NCBI taxonomy): domain Eukaryota; kingdom Metazoa; phylum Chordata; class Amphibia; order Anura; family Dendrobatidae; genus Ranitomeya; species Ranitomeya imitator. Next base: position 134,475,829 of record NC_091291.1, read on the forward strand.
AAATAGGCTGCTTGTAACAACCAATTACAATGCAGCTTTCATTCTTCAAGAGCAGTATGAAAGATGAAAGCCAAGCTCTAATTGGTTGCTGTGGGGAACTAACACTGCCCATAGCAACTGATTACATGGCGGCTTTCATTTTTAAAGAACAGAATATAAATGAAAGCCGAGCTCTCCTTGGTTGCTATAGGAAGCCAAGACACTTTTTTGAAACTGACCAAACCCTGACGTGTGCATGAGGCCCTAGACGGAGTCATCTTGCATTTTCCCCATCAGTCCCGCATCCTTCTTCCTCACGAATGTCTGCATGGCTGCAGCCTTAGAGATTTCCATCTTCTAACCGTATTCAGGTGATTACAGGAGCGCAGGGTATTATTATCATGGCTGACGTCAATGCAGGAACCTTATCCACTGACCAGGCTCGTAGCAAAAATAAACCAGACCCTGCATTATTAATAAGAAACTCAGTCGGAGCAGGGTGTCCGGAACAGAGCGGGCATCAAATAATGATTACGTCAAGGGCACGGTCTCCAGACAGCCGGAAAAATGCCTTTACTGATCACTAGAGCGCTTATCCCACAGTCGGAGGGATTTAAAGGAAAAGGGTCAACAAAAATCCAAGGCGGGCGGTACGGCGTCAACACGTGCGATCACAGGGTCTCTACACAGGACAGCACGTGTGGCTGGAGTGGGATTTTTCTTATTGGCCAAGCAATGATCTCTGGGAAAAAAAGTATGCAAATTAGCCGAAGAACGTTAGCTCTCTAGCGCCACCTGTCTTCTAAGAGCTAACTCAGACACCCACATGACGACCGCACTTCTCGGCCCAACCTTACGTCCTCTATCCGGTCATGAGCTCGGGTCGGATCGATATGGCGACCTCAAGTCAATGTCCAACCTTCGTCTTCAAGGACTTTATCCTTAAATCGCGAGACGAATTAGGTTCTACCCCCCCCCCCATTAAAATCGATATCTGATGAAATCAGCTGACTTGTACCTGAAAACATGTGGGCTCAGCGTCGTAAAGGGGGTTAAAACAAAAATGCTGAAAGTTTGCCAGGGCATGGAAATCAGCTGCGAAATCTTCAGGATATATCCACATCACAAGGTAATTTAGGCCTCATTCAGACGTCTTTTTTTTTTGTGAACGAGCGGTATTAGTGATTTTACCGACGATAGTCTACGGGCCGTTGAGAAGTACAAATTTTTTTCCCCCGAATTGAATGGTCTGCGGGAAAATAGGGGTTGGATCAAAATCAGCAATGAAAGATAATGGGGTCTGTGAAAAAAAAAAAAAAAAAAAAAAAATCGGACTGCACTCTTTTTTAATTGTTCTGCTTTTTTCTCCATGTACGAGACAATCAGGTGACTCTGGAATCACACACTGATCACAATAATCGATCCGTTATCTCGTATCTATGAAGCCTCAGGATCTGCGCACTGGAGCTTTCCGCTCCTTTCACCCTACTAATTGCAAGGAATCAAATCTGCGGTCACAGCCGCGGCATAAACTGCTGTGGATTTCTGATCAGTAATTCCGGACCCTTCATGCTTTTCCACAGCGTTTGCATGAGTTTTCTGAAAAATGTCATACTCAGCCCTGCTTCAGTCATTTGGAAATCATCTGTCTATCTATATGCCTGGTGTGAACATAACCCAAGGATAAGGGTATGTGCACACGTTGCGGATTCTCTGCTGATCCGCAGCGTTTTTTGCAGTGCAGAAACGCTCCAGATCCGCAATTGATTTACAGTACAATGTAAATCAATGAGAAAAAAAAATGCTGTGCACACTTTGCGGAAGAAACGCTGCGGTTTAAAAGTAGCATGTCACTTCTTTTTTGCGAATCTGCAGCGTTTTTGTACCCATTCCATTATAGAAAACCGCAGGGGTAAAAACCGCAGCAAATTTGCAAGAAAACCGCAGCAAAAGTGCACAAAAAATGCTGCGGAACCGCACAAAAAACGCGACAAATCCGCAGGTGCGTTTTCTGCCAGGAGAGGCAGAATCCGCACCAGAAATTCCTAAGCCTAATCTGCAACGTGTGCACAAAGCCTAAATGCGCCTGGAGCGATTTGCTGCAGATTTTCCATAGCACATAGGCACCAAAAATCTCCACACCACATTTCACATTTTTAATATCGCAGGTCATTGTATGGACGGAAAATGTCTGTGACACAAACATGAGCCGTAAATCCGTGCCATATGCATTCACCCTTAGGGTTTGTTCACATGGAGCTTTTTTTTTATGTGGATTTTTCTGGCTCAATAATCCACATGTAAAAAGTGGCTTCTGAAATGCAAACGTTATAGGGTGGGGTTTTGTGAGAATGCACTTTTTTTTCCAGAGTTTTTTTTTATACATTTTAGCTATGTGATGTAGCAATAGCGAGTGTTGTTTGGTGCGTTTATGCAATATTTTGCCACGATTTAGGAATGGTAAACTTTTTGCAAACGGATTTTGAACCATTTTTGGAGGGGAATCTTTGCTAAAAAAAAAAAAAATATATCATGTGAACATTCCTTAATGGTTCTAGTGTGATCAAATTCTGGGCAGGTGGGGGGACAGCATTTTACATATGGACACTATAGCGCAGCCATCAGAACACGGGCTAAGAAACAACAATCAGACGCACAAGAAACATAAAAAAATGTTAATTAAACCAAATTTATGAACTGGTGCCAAAAATGGTGAACAACGTCAGCTGTGCAAAACATGCATAATATAGTACAAGACAAGCCGCTCACCTCTCTGTGGCCTGAGTCCATTCACTTCACATCAGAGTCTCCTGGTCTAATTGAAAACACCTACGGAACTGAAGGGAGGAGCGCTGGGTAAAGAGGAAAAGGAAAAACCTAAACGGGGAGATGTCAGTAATCATTTGGTCAAAACTGGAGACATTGAGAAAAAAAAAATACGGCGTTGACTTGTATGTGCTACTTAGGCTAAAAACCACATTGCAAAACCTCCATAAACTTGCCATTTTTGGTCCTTTTACGGCACACTTACACCCGGCAGATTTGTTGCACAATTTTTGCAAATGGAAATCTGTTCCACACCTCTAAATGGCGATGTTTTGCCCGCATAAACTTTGGCAAAACCCCATTGAGATGAATGGGATGGATACAGATATTCTGCCTTGAATTAATTCCTCCTGAGGCATATTTGTGACAAGTCCTGATTTTGTAGTAACAGTCCTGGCAAATTAGGGGCGGAAAAGGGACAGGGTTTCATTAATTCCACCCACAAATGAGCAGCGGGGAGAACATTCCCAGGTAAAACATTCTAAAATTTACACAAGACTTTTTTGGCGATTTTGCTGCAAACGACGATGTGGTTTTTGTCCCCTCGGTTTTTACAGGTGTGGGTATTATGTTTTTGATGCTTTCTTCAGGTTACACCAGAAATGTTCCTCCAGTCCTGAGGAAGCCCCCCACACCGCTTCAGACTCTCAGGAATGCCTCCGATGAGTTTTCAGCTAACAGAGACCCCTTTAAGGCCAGGAGTCCTAAGAAATCACAGACAAAATGACGACTATGTCTGACTTTGTGACTCGTCACATATTGGGGTTTTCCCTTTAATTACAATAAACACTGCAGGATTTTCTGCAATTAAAAAAAATGACAAAAACTCCGATATCTGAAGGAGTAATCTCTTAGACAAAGTTAGGAGTCACGTTCCCAGGCCCATTAATACCTGGACATCCAGTGATGGACAACCCCTTTAATTGCCGATTTTGATGTAAAATGTGCCCCGATTTCCCTGCAAAGGGTGTAGTGAGCATCCATGTCGCACGTTGGCATCTGAGGCTTTAAAATCCGCACCCCAGGTGAATTCCCTCTGCAGCAGGTGAATATGATGCTGCTGTAATGCACTGTGGATTTACCGGTGTGAACAGACCTTTAATATCCTGACACATTTCTGCTGGTTATTAATTGGTAATGAAGGTGGAATGATCTGGTGATGGAGAATGTGGAATCGGATACAGGACCGGCGAGAGACAGGGAACTTGGAAGAGAAACAGAACGCTGACATTTCCTACCGACGTGGATACCTAATACAGGTGGCGAATCCGGCCATTCAGAAGTGAGCCACGTGCATCGGGCGCAGAGCCGGGACGGCGGTGCACAGAACACGTGCTTCCATACAGGCTCCGTTAGGTATCCTATGTATGGAGATACTCCAATGCTTCCCAAGCTGAATATCTCCTTACGACTGGCATCCAATGGAGCCATCTTTCGGATTCTTATGGATTTTGACAGATAAGGCTTCAGTCTGGTGTGCAGCACCTGTATGGTAGACCTATAGAGAGCCGAACTAGTGCCATGGGCAAGAGCCACTCTGCCGATAGCCTAATGGTGTCATCTCGCTCAATAACCACGCCTATAACTACTATAATCAGAGTATTGCTGCCCTTACTGGCATATGGGGCCCGGTGAGCAGAGAGGGGCCCTGACCAAGCCCCACCGGCAGGATCCCGCTGGTTCAGTAACTGAACATGCGTCCCACCGGCATCCCGCACAGTAATAGATAACAGCTGCCAGCCAATCACAGGCCGGCAGCTGATGTCGACCCAATCCGCGCCTCAGATGGACTATTTTTTTTTGTTTTTGTAAAGCCGTACTATGGGGGCAGAATGGAGACAACATGGGGGTACAATTTAGACAAACGGGGGCCGGATTGTAGAACACAAGGGGCCAGGAAAGAGGCATGTGGGGTCCAGAATGGAGTACATATTGGACCAGGATATAGGACATTATTACTATAGGTGCTAATTATGTATTTTATTTCTGAGGACACGATTTTCAGTGTGTGTGTGTTTGTGTGTTTAGGGGGTCCTGTTGTTCTCCGGTGCTGCACCATGTTGCTTTTTTTCCATCATCCGGTGTAGTGTAGATGTTGGGATAAAATTGGGGAATGTGCTCTGGCAGCAGTGCTCTAGATCAGGGGTCCCCAACTCCAGTCCTCAAGGCCCACCAACATGTCATGTTTTCAGGATTTCCTTAGTCTTGCCCAGGTAATAATTGCATCACCTGTGCAATGCAAAGGAAATCCTGAAAACATGACCTGTTGGTGGGCCTTGAGGACTGGAGTTGGGGACCCCTGCTCTAGATAACTTATTTTCTGCAGAGGCGAGTCCTGGCTGGAAGAAGTGATGGCAGTCTGTGGTGGATAAAGAAGAAAAGCGAAGATGAAGGATTTCAACTGAAGACGTCACTGGTAATCACTGTATTACCTGTACACTATATACAAAGCTCCTGTGCATGTCACCAGTGATCCCTGTATTACCTGTACACTATACACAGCTCCTGTATATGTCACTGATCACTGTTACCTGTAAACTATACACTATATACAGAGCTCCTGTGTGTAATGTCACTGGTGATCACTGTATTACCTGTACACTATACACAGCTCCTGTGCATAATGTCACCGGTGATCCCTGTATTACCTGTACACAACTCTTGTATAGGTCACTGATCACTGTGTTACCTGTAAACTATATACAGCGCTCCTGTGTGTAATGTCAGTGGTTATCACTGTATTACCTGTACACTGACAGTATATACAGAGCTCCTGTGTATATGGTCACCGGTGATCACTGTATTGCCTGTAAACTATACACTATATACAGAGCTCCTGTGTATAATGTCACTGGTGATCACTTTATTATATGTACACTATGTACAGAGCTCCTGTGGATGTCACTGGTGATCACTGTATTGCCTGTACACTGACACTATCTACAGAGCTCCAGTGTATGTCACCAGTAATCACTGTATTATCTGTACACTATATACAGAGCTCCTGTGTATAATGTCACTAGTGATCACTGTATTATCTGTATACTCTATACAGAGCTTCTGTGTATATTGTCACTGGTGATCACTGTGTTGCCTGTACACTGACACTATATACAGAGCTCCTGTGTATAATGTCACCGGTGATCACTGTATTACCTGTACACAGACACTATATGCTGTATATCTATATATAGCACTCCTGTTTATAATGGCACTAATGGTATTAGTATTGTGCTTTTTTTGTACATGTAGTATTTAGTCACTATGTGGTGGTAATACGTGGTCTGGTCATGGTGTGACGGTATTTGTCCCTTTTATGTGGTATTATTGGTCATTTAAAAAATTTTTTACGTGACACATTGCCTTAAAGAAAAAATAAATAAAAATATACATAGATTATTAGATATTTCAAGATATATTTAATAGGTTACAGTAGAGTAAAGCCCGGCTAGAAGAGTCTACCTTGTCATGTTGGTGGCTTAAAAAAAGTATTTTTGCCAAAACAGCTGACGACCGTGTATGTGATCTGGTGTTCGATGGGATCTGCTAATGTGCGAATGGTGAGGACCTAGTGAATAAGTGGAACTCCGAAAGGTTCAAGGGGTGAGAGTGTAGTCTGGGCAGAGTCTAAAGGGGAAGGGGTGAATATGGTACCAGTTTTAGGCCCTGACATTTCTGGCGGCAGCCCTGACTTATACGATCAGCTTTTTTTTCTTCTCAGCTCTACTTGACTATTCTTTATCGAATATTTTTTTTTCTCCTCGTGCTATAAAGGAAATGCAGTTCGTCATCCAGTTTTAGGCTGTGCACTCACTGTCCCCGAATCTTGATTGTATCTGTGTCAGGATCGTTCTCATCTCGGAGGCTGCGCAGAATCCAACTCGGTGTGTGTACAGTAAGCGATTGAGGCCAAAGAGACATTAAGGGAAAGAATTCTGTGCGATTTTTCACAAAAGAGCAGCCATCAGACGCCACTAATTATAGAGGTACCTGGGCAAATTAGGAATAGAGTGGCGCCAAACTACTGGTTGAAAAAATGTCTAATGTAAACCAACTGGAGAAGAGAAAATAAATGTGCTGGGGTCACGTTAATTCTCCGTGGCAGGAAGATGGGAGCCGTGAGAACATTTTCCCACCTACGAGAGATGGATGACTCTACTTCGAATTAAAAAAAAAAAACAATGTCGAGAAAAAGTCCTCTAATCACAATGTGTATAAAGAATGGACAATTTTATTGAAGCAAATACAGAACATTTAAAAGCTTAAAAACGGAGATGTAAAAGGACCATATAGAAAGTGAAAAAAAGCAAACACAGCAATTAATAAGGTGTCTGAAATGTATATTGTGCAAAACCGTGCAGGTCAGGCTCAAATTAATAGACAATCAAATACACAAGATTGGAGCATTGGCGCGTCCCTGCTGAGGAAGAACTGCCGAAACGCGCGTCAGGGAGATATTATGTGTTATTTTACTAAATTGCTCTATTTACATACGTACAATTTATTTCCTTGGAGTTACCAGAGACCAACCCCCGCACCGTCCAGTACCATTGCTTGTGACCTTTTTGCGTTATTTGCACTTTATCTATGAGGATTCCATTTTGTCAGTGCTACAATCACAAGATTTGATTGTCTATTAATATGATCCTGACTTGCACGGTTTTGCACAATATACTACATTTCAGACACAATTAATTGCTGAGCGTTTGCTTTTTTTCACTTTCTGTATGGTCTGCTAACATCTCCGTTTTTAAAGCTTTTACATTTTCTATTTTTGCTTCAGTGAAATTGTCCATTCTTTATAGACCTTGTGTTTGGAGGACTTTTCATTTCATCACGGTCCTCTGAGTTACTTCTTAGGACGTTCTTTTGCTCTACTTTTATTTAGCTGGCCTCGCTCCGCCCATGGCCCCAGGGGTCATGGAGTCAGAAACTATAAGACCCCCCTTGTCCTGGGTAGCAAAACCCAGTATCAAAATTAGAGGCACATTGATTGTTTTGTCTATATATGTCATTGGAAACAAACGCATTAGAGATAGTGTATTGACTAGTTACACCGTCAATACAAAGTACCGCCACACAATGATGGATAATGCTGCAATACTCTCTACCGAAACATCTTTATTATTTCACAAACCGCATTATCTGCTGCAATAACTAATTGACAACGTCCCTGTGCAATGAGAGCAAAACAGTAAAACGACTCCCATAATTGGGACATTTCATCAGACTACCCTGGAAACGACAATGGAAGACGGTACCCAGAGATCTTCTAGGACCGCTCCACTCACTAGAAAAGCCTCTTAACCCAGAAATGTCCACACACAAAATCGTAAACTATTGTGAGGGTTTTCTTGTGTTTTTTGTTTTTTAGTTTGAGCTGGACATTGGAGTAAATGTGCCGAACACGGAAACTTTAACTTTGAAATATTTCATTATGGTTGATACGACGAAAGAGCAAACTAGTTTACTTTTATTACCGCTGATGGGGGCATCTTCAAAGTGAACCCATCACATTTACTATGAGGTCTGATCGCCTGGTGGCAGGAGGAGTGGAGCAGATTGATATAAAGCTTTCTAGAAAAGGATTTAGTAGGACCCTTTAATTTATTGATGCAAGTCCTTACTTATTCTGGTGTAGGAGTCCAGTGGGCGGACCTAATCAGTGATCAAATCCATTTCTGTATGTACACCGCCCACTGGACTCCTAAGCCCAGCACAAGCTGGTATTTGAAAGTTTGTTTTAAAGGGAAAGTCCAATAAAAATTAGGTTTTCACTAGGATTGCTCAAAGCCTCTCAGACCACCTAATATATTATTAAAGTGTTGTGTTTCTTAGTTAATTCCCACATTGTGTTCACATTTAAGTATCTGATTCCCCAGAAAATTGTCATCACTACTCACTGCCTATAAATATTCATAGTGAGAATCTACAACTATGGGCGAACCGCTGCTGTCAATCACCTGTGAGTACACTGGGTTTAGTATTAGATTCCTACTTCCTGTTGGGCACATGGACATTAGCAGCAAAAAACTGACCCCAATGAATTGTATTTGAAGGGGTTGGAAATGTTTTGCTTAAGCTGCGATACCTTTATTAGTTACACAAAGTCATATCCCCAACACATTGGTTAAAAGAAGGGTCAAACATGTCAAGTATTTAATGAAATGCTCTCATCAAGGTAAAGACATTGTAAAGGAGGAGGAGGTGAGCTGTGACATCACCTATTGTGAATGGTGGATCCTGTGTAATCTACTGTATATTGAGGTGTTATCAATCACTGTACAGGAGGAGGTGAGCTGTGACATTATTGTGAATGGTGGATCCTGTGTTATCTACTGTATATAGAGGTCCCATCAGTCGATGTACAGGAGGAGGAGGTGAGCTGTGACATCACCTATTGTGAATGGTGGATGCTGTGTTATCTACTGTATATAGAGGTGTTATCAGTCATTGTACAGGAGGAGGAGGTGAGCTGTGACATCACCTATTGTGAATGGTGGATCCTGTGTTATCTACTGTATATAGAGGTGTTATCAGTCATTGTACAGGAGGAGGTGAGCTGTGACAACACCTATTGTGAATGGTGGATCCTGTGTTATCTACTGTATATAGAGGTCCCATCAGTCATTGTGCAGGAGGAGGTGAGCTGTGACATCACCTATTGTGAATGGTGGATCCTGTGTTATCTACTGTATATAGAGGTGTTATCAGTCATTGTACAGGAGGAGGTGAGCTGTGACAACACCTATTGTGAATGGTGGATCCTGTGTTATCTACTGTATATAGAGGTCCCATCAGTCGAAATATATAAACACTACAGCCCAAAAAAATGAAAAAAAAAAATCAATCCATATTTTCTTTCCGAGAAATGACAGCATTTTATTAAGGTAAAGTCCGGATCTCATGAAACGGAATTTAAATTATTTTTCTTTATTTCCTAAAACAAGGAGAGGAGTTATAATCCTTATTACTAAAGCCATTTTTATATCACTCATTGTATGAACGCATCAATGGACTGATTTCGGGTCACAATATTCACCATAACAAAAATGAAAGAGTTTGACAAAATAACCTACATACAAAATAAAAAACCTTAATACATCCCCCTGCATACAAGAAATGTAAAATAATTTAGTTGTTATTTTACGGTATTGCTTACAACAGAAAACACTGTCATATTAAATGAACGGCAACAGACTGGAGGTCTCTGGATTCGTACATTGTATGTAAGGCTATTTGAACTTGGGGCCAAATTTTGAATTGCTCTAGTGAATATAAAATGTTGCAATTTTGATTAAAAATAAAATCTATTGTTTTGTGCGTACAACTCCTATACAGGCCTATGTGTCTCCATGGTAACAGACTACAAACCCTTGTAGTCTGATTCTACAGTTTGACTCTCTCCTACTTGAAGATTGAAGGGAATGTGACAGAGCAGACTACGCAGGGTGTGTTTGTGGTCTCCGACCATGGCGATCTGCATGGGAGCTGTATACACAAGACGGTAGAGCGGTTTTAATGATTTAACCATATGCAATGTTATATCAGTTTTTATTTTAGGTGGAAAAATTGTTGAAAAAGTGAACTTGATATATTCCTCGTCCACTTGACCCGTGGTGGGGACTACTGAAATGGAAGAAAATTTGAGGTGTCAATAAAAGTTATTTCTTTACTTTATTACACCCTCTATGCTAGGGTCAAGTTTGAAAAAATAATAAAACCCAATTAAAGGCGCCATTTAGGAAATTTGATGCATCTTTATTTCGTGGGATCTGGGATAAAGGGAATCTTGTCAGCACAAAATGACTGTTCAAACCAAGCACAGGAGCTCAGCGCACCCTTATGGTGGCCCAGCCGGTCCAGGCTCTTTCCAACCTACCTGTTTTGCATTCATCTCCGTCCTCCTCTACCCTGATTGACAGCTCTGGTTATAAATGAGCCAGCGAAGGGCGGAGGTAGAGAGAAAACAATTCGATGGGAAGGTGCACTGGACTACCTGGCCACCCCAAGGGTGCACCGAGTGCCTGTGCTTGGTTTGAACAGTCATTTTGTGCCTCCCTTTAATATACAGCTCATATATGAAATATATGGCACCACTCCTAACATGTCAGTTTAGTATTCTCCATAAAGCAGTTCTAGTGCACTTTTTTCACAGAAATAATAATTGTGCCATTCCTCCGTTATTTCTCCTAGATTGCATTTCATAATGAGAAAGATCGGTCAATCAAAAAAAAAAAAATTAATAGGACATTTTGGATAGATCAGGAGTGCACTTTATTTATTTTGGATGTTTAATAACCATATTTTAACACCATGTCATTTGTAGGTCTAAAGTTTTGAGCCAATTACTGTCTTAATCTTTCTTCATAGCAGCCGGAGCTTTAATTTTAACAAAGGAGTTTCTATTTACCCTCATGGGCACAGATCTAGAACATAAGATTCCCGTCTGCCTGCAGCCACCACTAGAGGGAGACCAAGAGCTCAACGCAGACAGGTTCTACATTTAACTGCACAAAAACACAGTCTGCGGACAGGTTCTAAGCTCCCCCTAGTGGTGGCCGCAGGAGCAACCAACCATTTTAGAGATGCGAAACAATCAGCACAGAACTTTGATCCCATCATATCGTATAGCTAATCTTTAAAGCGTATTGGTTTTGTTTCAATTGTAAACATTAACTAAACATAAAAATAAATTGGGAAGACATTGCTAAAAATGGATGAAATTGCATTATTTATTTCTGTGTCTTCGATTTGGAGAATATTCTGTTGAATTATATGACAAATTAGAATTAAAAAGGTAAAAGGGATCTGGCAGAATGGATGATTTTATGCCAATTGAATTAAAGAGGTTATATGTGATTAAAAACAAAAAAAAAAACAAAAACAAACTGTGTGCTTTATTTTCCCAGATAGAGGTCTCAAATAAGTGGATCTGAGTTGCAATACCAGATGTGACCAATGGGTGGGCACAGATTTCAGAATCTATATATTTTTTATTGGACAACTCCTTTAATTAGAAGGATTCCTCATCATTCTAATTATATATTTTTTTATTGGACAACTCCTTTAATTAGAAGGATTCCTCATGGGTGTGCTTATTCCGGTGGCGTCCCTCCCCTGCGGTTCCCGCTAATTAATCAGGGAGGAGACAGATACCCAAGATGCATCTTGTTCCCTCCCATCAAGTAGTCCGCGCTCTATAAAATTTAGGCACGATCTGATATTCTGAAAGGTCCCCTTTAAACAAATGGGGGAAAATAAATCAAATTAATAACGACCAGCAAAAACAAAATAAAACTTAGCAGCTCACATATGAAATGATGCACCTTCACTCTTGTCTTCGTAAAATTAGTACTAATCGGTGACGTGTCAGAATTTGTCATTTATTTCCAAAAAAAACAAACAAAAAAAACATTCAATTTCCATACGTGAACAAATGCGTGATTTTATAAATAAAAGAGCAAAATCCTAAACTTGGTTCTTTTGTACCTTGCAATCATTTGACCACTGGGTTTAATTTTTGATGGTCTTAAATATAATAATTCTACATATTCTACAGCTAAACATTACAAAAAAAAATAAAAATAAAAAACCTAGTATTTTCAGTAGAAGGAAAAAAAAAAAAAAAAAGTGTGGCATGAATACTGCCAAGCCGGATTGCCCCATTATTTTTTGCCTGTAGCTCAGTACTAGTGCCAGCTCTGAAGTCTACAGCTAGACTAGACTGGTTGTTAAGGACTTTGCTGCCTGGCAACACTGTAAAAAGCATATTTGTCGGGAGGGAGGTCGCTGCAAAGAATGCAGGTTTTGATTTTAAGCCAAATCCCCTCCATAGAAGAGACCGTCCCAAAAATGCCACTCTCGGAAGATTTGGGGAGGTCTCAGAAAGGAGGATTTCCAGTGTTCCGTGACAGTAAACAAGTACATGTAAGTTGTAACTTTTAAACAGTGTATCCATGGTAACCAGTTTGAAATGATACACTAGTATTGTGCTGGCAACAAAGTGGGGCCGGTAACTAAGCAGCAGCGTATTCAAGCCACGCCCCTTCTCAACAGAATTATTCATCAGATTTTTCTATGAAAAAAAAAAAAATCACTTTAAAGAACCTACGTAAAGACCATAATGAATCAGGCTTGGAGATTAGTTACCGATTTAGGTTTACACCCCGATTCGGCCAATGTCCGTAACAAATCGGATTCTTTGGGTTATGGGCAGTATAATGGGATTATTTGAAGTTAATAAAAAAAAAAAAAGGGAGAGCCGATATGGCGGCTCAGACCTATTTACTGAAATGAGCTGCAATACCAGACTCAGCCCACAGTGAAGGGGGCACCATTTCTAAAATAAAAACTTTTTCTTAACTCCGGAGACATTTATCTTCGAGTCCATTTACATAATGTTTTGATACGCCATAGAACATGGGTGTCAAACTGCATTCCTCGAGGGCTGCAAACAGGTCATGTTTTCAGGATTTCCTTGTACTGCACAGGTGATAATTTAATCACCTACACAAATAATGAGTTGGTGATTAAATTATCACCTCTGCAGTACAAGGAAATCCTGAAAACATGACCTGTTTGCAGCCCTCGAGGATTACAGTTGGACACCCCTGCCGTAGAACATGTCTGAAGATGGCAATGGGATGGGTAACTGAGTTATCTTCAACCATGACTAGAAATAAGGGGCCAAAAGGTGGCCATACAGTTATTCATCTCAACATACACATGCGCGCTCATTTGGGCTGAGCGTGCATGTGTTTCTAAGGGAGAAATGGGAATAAGATGCTGCCTGACACCTCTGACCACAATTTATCTCCCTTGACATGTTAAAATTCAGCATGCCCCACCCTTCGATCTGCTTAAATCTGTCTTCAGGGAGAATTAGGACATCCCCCATACTCATTACATTTTTATTTAAAGGATATTCCCATCTTGGATATTTAGGGAATAGGCAGAAGATATTCTCAATGGGGCCTCATCTTGAGCCCCCTGGAATAAAGAAGTGTCTTCGCATCTTATCCTGCCGATATGCCATAAATGTCCGAGAATGGACATCCCCTTTAAGGAACTTTTTAGAGACTTGTGAAGGTCCCAGGACCCAGACAGCCACGGATAACTCTTTCTGATATGATTCTATGGCGTATCAAAAAGACTTTGAATTGAAAGGCGTACGGTAAATTAGTGTCATGTGTCTGCGAAAGCACACAACAGATCTTCATTCTCAAATAGGAGGAGGCGGAAGTGAATTAATACTATGGTCTTGTCTTCTCATTTTTCAAAAAAAAAAAAAAAGAGGTGGCGATATAATGGAACAGTCTACCACATTATGGCTATATAAAGCTCGACTCTATAGAAAGTGCAACATGTGATCTGGTAGATATACTGAATCGGAGGTCACATCTCCAGCTAGAGTAACCTAAATATCCAACACTACTCATCCGATCAACTCGTAGGTGGGGTACAAGAACTCCCCTCGCTTCAACGTCTTCATGAATACATCAAATTGCCACGATTAATATCAACAGTTCATGACATTAAATAGAATTAAATATTGCTATAATACTTCTTTAAAACATTTCCTTTCTACAAATGAGCGATCGAAAAAACAAAAACCAAAAAAAAACATTGAACTCGACAGCTTTTTGCTTTCCACACAGTGGAACAGACGTACATACACACAAACTCTGAAATCGACTTTGGATGTAGCATTGATAGAAATGGAGAAGGGAGAAGGTTTGGGGTGGGGGGGGGAATGGTCTATCTGGTTGTCATCCGAAAAAAAAAAAAGAAAAGAAAAAAAAGTTTACTCTATTATGAAAAAGAACCCATAAAGGCACAAAACTACCGCACATCACACAGTTTTTTTTTGTAGCTCGTTTCGAGTTTTCCTGACTAAAATCTAAACAGTTTACCAAATGTACAAAGCTTTGTCGACAAACAGCAACGTATGGTATCACTGCGACCTGAAAACACAGTCGAGATTATCATTTCTTCATTATGCTAAAAAGTTGACGCTTTTCGTAACAATTGTTTTATCTCCTAAAACCCTTCTGGAGGAACCCTACAGAAAGTCTCTGTGTTTCACCACCGACGTACGACACATCGTGGGCTTCTGCCAAACAGTTATCAGGGATCTCAAACCCACGATTGTCTATGAAATACAGGAAGCTTATTCTCTGTTCAGTCAAATTTTACTTCCAGCAAACTGAAGTCCAATTGGTGCCACCTCCCAAGAGGCTCACGCGGATTTGCCAAGGTTCACCGTAACATGTGGACCTCCTCCAACAGTAGTGTAGTATCCGGTCACTAGAGTTAGTCCTTTTGCTTCTCCATGTCTTCTGGTGTTGCTGCCCATCTCAGTAGCTTAGATTAAAGGTTTTTCTAAAATCCATTAAGTTTTTGATTGCCACCTTGAGGGGTGGCGATAGTGGTGGTGAAGGGTCACTTTACATTTTTTTTTCTTTCCTGAAGATAAATACAAACAAATCTATATATTGCTTTTCGATGGTGCTTCGTCATACGACAGCTCCATATTGCAGGTTCCTTAAGGACCGGCGTGCAGAGTTTGGTATTTCTTTTTATTGTCAGCATCTTTCCCGTGCTTGTAAACCAATTCCTCGCAAGACGCCTTATTTTTCTCCAAGTTTACAGGACTCGAGAAATCCGTGGATACAGTTCCGCTCTGTAAGCCAGATTCCTTATCAAGTAGACTTCTTCTTCTTCTTCTTCGTTCCGGCAAAAGAAAAAAGTAGTTACAAGTAAACTTTCTCCTCCTACGTCTTAAAAATCTACCGTCATGTCTTCCTAGAGACTAATTGACTAGAACATAGCCACTGTGCTGAGAGTCAACGGTTTCCATCATCTCACAGTCATAAGGCTCATTGAGGTTCAATGTTTTGTAAGATGTTTGAGGATCGAGTCCTGGTGAACTACCCGGGGTTTGGTGCAATGCCAAGCCGCTTTGTTGACTAGGATCTATGGAATACTGGCATTGGTTTGTATATTCCGTTTCGTGCAGCGGCACCCCTTGTAAGTCACACGTCTGGTAGGCATAGTGTAGGGGAGGCTGCTGCACGTGAACCTGACTTAGGACCTGCGGCTGGCTCGGCTGTACCATATGTTGCATCTGCTGGGAATGCAGCTTGTGATACTGACTCAAGAACGGATCGTATTGCATTTCATCGGAAGCGGGTTCCAATACCGGACTCAACGGCTGAGACAAGCTGAACTGGTTCTGCTGTACGGACTCTTGGTGTGACAACGGGAGCTGCTGCCCCTGAAGTGGGTAGGTGTTTTCCACTATCTGCATCTGGTTGAAATAAGCCTGCAGCTGGGGTTGCTTCTGCAGGAAAAGCCTCTTCTGGTGCAGCCTGTGAGGTGGAAAACTAAATTAATTACACAGCAATAAAAACAAAATAAAAAAAAAAGACAGGGACGCAATATAAGAATAAACTGCTACAAAGAATCAAAATCTGAAGACTATCCTGGTCGGATTAGACTTTAAAAAGGTACCGAAATCTGCTAATAACACTGACAAGCTGTGCACGAAAACTTATGATTATCTACAAGCTCAATGTCTTCTTCCTCCTGACTCCCCAGTATGCTCTGTTTGGTAGGGCAAGAAGCTGCTTCAAGAGACCTCTGGCGGTGGCCGATCTCCCCAAGAGATCTAAAGGCTCAGATATGTTGAAATCCAACTATGCGATCCTTCTCGTGACCAACAACTTCCATTGGGGTAATGTAGGAACCCGACATAAAAATTAGCTGGTGGATTCAGACTACATTAATCTCAAGTGCATGGCCACATCCAATAGCCACGTGCAAAATAAATCGGGAAATGGCCTGGCCCACTGAATATCCACCAGCCAAGAAGAAGAGGACGACCTAACCATGTGTGAACAACTGGATCTCAAGGTCACCTGTGTTCCTGAAGTTGCTGCTCCAAACTTCTGGGTGTTTCCTTGCAGTAGAGCGGGCAGCTGTTCTGAGCCAGAAGATTCCCTTTCTGCAAAGGAAGCAAAACACCGATTGAGTATGTAAGGCGGGAACTAATGTCACAGACAGGACAACAAGAAAGCGGAGAAGAGGAAACTAATCTGGATATATGAGCTGAGACCCAGGAAGTCTAAATTGTGGTCAGACTCTAAAAAAAAAAATAGCTGCATCAACAAAGTCTAAATGCACCTGGCATGGTTCTCAAGGTTCTCATGCTAGAACTCTGGTTATGTCCGTGCACAGACCTTGAGATGGTTATTCTGGACGCCATCAGCTGATTTTTCTTCAGTTAACATTAAAAAGGCTTCCCACAAAAAATCATATCACCTATCCACTGAGTAGGTGATACATGTATGATTGCTGGAAGCTCAACCACTAAGACCTCCAAGAATCACCAGAGTGGGGGTCCTGTATCACCTGGGCCAATGGAGGAGTAAGGCACATTCATTACGCATGCACACTACTGCACCCATGGCAGTGGTCACGCATGCTCACTTCTGCTCCACTCACAACGAAACTTGGCCTCCCGTCTTCAGACCCATTGGTTGAACATCCAGTGATCATTACATATAACCGTTTTTTACAGAGTTGTCCGCATTGCACAATTTCCGCCTGTAATCTGCGTTGAAACTGTCAGATGTGAAACCTAAAGTTGCGACAATTGTGTATATGGCTGACAATCCATAGCACATGGCATTCACATCCTACCTGCAGCCGATGCTGTAAATACTGTGTCTCCAGGCTCTGACGCCTGGACAGAAGTGGAGGTTGCAGGTTACTAGGGAACGTGGAAATATTCTGAATTTGTGCAGAGAGATTAGTCTGCAGAAACAAAAGCAGATGAATGTGACGAACAGGCCATAAAATCCTACACGCAACATGACAGGAACCCTAAACTGATATTTCTGAATGGCAGATTCGTAAAGCTTCTGACATGGGTGGATACGCCAATTATCTGCTTGTCCGGCAGTTAAAAATATGGTCGATGGCCCAGCATTCTAGTATATACGAAGCAGGCAGACTACTAGAGAATGTTAATATGCAAAAGAACCAAGCTTTCTGTAGACTCCCTGACCTCTACTCCCCACTGAGGCTTACATTATACCTGGGGGTGGTTGGGATCTTGTAGAGTATGGGATGCAAGATTTGGATCTTCTGTAGGTCCCATCTGTTCATATAGCATCTGGATCTTATTGAGCTCCAAGATCCCCTTGGTTCTGGCCAAGTTCTGGAGGTGCTGCCGGAAGGCCACGATTCCTAAGGTGGTGAGAAAAGCACAATTTTTCAGCACAAAATACTGACATGTCTTTCTTACTCCTTGTATCTTGAAATGAGAGACGTTAAATAACCAGTTTAGTAAAAATGAGAAACTTATGTACATGACATCTCATGACCAAAGAGATCTTGAAGACCTCCACTTAATGAGGTAAATAATCCCCCAAAAAAGATCAAAAATGTATAAAGATACCTTGTGTTAGTGAGGTGTCAGATGCCCGTCTTCCTTCACGAAAACTGACTGGAGACCTGTTATGTGCTTCACGCTTTTGAGAGGACATTGGTGGCATGGCCAAGTTTGTAGGCCGTAAGCCTATATATGGTGGAGTCAGCCTTGTGACGGACTGGTTGGCCATAGACACTTCCTTCAGAGCTGAAAAATCATCCGGGAAGTTGAGGTCGCTCTGAATTGATCCCATGTCATATTCGGAGTCAACACTGCCCAAAGATGGGTTGTTCCCTATAGTGAAGAGTTTGCCTGCGACAAAGAAGACGATTGTAATAATTTCATCACTCCACAATGACACTTTAATGGACAAACAAGGATATTATTTATTTCCCAAACCACCTTATCGAACACTTCCTTATCAGAGTCTTACTCGAAAAAGTAAAGTCTCCTATACATGTGAGATAAAATTCATTTTAAGTTGCCAAATTTGGAGCGATCAGCCTACCATGTACATGGAGGCTTCCAGACTCCCTCCTTCCCCAAACATGGGAAAGAGCCAAAAGTTTATGTTCATGGGGCAGTCAGGAGAGACAGCTTAAGGTACAGAAAAATGATATATTTTGGGTTAAAGGCAAAACTGTTGAAGAATGAAACATTTAAAGTATTGTCTTACAAACCCAACCCTCGTGCTGCACTCTATTAAGGCATATGAGAGTCCTCAAGGTGGTCCCATGCTTGAGAGCCTCTTCTATGAGCAAGACCTGAACACATATGGTCAGCCCTTCACTTGGATGCAAAGACAAACAAATGGGGACCAAAATCATAATGGCGGTCCTCTCAGGACTAGTAAAAAAATAAATCAAAAGCCACTGTGATCAACAGATTATTGTTCCACTTTTGCTTTGGAGTTTGCTAGGTGAACATCACTCAGGACTGCAGCGACGACATTTGGTTCTCCAACATTATATTGGGTTTCTAAGACTGTATATGGCAGATCCATCCTTAGGATGGGTAATC
Source organism: Ranitomeya imitator (assembly GCF_032444005.1). Classification (NCBI taxonomy): domain Eukaryota; kingdom Metazoa; phylum Chordata; class Amphibia; order Anura; family Dendrobatidae; genus Ranitomeya; species Ranitomeya imitator. The sequence continues at coordinate 134,495,093 of NC_091291.1, forward strand.
GATATCAGACTGGAGATGGTCCAACTTGTGGTTGAAGAAGCTGTTGCGCATTGGATGTGGAACAGCTCCGTACATTGGTGACCATAAGTCCAATCGCTCACTATGGGGTGGCGAGAACTTGCAGTGCCAATAATGGCTGCTTAGGACAGTCCATCAATTTTACATCAATGTGGGTCCGACTGTGTCCCGACCAATCATCTGTTCGAAGTGGAACAACTCCATTTTTTTAGGATTAAACCTCAGTCTGATGAGCTGCATCCACTAGAAGTAGAGAGCTCAGCCTGGCTAACAATGAAGTGGACACAAAGCTCATGATGGACCCCCACTGTAGTAAGGATAAGGCCATCATTTTAAGATTATCCGGTGGCGCTGACTTCGGCATTTATAATACCTGGTCATCGTCTCAGCAGGTGCGGTGGGCCGTAACGTCATCGGCACCAATCACCTCCAACACAGACGTCACCAGCGCCGGATAAACCTTTTAAAGACCTCGATAGCCCCTATAATAGTGACGTGTGAATACCGTTCTTATATTGCGAACATGCACACAATTGTGTAGACATATGGAAATTGTGTCTTCCCGAAAATAAGCAGCGCCGTTTTCATGGCAGGATGTGAGGATGTTACTCGAGACCAACTGTATAAAAGTTTCTATGTAATTGTGGGATTCACATTTTGGGCAAAGCAGTAAAAGAAGGCAGTCCCAGCTGTGGGATCCACATCAATCTGATAAATATCAGCTATCCAACGGATGTGAAGACTCACCTTCCATGTCTGGTGGCACACTGGGCAAGACGACTAACTGGTTGGTCACTTCCGCCAGAGTGTGTCGCCTCTGCCCGCTGCGTCTGCCTTGAAACGCTGCAAACGCCATGGCCGGATCATCCTCCGAGTCATCTTCTGTCTCAATCCCTTCATCTATAGAGGTCTCCATCATGTTACTTGGCAAAGACTGGCAACCCTTCCTCATTACTACAGGGGGCAGAGGATCCATCAGGCAGCCATTAACCTGTTAAAGTGTAAAATAAAAGTCAGAAATCACCAACACAGCGGAGCCTGACAAGACGGCCACACTGGGTTATACATTTACAAATGTGGTTTCTGATTCTCAGAGCATCAGGGGTCCCATTTTCACATTTTGTGCAAACTTAGGCGCGTTCAGCATGGTCTTATTTATTAAACTAGAGAAATATCTGTACTTTATTCCTGTGATCAGTTTACACAGGTCAAGATTAAATTGCCACTATTCACTAAGTTGCAGCCATAAAGCAAGTTCCTCCCCGCTTCGAAATTTTGGTATTATTTAATATGAAGCTTTTTACATTTCTATCCGCCACACAATAAGGCATTCTTACATTGTCTAAATAAGGCTACATAGAGTGCCCACATAACACCGTCCTATATTGCCCACACAATAATGCCATTCAATGCCCAAATCAAACAGATATTCATTATGTAAATAATACCGCCATACAATGACAAGACAATAGTACTTCCCACACAGTTCAAATAGAAATAACATATATTGCCCCTATAATAATGCCAGATAAAGGTGCTCTTCACTGTGCAAATACAGTCATAAAATAGATTTTTGGGGACAGGGATGATTATGTCTGTAGAGAGCTTTAAATAAATGGCGCTATTATAGTAAAATAAATACAATACCTAAATAGTATCTAAACAGAGCTACTATATACTGCCCATAACATTGTCATAGTAAGCTGCCAAGCATTGCGCAAATAATACTGCCATATGATGCCTGAATAATATTTTAATTAAAAAAAGGAATACCCTACACAGTCCAAATGACAGTCATAATGTCTACATAATATCGCCATTAAATACCCAGATAAAACTGGGTGCAAACACTACTACCGCCATACAATGCCTAGATAGCACCTTCACATATTATCTTAACAGCACTGCCATACAGTGCTCACATAACACTGCCATACAGTGCCCACATAACACGGCCATTCACTGCCTAGATAAAACTGCTATTTACAGTGCAAATAACACGGCCATACAGTGTCTAAATAACACAGTCGCACATTTCAAAAATATTAGTATATAATGCCGAAATACCACTGTCATATATTGCCCATAAAATGCCGCCATTCAATGTCCGGATAAAAACGGCTATTTAGTGCGCAAACAATACTGTCATAAAATGCCTAAACATACACCTGGCCACACAAACACTGCATCTACAGTTCACATAATACCGCCATATCGTTCTGTGCAGAGCAGACAGCAACGTTCATACAGGCAGCCCTGAAAAAAAGAAAAGAAAGACAACCAAAAAATCCCTATATGTAAATGTGATTGTATGTTGAAGCTTAATTAGCTTCGTTAAGAAATGAGTGCGACTGATGTGACGCGCGCCCTGTGTTTCCGACAAGGACTAATGACTTTGGACTTTTCATGGTTTCGTGTGAGCCCCAAGGTCAACCGGTTACAGCCGTGCAAATGATGCATAATCATGTAATTAAATGGGGGGGGGGGGGGGAAGCGTTACGCTGCGAATGTCTGATCTGCATCAGTGAGATCGGACCCAAAGCAGCGAGATGACAACAATGCCTTCGGCGGGGAAGGAGCTTGGAAAAAAAAAAAAACATGCAGGAAATGGTGGCAGAGACTTGGGAATTTAATCATTTCTCTCCAGGATGTGACTAAGAAATCGTTCCAGAGAAAAACGGCCTCTGCGAGCCGCGGATCCTGTGAACTTCAAGAACCAGCGGGGGCCTCCTTGTGCCGCGTAATTCCTTTCCGGCCTTGGTGATGCCAGCGCACGTTGCCTTCTCCTTTATCTGGATGTCCACGCCGTGGCGTTCTCACAGCAGGAATGGGCATCTTAGGAGTCCAAGGTAGGAGAATTAGCTGCATCCCTGGTGGAAGCAGAATCTATGCGTCTTCAGATGAAACCACCAGAAGGAGCGCAGGCCGGGCGAAACACATGGACAACAACACTAAAGCTGCAACTCCCGCACGGCCCATCAGCCGCAGGGACATTAGCATTGCCTACCCAACCTAAAATAGTTGCTACCCCAAAAATACCTTAAAAGGGGTTAACCAGGTGGGGAAAAAAAAATACATTTACTGATTTCCTAGATGGTCTCTTCATCTTGGTCCGACCCACAGTGGAAATGCCCTTTAAGCCATTCATTGGCTGAGACTGGTCACGACGGAGGCCAGTGATTGGCTGAACAGGCATTTCTGGCGGGTCAAAACTGGACCAAAAAGCAAAATGTTACTACTATTATGTTTTTGAAGCTTTTATTTTTAACCTTTTTTCAATCGCCCCATTAAAAGCAATATTTATCAGCTAGAACACCCTTTAAGAGAGGAGGTGTGTTGTGAATTCTGTGGTCAAGCTCCCTCCTGTGGTCATGAGTGGTACTTCGGCTGGTTCTGTCCATGAGCTTCCTCTGGTGGATGTGAGTGGGGCTGCGGCTTCTGAGTTTCCTTCCTCAGGTGACGAGGTTAAGTCGTTAGGTGCTGCTCTATTTAACTCCACCTAGTTCTTTGTTCCTGGCCTCCAGTCAATGTTCCAGTATTGGTCTTGCTCTCTCCTGGATTGCTCTTGTGACCTGTCTTCCCTGCATAAGCTAAGTCTGCTTGTGTTACTTTTGTTTGCTATTTTTTCTGTCCAGCTTGCTATATTGGTTTGTCTTGCTTGCTGGAAGCTCTGGGACGCAGAGGGAGCACCTCCGTGCCGTTAGTCGGTACGGAGGGTCTTTTTGCGCCCTCTGCGTGGTTGTTTGTAGGTTTTTGTGCTGACCGCAAAGTTATCTTTCCTATCCTCGGTCTATTCAGTAAGTCGGGCCTCGCTTTGCTAAAATCTATTTCATCTCTGTGTTTGTACTTTCATCTTTACTCACAGTCATTATATGTGGGGGGCTGCCTTTTCCTTTGGGGAATTTCTCTGAGTCAAGGTAGGCTTATTTTTCTATCTTCAGGGCTAGCTAGTTTCTCAGGCTGTGCTCGAGGCACCTAGGTCTGGTCAGGAGCGCTCCACGGCTACCTCTAGTGTGGTGTGATAGGATTAGGGATTGCGGTCAGCAGAGTTCCCACGTCTCAGAGCTCGTCCTATGTTATTAGTAACTATGAGGTCACTTTGTGTGCTCTTAACCACCAGGTCCATTGTGTTTCTGAACCACCAGTTCATAACAGAGGTGCGCTTTACCCTTAAATGTATTGAGGATATTATTTTGTGACATTTCCTAAATATTACAGGTTCTGCTCCTTCCTCCCACACTGCACAGTTCTCCTCTCCACAAAACAGCTGTAGTAGGAGGAGAATTTGACCAGACACACCCACCAGCCTCCTCCAATTGAAAAGCAGCTTGCCTATGTGTAGCGTTTTTTCATTGGAGGAGGCTGGTGGGTGGGTCTGATCACATGCTCCTCCTCCAGAGGCCAATTTGAGGGCAGAACTGTGCAGCCTGTGAAGATGGAGGAGAAGAACCTGTAATAAGTATATATTAGGAAGTGTCACAAAATCATGTCCTCTACACACTGGATAAATTATACATTAAATGGACAATCCCTTTAAGTGAAATAGTTGGCGCAGAGAGGGTAAAGTAAGCTGAATTAAAGTCCCAAAGGGCAAGTAGTGGAGGGCCTGATCTACACCGGGCCCTGCAGAGTTCACGACAGCAGATATTTACGCAGATGTTTCCGGCCTCGGCTCCCCAGACGGAGCTAATCTTGTTAACATGAAATAAACTGATTTTTACGACCCCGCTGGTCCCCGTGCACTTAGAGAAGATGTTGCTGTGTGGAAGCAGCGGCACATTTCTGAGAAGATCCCCGCGGTGAAGCTAAAAATACCGGATAATACACATTGTTTTTACAGCTCTCGGTGGATGAACTATCACGACTCCTCAAGTGATTGTTCATGGTGGTAATGTACCCATCATCCCGTCACCTCGGCCGGAGCGGGTGATAAAACACTACCTCTTCACGAGCACAGTTCACGCCATCCGCCGCCGCCGTTGTGGATGAAAAGATTTTAGCCATGAAATACAAAGAGTTTACGTTTCCAATATGAACAGGACTATATTTATCTCATAGGCACGCAGGGCGCCCGCGGGGTACGGCGCATTATCGGCAGCATGTAGCCCACGGTGCACCCCAGGTAGAAGATTAGGTTAGTTCTCCTAAAAGTCCAAATGGCACGAAAATTGTACCTTCTGGCTAAAAGGAGCGATCAAAGTATAGAGCGGCCTCATGAGGGGGCCTGCTCTCCGCCCTCCTCACAGTGACCGACAGGCAGCTGTGTATTTGCAGCCCGCCATTCACCGCTGACAACCGCAAGAGAAGGCAACATACGGTATTCAGATAATGGAGCCGCGTAAACTTTACTTTTTTGTATTAAAAAAAAAAAAAAAAAAAAATCAATACAAAAGGACTCATCCACTCAATTCTTCACAGATCCAGGGGTCTCCGCCAGTGCAGCGATGTTGTGTCATACACCCATGTGACTGATGCAACCAATCACTGTCCTTGGCGGTCTTGTGCCGGACGTGCCCAGCATCACTATCAAGGCTAGTGATTGGCTTTGACAGTCATGTGATGTCCCGGTACGTCATCATAACTAAAAACAAAGAGGTGGGCGCTGGATCGGCGAGGGACTGAACAGGTTACTTTTTATTTCATCACATTCAGTGCTGTTAGATTCTTCCATCCCAGGACGGACAAACCAGCGAGGAAGTTTTCATTATTATTGTTAGGGTGGGGGTGGGGGTGGGGGGATCCTGCAGCTTCAGGTTTCCTTTGTATGTTCATACATTTGGGACCACTTTAATGAGAATCTGTCATACCGAGCATGCTCTCTGCAGGCCGCATATTATAGAGCAGATTGAGATATAGATAGAATATATATATATATATATGTGTGTGTGTGTGTGTGTGTGTGTGTGTGTGTGTGTGTGTGTGTGTGTGTGTGTGTGTGTATGTAATATATATATATATATATATATACACACACCGTAGTTTTATGGGTAAAGATTCAGGTATGACTGCTCGTTATAGGCTTAGGAGTCAAGTGGGCAGTCCTAGAGATTGACACCTATTTCTGTATGTACACTGATCATGGATTAAGACCGCCTACTGGACTCAAGAAAAGATTGAGCAGGAAACAAAATTAATAAAATACAAATACTTAATCTTTTCCCGCAAACCAGTCGCCCATCACCCGCATTCTAAGAGTTTGTATCGGTCAGATCCTTGTTGATCTCTTTTCTCTTTCTCATATATCTAAAGCATAAACCTAATATTTCCTCCTTATATTTACAGTTTCACTTTCAGGTTTACGCCATAGTTTTCAGATCTTCTTCCAACTTCAAGTACGGAGGTCTATGAATGGGGAAGGGTCCTCTGGACAACTCCGTAGACACAATCCAAGTACTAGATGAGTTGATAGAACATTAGGGGCCATCAAGCCGACCAGACTACAAAAGACTTGGTGACCGACAAGCGGGTTTCTCCACCATGACAGTGAGCACAGGATGGCGGGACTGTGAGCAGGGAGATGAGCCTTAACACTGGAAAAAACATGGTTCTTGTACCAACTCTTCGTGATGAGTAAAACCAGCAAGCCACCACACATTGGACAATGCTATTTGAAGGCCGAAACTTGACCCGTTGACTAAAAAGCCAAAAATAATGACCCCCTGACCTGTAAATTCCTGTGGAATTCTTCTAAGGATAACCCTGTGTCAATGAAATACCTACTAGTTCATTCTCAAACCAAGTTTCAAAAATGGTGGTGACACAGATGAGGCGCGCACTCGGCAGTATTGGTACTTACCGTTGGTGTATTCACGCCCTCCTCCTCTAGGAATGTGGTATCAGCCTGGCAGCTGGTTTGGGGGTAAGAGAAGGGCTCCACCATTGAGGTCTCTGGGAGAACTTGGGTCCTCATCAGCCGTACATTTTGAGACAAGAGGTTCACTGGAGACACCACCGTACTGGTCTATAAATAACCATGAAACAAGATGGACAAGCTTAGTTTGCATTATCGACCAGTCATAACAACAAGTATACAAGTATCAGGCATACACGATGATATTACTAATTGTCACCGATCTTTGTTGACTACTTGCATCATGTAGACTAGGATCCAACCGGTGGGATGCTGAAGAGAGCTGGAGAACCAGAGAGGTCAGACCTGACAGAGCTGGGCGTGAAGTGGGCTGGCTAACCGGCTCATTTCAATAGCCAAGTCAGCCCCCGTCCGCATCGACGCATTAGTCAGACAGCCAGCCCCCTTCACACACAACAATGATCTTGTTCTCTTCTATGTCGAGCACTAGCCAAAAGATTAACTGCTGAGACCACAGACCAGGTGAACCATCACGGCCCCGACGCCGGTTGGATGGAAAGTAAGTGATGCGGTTCTGTTCTTTGGTCACAAAACTGGAAAGGGATGTCATCGACTGTGCCTCCCTTTCCAGTCAACATAATGCTGCAGCCAATCACAGGCATTTCCACTCAGATGAAACTCCCCCCAAAAAATTGATGAAATCACTTCCAATCTTGGCCGAGAGCACCAGATGGGCATATACTGGAGCCTATAGCAACCAGCTGTACCACATGAGGAACCCAGGACCTGCTGGATGTTACTTCCCACCCTATACACTAGGCCCATTTCATCCATCATTTGCTGGTTATCAGGAGCAGCTTTGACTCATATCTAAAGGTCAAGTACTTAAATTTGCATTAGGCCGGTCATGCCGTGCAATAATCTGATAAATGTGTGAAATTCTGCATCTGCAGTGTTAAATTAACTCTACGTCCGTTTATATCCCCGATCTACAGTTTTCTTTACGCATTTTTCCCAAAAATTTACCAGTAAGTTTAATAAAGTCCATAAACATTCTTGTATCAAGACCTTCAGGAATTGTAAACCAAGAAAAGACAGTCAACGTCACAATGTAGAATAACTGGGTCCACGAAGACACGATACCAGGACTGGTGACCATTGGATTCACCCATAGATTACAAGAATGGGGGTTACTGTCCTGTGTGAGTGAAGTGCTAGGATGCGTGTGATCACTGCCGAATTCACAGTCTATAAGCATGGTGGACAGGTGTGCGTAGGTACCTACAGGATGAATGGTGCAGCGGTCACAAATGCAGGTTACCACTGTTCTCACGGTTGATCAGACCCCAGCCGATCCCACATGTCCCACCTTTAGTTTGGATAGGTGATACATGTACTAGCCCATTTAGAGAGACCTGTACATGATGCTGACTTACTATTCCACCTGACACACTCCATCTTCGAGTCGGTGAAGACGCTTACACAATCCCTTTAACAGGGCACTGCGGGCAGACTGATGCACTGGAGGCAATTTCTCCAAAAGAAAAGTGGACCTGTTGACTATTTCCACTTTTCCTTTGCACTTTGTTGTGACAAATCCCCACCATTCTGTCATACTCTGCTCTCTTTTAAAAAGGAACACACAAAAAAAAAAAAAAATGCAGAAAAAATATTCCGGCGCTTCCTCCGGCAATCTCTATTGCTTTGATCCTGCTATTTCATGTTACAATTAAAACAAAGAAATACATTTAAAAAAAAAAAATTCTCTGCAAATTTCAGGAATGCCTCCATGTCCCCCTTATTCTCCTCACTAGCTGCAGCAGGAGCCTCCCCCCTTTCTGCAGTAGGACATAAGTTAGCCAACCGCATAAGGAGCAGGGAAATAAGGCAACTCCTATTTCTTTGGGATTTCTACACAACAGATTTTCCAAATCCTAAGAATAAATGCTGAAGACTGACGAACAGCGAGGACAAGGATGATATTTCTTGTCTAACAATTTATTTTGAGGATTACAATTTAAGACAAAAAAGAGGCGCAGAGCGAGTGCCGGGCATTGCCTAAGATGTGACACAACATCTAGAGAACGCCGCACAGTGACCGGTCTAGTCTGCCAGCTCCTCCATTTATTATTACGAGAAGCAGAACTATAAAGCAAATTATTATTATTGCTAAAGTAAAAAAAAAAAAAAAGAACACTGGAAGAACTACGTCAGTACGGAGCGATCATTTCCCTTTGGAAGAGACAGCGCTATCTCTCCGCGACCTTCACCAAGGTCGTTTCACTTCTCTGCACCAAAACATTGATAAGATGAAAATATTTCATGAATGGCTTGAGAAGAACAATGGGAACAGCAGCTCCTGCGTCATTTTATTGTTCAGAGCCTGCTCCGAGACAAGAAGGAACCTGTTATGCAAATAGGAGCGGAGTTTATCCCGGGGCCGCCTGGCGTCCTGCAGTGACAGCCCGTTTCTCGGGCTACTTAGTTCTTGCTGACGGTGAGGATTTGTTCAGGATGCTACGCAACCGCCGGTTTATCTGCTCTATCACAGTAATTATGGTTATTGACAGTGTATTCGCTCCGGTCGACATGGTTAATAGGCCGTGTAGTGTGTGTATGAAACGGGAATGCAGAGTTTATTACCGAGTCACGCCTAATTTGCGCCCAAAAATAATCATCAGCGACTTACAGGAAAAGGTACTTCAAATTGCAGGCACGTGTAAATGGGTCCTTCCTTAACGTGTTTTCAGAAAAGTGGGTGATGCTAAGCAAGAGGATGTAGAGCTACCATCGGACCAAAAGATTTATTAAAAATTGGGCCGGAAATTTGCACAAATTGGGAGTGCAAATTTACGTAAGCTTGTGTTCTGCTGCAAGTACAGCCAACAATGAGCCAAACCTGTTTAATGCATCTTACAACAGCACAAACGAGAGGTCATTCTCTATACTGAGCATTCAACAAAATACAAAGAAAAGAAAAAAAATCAGCTTGGTTCAAGTGTTCATTTTCACCATCAGTGATTTTCTTGTATTCTGTAAAAACAAAATTGCAAACCGTATGCTATCCATTACAAAATGAACACAGTTGGTATCCGCGTGCGGTTCACAATTTCGCAGACCCATAGATGCACAAAGGCGATTTTAGTCAGTGACGCGGTCCACAAAAAGCATGGACATCTGAACAAGACCCATAGACCATACTGGGTCCATACAATATGGACGTGAAAATGGGACGTCCGAATGAGGCCTTGACCAGATCCAACCGTGGTTACAAGAGGTTGATTAAATGTATTGATTACAGATTCTTCAAACGGGTCATCAATATCAAATGAGCAAGGGTCCGGCTCCCGCACCGGTCACCTGTTAGCAGGTTGTGCGGCCACCAGAAGTATGCGGTGTAAATACACACCATACACTGGGGCAGTGGGCGTTCTCCGGTCCTGCAGCTCAGATCACAAAGGAACCTTCAATCAACTGTTGGTGGTGATGCTGGAGGTCACTTGCCACCAATCTGATGGCTATTTCTAAGAATAGGTCATCAATATTATATTTTCGGATTCTTTAACGTCTTATTTTTACTTAGAAGGCTCCGTCACCTTTTCTTAAAGATGAAGTAGACAAAAATTCCCTCTTTCAAACAGATAAAGTCAATGGAGTCAAAAAGAAAGATTCTCCCCAAAAATCCTTATTCGGCCCTCTTCTCACAGCTTGAGACATTGGCTCCATGGACAAAGAACCGTACCTCCTGCTATCTGGTTCTTATAATCACATGACTCTTCTATGAGGACTACATGTCTTTACATCTCACGTCCCCATCTGCCCTGGCATCTTCTCACATGGCAGGTAAGGTGAGGCTCTTCCCAACATTCGGTCTTACATCATCCACCACATGTGATACTCTGGCCTACAGCCCAGAAACCTTTCAGTGACCACACCTGGGATCATCAGATCCAAGACCCACAAGCTTTACCGCACCTAAGCCTAAGATGTCAAGAGAAGATTTCTGCGGTGAGGAGATTAAATCGACGATAAAGGGCGGCCGTACCAAGTTGTTACGCAGTGATCACAATCCAATGTATTGCAAGGCTAATCTGCAGCTCTACAGAGGATGCCAAGGTGGACTGCGATCATTGCAATGTCATACTGTCCATTGTTTGCAAGACCAAATGTATCCCAGATACTTCCACATTGCAGAAATCATTATGCCGGTATGACGGCACAAATATTAGGTCATCCTCCCCGGTGAATACAAGTGCTGCATTGATACACAAGCATGTATAGGAAGAGCACATTCTTCCAAGTGGTGTGACACATCAGTGCCATTGTCAGTCCGTACGGGGCGATGTCAATAATATGATAAATCTGTCAGTCCTAGTTATAATTATAATAGTTTCCATCACGCCCCACCCATTAATAACATAGTACATGATTGTTCCTGCAGCATTACCTAACAGGCACACATTACATAACCAAAACAGGTATCCGAGATCTTTCCATTTCAAGTAAGCAGGACATTAAGATTCAGCTGTTATTTACTGTACTTTTATGGCATCAATCTAGAGGCACTGTCCTATGGGATGTCGTAGATTAGGAGACACTGTTGCATGATACTGTAGATTAGGAGACATTGTCGTAGATTAGGAGGCACTGTCTGTGGTGTTGTAGATTAGGAGGTACAGCTTTACGTGACGTTGTAGATTAGGAGGCACTGTCTGTGGTGTTGTAGATTAGGAGGTACAGCTTTACGTGACGTTGTAGATTAGGAGGCACTGTCTGTGGTGTTGTAGATTAGGAGGCACTGCTTTACGTGACGTTGTAGATTAGGAGGTACTGTGGTATGTGAGGTAGTAAATAAGGAGGCACTGCTTTATGTGACAGATTAGGAGGTACTGTGGTATGTGAGGTAGTAGATAAGGAGGCACTGCTTTACGTGACATAGATTAGGAGGTACTCTGGTATGTGAGGTAGTAAATAAGGAGGCACTGCTTTACGCGACAGATTAGGAGGTACTGTGGTATGTGAGGTAGTAGATAAGGAGGTACTGCTTTACGTGACATTGTAGATTAGGAGGTACTCTGGTATGTGAGGTAGTAAATAAGGAGGCACTGCTTTACGCGACATAGATTAGGAGGTACTGTGGTATGTGAGGTAGTAGATAAGGAGGCACTGCTTTACGTGACGTAGATTAGGAGGCACTGCTTTACGTGATGTTGTAAATAAGGAGGTACTGCTTTACGTGACGTTGATTAGGAGGTACTGCTTTACGTGACGTAGATTAGGAGGCACTGCTTTACGTGACATTGTTGATTAGGAGGTACTGTGTACGTGAGGTAGTAGATAAGGAGGTACTGCTTTACGTGACTGTAGATTAGGAGGTACTGTAGTATGTGAGGGTGGAGATAACGAGGTACTGCTTTACTTGACTTTGTAGTTTAGGAGGCACTGTGGGTATGTGAGGTAGTAGATAACGAGGTACTGCTTTACGTGACATTGTTGATTAGGAGGCACTGTGGGTATGTGAGGTAGTAGATAACGAGGTACTGCTTTACGTGACATTGTTGATTAGGAGGTACTGTAGTATGTGAGGTAGTAGATAAGGAGGCACTGGTTTACGTGACGTTGTAGATTTGGAGGTACTGTGGTACATTGATGTTTTAGATGTGGAATATTTTCCCCTGTTCACACGAGACTCCTCAAATTGAGCTGCCGTTTGGTGCAGGGCAGTTTTGTATAATGTGTATATAACATGTATGACAATAAAATGAATGGAAACGTGTCAGGTCTGTCATGTGTCCGGATTCCAGTCTCGGCAGCACGGACATCTTTGTAGCCTGCAGTCAGTGAGGAGTCTGCAGTGCGCGAGAGTCCGACGGTTTCACTTCCGCTCGCTCCAGCAGCAAAGTGGATGTGGTACGAGCCGCCCCCGAGGAACGCGACCTGTGGTGAGAGCGGTTAGTTCTGCGCACGTCAATTTATGCTGCAGATTTGAAAAGCAAAGACTGAATTGGCAGCAAAGAAATCTCTCTGGTCATCCTGAGCCGAGCGATCAGCGTGAAGAATAATTGCTAGAATTACTGCAATTGTTCTTACACTTTCACAAGTTTTCAGTCCTTACAGTTGGTTCCTTTTTCATACAATAGACCAGACAATCCCCTTAAGAAAGGAAACATCGTTACCTTGGAAACTGTTTGCTCCGCCACCGTGCTCGGCCGCCGTTGTCGCGCGTCGATCCTGGCCTCCACAGGGAAGCTGCTTCTGTGAGACTTTAGTCTTTCCACCAGGAGGTAATATATGGCAGCGAAGTGATTGTAGCTACGGTCCTGTAACGACTGCAAGAAAACACAACCATGTTATGGGCTCAAAATTAATGTGCAGTTCAAGCTGCAAACCGCGCTAACGAGCATTTTATCTCGTCTACACCATTTCTGCATCTCGTTACACTGGATATCAGGAAACATAATTATTGGCAAAATGAGCAGAGACCCAATGAAGGTGTATGGGCACGTTACGACAGACCTAAATAGGGGACAATGCCCCCAAGTCGTTTGATCGATGGGCTGTGATGAAGTAAGAGCGACCGTTCTGCGCTGGCCCTGTCTCTTACCTCTATGGTCTTTTGCTGGTCTATCCCCAAGCTGTGCATGAGCCTCAGGACTTGCTCGTTGTGTTCCCCGATAGAAGCTTCCTTGTCTTGATTCTGTGCGTACAGGACGGGCCGGTTCACGGGAACCTCCGTCATCATCCATTTGTGCTCTTTGATTTGAGCAATTGAAAGACGTTTCGAGGGCTCCAGCACCAACATCCTTCTAATTAAGTGCTCACATTCTAGAAAACCAAACAATAAAAAGCAAGAAAAACCATAAAGCAAAACTTATATTCATCAAAAATATTTAACAAAAAATTGCTTAAGTACGGATGGAAAGCTACCTTTAAAAAAAAAAAAATGGAAAAAAAAACGCAAAGCAAAAAAATGGGACGAAAAAAACCCAAACAAAAACAAAAAAACAAAAAACACAAAAGCAAAAACATGGGAAGAACTGAAAAGGGTGGAGATGGAGCGATAATTTTGGCACCCTGGTGAAGACAACAGTACAAAAACGGCACATGGTTCGTGGGGCCCCTGTTACATTTTTAGCTTTGGGGCTCCGGAGCTTCTTATTACTAGCTCAAACCTATTAAGACTTTTCAGATTCTGCGAGATTTTAGGGTTTCATACTTTGTTCTTACGCTAAATTGCGCTGGAGTAAGAAGCAGTTTTTTTTTTGTATAGAAGAAATCTAGAACTGCGCCATAGGTTATGCCAATTTATGGTGTCTGCCATGCGGTGAGTCCAACAGTCTCACTTAGGGTACGTTCACATTAGCATTGCGGCGGGCGCAGCCGCGGCGACGCATGAGTCATGCACCCCTATATTTAACATGGGGGCGCATGGACAAGCGTTGTCTTGCATTTTGTGACACATGCGTCATTTTTGGCGCAAGCGTCAGGGCGCAGAGGATGCAGCAAGTTGCATTTTTTTGCATCCAAAAGCAAGCCAAAAATGGACGCATGCGTCACAAAACCATGCGTTTTTGCATGTGTTGTGCGTTGCGTCGCCGATGCAACACACAACAACGCAAATGTGAACGTACCCTTATCTAGTCACTAATGAAAAGAGCTAAAGTTTCCCAATTTTTGGCTTTGGCAAAAATGTGGTTTTTTTTTGTTTTTTTTTTACACCAGAAAATCGTGGTAAAGCTTTGATAAATCATTCTGTTTGCTTCATGATTTTTCGCCTATTTTGGATCTACTTTACCGAGTAGTAACAGTTTATAAACTGCGATATGTAAATCTTTTCTTCTCGCTGACAATTACATGCAGTTCTTGGCCTCGGAGCAAATAACAGACAACAAGCTACATGTTACTACATGCGGGGGAAAAAAAGAAAGAAAGAAGTTAAATCGCAGATAGTGTGCCTCGAGGGATCACAGTTTAATGAATCTCCATACGTCACAGCCTTAGCCCGAGGTCTGTGTTTCCACCACAAAGAATCTGGAGAAAGATTATGGCTTTGTTTCCATTATTAATCCTGTCATTCTTTACTTGTAAACATTCGGACAGGAAGGAGGGAAAACTAGATGGGGCGAAGAATGACCTAGAAGCGTCTGTCTGTCACTAGGACGAGCGATACTGTGGGAAGATGCCAGACGTGCGTGAAAATAAAGTCAAAGCCAAACAAAGTGGAAACTTTCCCAAAATTTTGGAAAGAAAATATTTAAAGCCACCAAATCACACAAGTCTGACGTAGAAATACGGCAGCGCTGACTTCATTTCACCCGTTCTTTTGAGAACCAAAACAAGTAAGAAGGTTTCCTTAAGGTTCTAGGATAGACCGTGGACAATACTTTGTTCCGCTTCTCTACATTTTTACGACTTCTACAAAACCAAAATTAGGATCTCACAGAACATTTTTAATAATTTGGATGAGTTGTCCAGGATTCCAAAAATGTGGTGGCTTATTTCCAGGAAGGGCACCACTTGTGTCTACAAGAGCTCAGCTGTTGAGGTAGGTGCTGTTTTTTGGAAGAAAGCAGCCATGTACTTCTGATCCTGGATGTCGTCCTTTCTGAATGAGCTTCTTCTAATATATACACACTCCCTTGTATTTGGTTTCGTTTCATGGAGGCTTGTAGAGGCAAGAATCGTGTATGCGGCAGGGCCAAATTTGTCATAAAAAACACTGACAACCTGACGGACTCTCGTCTAATCTCTCCTGAGAAAATTATTGAGCATTAGGCATGTCCGGTGAAACACGTCATCATGTATCCACGGGATAGGTGATCAGTGGAGGTCCAAATGCTTGAACCACCACCAAATTGGCACATTTATCCCCATTAGGATGGAGCGGCAATGTGGTTATTCGACCACCATTTCATTCTCTATGGGGTTGTGGAGCCTTTTCCGTCAGCTCCTTAGAGTTTGAAAGGAGAGGTGGTTGGATGTCTGACCTGCTGCTCCATTTTGTAATTGGAATAAAAGTTCCCCTTTATGATGATCAGCATTTGGACCACCATTGATCAGCAAGTAATCCACAATCCTGCGGATAGAAGATAACTGGATTTTAAAGGTCTTGAGTGAAAACAAAACATGCCCAATCCTTCTCTTCCCCAACATCATCTGAGATAGTCTGGTGGAAATCGGCAGATTTGGACGGCTGGGGTCATCTACATAGGGTGAGTAGTAAAGAGAAGAGGTATGGCAACAACGTAACTTGGACACTCGGGAGCTACAGCTAATTGGGCACCAAACCCTGTGGATGCTCTCATGGCAGCTGTTACTGGTTTTCATCTCTGGAAATTCAGGAAAAAAAATAAAATAAAAATAGCACAACAGCTACAAAGACTTCTCCCTCAAGAAGACGACATTGGTCAGAACCTACAGATAAACCTGAAGGACCGGCTCACCAGACGAGGGCATTGGAAAGCCGAGCTCTGACGTCAGATCATCGCCATTCCCTTTAATATGCACAATCCCACGAGGGATATTTTGATTGCAAACATAAAAGTTAATTAAACGACATTCAGAAACAAAACACCGAAGTAAAGAGGTTTTGTAAATGGATGGAAACACATGAATGCGCGACCGCATCGATCCGGCAGTGTTTTTAATTGTCAAGATACATTTCATTTACAGCAACTTGGAGCAGATGAGCCCGGACGGCGGAGCCTCCTGAAAGGTTCGTCCGCTCGGGAACAGGCTGCCTGAGAGATGGATTATGTGAAGGGAAATCCCTGGTGATCGTCTATTTACCAAGATCGCAAGAGCAAAGCATTGTGGGGAAAGTAACTGAAAGGTCAGCCCCATGATCGCCTGCGAGCCCGAAATGGAGACGTTGTAATCATATTAAAGCACACCCGCCATTTTACGAGACTGTTCAGAATAAGCTGTGTGTCTACAGGAGAAAACGTTACTGGCTATTAAATAAAGTCTATGCTGAATTGCTCGCCAGTTTTCCCTTCTGGGGGATTTATCTATAAGTTTCAGTTGTCTCTGAGCTAGAGGGTGTCCCCCTTACACAGCACACACAGACATGGAGGGATTTCTGCTCTCCTGTCTCTATGTATTGCATATTCAGAAGCATGGAGGACAATATACAGCAGTACTGAGCATCCAGCTCTAGAGTGAGAGAAAACAAGTACTAGAAAGCAACAGCACAGTCTGTGTATGTCTCTGCCTCTCGCTCGGCTCTTCGCTTCTCGTGTTCTCCTCCGTAGACCTTAATAGCAGCAATATAATCCCTCAGTTTGCTGGTATTTCATCTTGTCTCGTGCAACTCAGATTTTAGCTCTATTTCATTCAGAGTGAATGAGTTCAGGATGTAAGGGAGGGAGGAGAAGTGGCTCATATGTGGGCAAAGCAGCAGATTTCTCTGATATACTATCTTGTGCTGAATGCAACAACTAAACGCTACACTGATGCCTTCACGCTGTGCCAGCCTTAGCACTGGTTGTCCATCCACTATAAAATCCAGTGTCAGTGCATTACTCTTAATCACAAAGCTCTCCACAGTGCTGCACTTCTCTTATCGGCATCTACCTTAGCGCTCTGTTCTAATGATCAAAGACTAAGGGCATGTTCACGTGTGCCGATCGTGGTCGATGAAGGACTGCCGATAAAGGACTGCCGATAAAGGACTGCCGATAAAGGACTGCCGATAAAGGACTGCCGATAAAGGACTGCCGATAAAGGACTGCCGATAAAGGACTGCCGATAAAGGACTGCCGATAAAGGACTGCCGATAAAGGACTGCCGATAAAGGACTGCCGATAAAGGACTGCCGATAAAGGACTGCCGATAAAGGACTGCCGATAAAGGACTGCCGATAAAGGACATGCAAGCAGATTGGTGGCAGTTTACTGGCCTGTTTAGACCAGCCGACCAAACTTCTATGTGCCCAAAATGGTTAATGCTGTGTACATCATGTTTACATGGGATGATGTGCTGCAGAAAATTAAAATCTTTATATTTGCTTAAATGTCATCGCTCCAGACGAATGAGCAGTTTGTTCATTTTTCAGGCATTTATGTCGTGTTTGGATGGGCCGATAATAGAGTAATGAGGAAGCTTAGGCAGTACATCCTTTTTTTCTTATGTTCACTGTTCCCAATTATCAGTTCCTATAAACTGGCCTTAACATCCTCCAAAATCAGAACCTCCCCTTCAAACTCCAAGTGTTCTCTCATGCTGCACAACCTCTCTGGATTGCACTATACCGGACAATCAGGCAACCTCAAATATCTACAGTTTCAAGAGTGTCCTATAAAAAATACTGGCTGTTGGCTGTAGCATTTACTGTACAAATCTAGCACTTTTTTGCCTTTTGTGACACCCTCATTTCCGCAGATTGTAAGCGGCTGTAACCAGGGCTTTCACCTTTACATTAGTGCAGTCTATGGTGGATGGCTGACAGCAGTAGAAGTCGGCTACTGGTTATTAACGTTTAAGGAGCAGTAGATTATTTCCTAAAAAAATAACACGAGATCCGGAAGATGGCAGTAAGTGGACCTGGTCATAGAAACATCAGTCCACAATTACTAAACTATTTGTGCTTTCATGGCTTTACTTCAATGTTCTTTTTTTAAAGTACTAGGCACATCATTTTGCAAAAGAAAAAAAACAGTAGGTATGTGGGCTACAGCCATGCAAGGACAAAGCTGTAAATAATGCCCCCTTTCTCTTTTTAAAGGCTTTTCTTGTGCTGCACTAGTTCTTTAGAATGCGCTACCCTAGACAGTCAGGTAAATCCTTAATTTTACATGTGCCCTAAAAACGCATCGGATCCACATCAAAATCATAATTATACAAATAGTTCTGCAGATTTAAACTGCAGATTTTACCGCTGTTGCTTTAAAAAGAGTTGAAAATCACCAACGGGTCAACTGAGGTGCAGAACATTTCTGCAGCATGTGGACAGGCATTTTTTTTAAATGTCACCCACATGGTAGACGTGGCATGATTTCCATCCGGTGTAGAATCACCTTCACTCTACCTGCAAATCTCTCCAGACCATGTATGTATCCACCACATATCTGCATAAGGGCGCATTCAGACGTACCAGAAAATTATTCCGAGATCAGACCACAAAGCACGGACTGGCCACGAGCTTCCCAACCTGAGTGTTACAGCGTCATAAACATACATGAAGCTTCCATGCTGGGGCAGGAGACCAGCGGCCAGTCCGTGCATTGTGTACAACCTCGGACCTATTTGCAGGGACGTCTGAATGCGCCTTAAAGTTGATAGCACAAGTCATTAGTTTAGAGTCTGGCTGCAAACGGACAAGACCCAGAGTCCAACTGACTGCGAAACGAACCTCCACAAATCCAGCAATTTGTGCGAGTGCGAGATCCTGACACCCAAGAAATGAATCAAGGTAATTTGCAGTTGTTAAGAAGAAGTCATCTCCAGCTCTTCCGCCCTGTGCACTCTCCAACGCCTGGGTTTTTCCTTATCCCGAGTCTTCGTTCCTGGCAGCCGCCTGCTCATTATGAAGCGCGTGCAGATCTCGTCTGGCGGGTAATTATATTGGGCCAGGCGAGCGCTGCTGATTCAAGGCTTTAGGCCGAGACATCACGTTTTCCCCACATTACAGGTTGCTGAGGACAGCGGAGGCTACTTAGAAGCATCTTCCCAGCAAGGTGTGGTTTTATTTCTGAGAGACCCGTCTCTGAGGACCTCTGTATACACCAATAAAAAAAGCATCGAAGGAAAAAAAGCTAAAGGAAAAAACAAACAAACAAAAACGGGACTTTGTGCATCCATGGCAGATGGCTTAGGAACGCCTCTTTGTAGGTCATTATTGCCTTTGCTTTATTAATTACATGCACTGAGCAAATGTCGCTAATTATCTGCAGATGTAACAAAGGCCGTAATGTCACAGTGTACAGCAAAGGGTGCACTGGGTGCAGGACAAGCGTGCTATGTGCGTGAGGCATCAGTATGAAGGGCCTGGATTACAGGACAATTACAGTGGAGACCGCCTATTGATTTCCGGTAGGGCGAGGTCTTGGAAGGCAGTTAGCATGGTGGAATTAAGGAGATGTGGAGACCTTTTTTGGAGCGTTTAGGGGTTGGTGGCTGTTGTCGAACACCATAAGGAGTGCAGTACTTGGATAGAGTAACCACCTTCCAAGAGGCTGCAGTGCAACTTGCCATTAAGCCTTGCTACTGCTTGAATACAGCCATCCCGGAACCAATTTTAAGGGATTTGGCCAGGACTGAAAGTTCAAGGACTCCCACCGATCGGGAGAATGGAGGTCTACAGAGCTTAGTCGAGTGCTCTGTTCATGGTCTATCGAGCTACCAGATATCGCGGAGCACAGCACTCCGCTATCTCCAGCAGTCCCATAAAGAATGAAAGGAGCGGAAGTGCGCATGCTTGACTTCCGTAATACCAGTCTTCTGGATTGATGGAGTTCCCAGCGGTCAAACCTCTTACAATCAGTGGTTATCCCTCATCCTATAACAAGGGGATAACTCCCATTCTCAATAAAGCCCCCCTTAAACGTTCATCTGGGTTTAGAAATTATCAATATTAGATTGGTGGGGGTCATATTCTTGGAACCTGCGGCGATCAGCTGATTGAAGGCGTCTACCTGCATTACGTCCATTATGGCGGTCAACGCTCTGTGACCGCGCTACTAACCAGACTGTGTGCAGGTAGCCAACATGATGCAAATATTGAAAAGGTGGCCGAATTGGCCATGCCAGACTCCCACCAATCTAACGTTGATAGAAGATTTTAAAATCCCTTTAGAAGACAGGGTCTGATGAGCAACGACCCCAGAACACCAGTGTGTGAGTGATGGGCGCAGGAACAATGGGGATCTTCCTGTGCCGACACCTAGGACTCGTTGGGATCATTACATGATCACGTCAACAACAAGTAGGGCTGCATTTGTCGTGTTAATCATCCTCGTTACATTATTCATGAAAAAGCGAGTTGTACCTTCAGACATGAAATATGGGATCCGGAATCTTCCCTCCAGCACTCGCTGTCTCAGGATCGGGAGCGTAGGGCCGTCGAAGGGTAAAGCTCCGCACACCAGGACATACAACACGACACCCATACTCTGCAGGAGAACGGTGAGCGGAGAGGACATCAATTAGTTCAGAGCGAAATTAACATTTTCCACCCATCTACCAAAGTCACACACATATAGAAGTACCCATATATCCAGCTGAGGTCCCTCGTACTGCTGCCCCTCAAACACTTCTGGTGCAGCATACGGTGGGCTACCACACCACGTGGCTAGGGGCTCTCCGGTCTTGTAGAAGTTGCCAAAACCAAAGTCTATTAAAAAAAAAACATGATAAATGTAAAACAGGATTACTCTAACACATACGATGAGATGCAGATCTGCATTACAGGACTTTGTTGCAGTGCGGATGATGGACAGAGATAGGGATGTTGCGGCCATTAGTGGTTTTGGCAATGCTCTGTAAGCTTAAAATGGTCCCTGTAATTTCAGACAACTTTGTCTCAGTTTTTAGTTAATGTTACAGATCCACAATCTGAAAAATTACTTTATTTATAAATTATGTCATCTTACCACGCAAAAAAAACGCAAGCTGGAAAGTTGAGCAAAGGCTGTTCTAGCACCTACAGTGCTGGCAGAACACCGGCGAAGAGGAACAGAGTTGATGACAAGTTGCAAAGCATGACAATCATGCCAGTTCCTGGATATTAGACTGGTACGTGCAACAAAAACTTGTGGGAGATGCTTTTCTACAGGTAGCAGGCTATTAGAACGTTTTGCTCGTGATGATTTTGTATTTGTTTTGCCCGGACACATTTATATCCATGTCTCAGCTGAGAACAGGACTGTGAGAACATTAGGAAGTTATAGATTCCCCCCCCCCCCACTTGTACCAGAAAACCCTTTAGATATTCCAAAGGTCATGGAATGTACACAGAGGGGGTCTCGTAACGAAACGACATGGTGTAATCATATTGGTCGTCAACTACAACAGACGTAATGTCTGGACAACCGACCTCAGGGCACGAGCCACATTGTTATACTCTATCCGGCCAAAAAAAACCACGTATGGAACGTTTACCGATCGCTGGTTCTTGCAATAGGGAAAAACAAGGGTCCATTTCATATGGGCTCCAATATAGGCTTTGAAACGCCGCGCATAGGAACCAGTGACATCATCGTGATGCAATAGACTGATAATATTGATTTTGAAGCCAAATTTGTCTCTGAAAATCTATATCAACTGTGTCACTGCATCGACCTGCCGGGAAGACTAAGAATAACCCCAAAAAAGGAAGGAAGGGGGGGGGGGGGGGGGAACCAGAACCCAGCAGCTCTCTCCCCCCTACAAAGCAGGAAATCACAGCACCACTTCTCATATTTATCACTGACTAATCAGAAACCTGTAAACTCAGCTGTGCCATCTGCCGCTGGGAAAACTAGTAACTTCACAATGTTAATGCTTTTTTCCTAAAGCCGAAACCAGGAGAAATTTCTAAATGATATTAAATTAAGACAGTCATATACATTGTAAGGCGGCCATTCGGTCAACAGCTCACCCTCCCGACCAACAGCTCACCCTCCCGACCAACAGCTCACCCTCCCGACCAACAGCTCACCCTCCCGACCAACAGCTCACCCTCCCGACCAACAGCTCACCCTCCCGACCAACAGCTCACCCTCCCGACCAACAGCTCACCCTCCCGACCAACAGCTCACCCTCCCGACCAACAGCTCACCCTCCCGACCAACAGCTCACCCTCCCGACCAACAGCTCACCCTCCCGACCAACAGCTCACCCTCCCGACCAACAGCTCACCCTCCCGACCAACAGCTCACCCTCCCGACCAACAGCTCACCCTCCCGACCAACAGCTCACCCTCCCGACCAACAGCTCACCCTCCCGACCAACAGCTCACCCTCCCGACCAACAGCTCACCCTCCCGACCAACAGCTCACCCTCCCGACCAACAGCTCACCCTCCCGACCAACAGCTCACCCTCCCGACCAACAGCTCACCCTCCCGACCAACAGCTCACCCTCCCGACCAACAGCTCACCCTCCCGACCAACAGCTCACCCTCCCGACCAACAGCTCACCCTCCCGACCAACAGCTCACCCTCCCGACCAACAGCTCACCCTCCCGACCAACAGCTCACCCTCCCGACCAACAGCTCACCCTCCCGACCAACAGCTCACCCTCCCGACCAACAGCTCACCCTCCCGACCAACAGCTCACCCTCCCGACCAACAGCTCACCCTCCCGACCAACAGCTGACGAGGCAGCGGTGCCACAGGGGTCCAGAGTATCTTTTCGATAATCTCTACTGACCTATTTCATGGGAGAACAAAAAGATTGGGACTGGTGAACTCCAACATGTCAGACACGTCTACTCTCCAATAACACAATTTGGGGTGGAGGGGCTGCCAGCACAGGTCACAGGAGAGAACGCTGCGCCCCTCATTCCCAGCACCACTAACAGCATTGTGCGCTGGGGTTATATTGGCAGTGGAAATATCTATAGAGCTTCCGAAAAAAAGAAAAAAAAAAAAAAGGTGGAGGACTTTAACGATCATTTGTCCCCTACTGTTCAGCTACTTCTAAATCTCTCCAACGCTGATGTTTTGGCAGAGACCGGAGTTACCCTGGGATCTGAGGCAACTAAAACAACAGCTGCGTTACTGTGCTTGACCCGTATCTGCACAGACAAGTGAACGCCATGTGTCCCTCCAAACAGCGGAGTGACGCCCCGATGAAGCGTGTGGTCAGAATCCACCCAAAAACTCCTGTGGAGCTGTCGCACGCAAACTTGAGGCTAAATAACAGCAGAGGCTTTGTGACGGACAGATGGACAGAAACGTGTCTGTGCAGCCGTCAGGATGGGAACGTCGGCTGCGCCCTCCCCGCACAGCGAGACGCCTCATTTCTAGGGGCAGAATACTGACCCAGTCCACCTCCCTCCATTACTGAGGTTACATAACAAGAATCTATAATTACCGGGATTGGGAATACAAGCTGCACAGAGAACAGAGTGTTCCTCAACCTCTGCAGGAACGTCATCCCCCGGACCCACACTGTAAACACTGCACCTGAGGGGCCGCACATTCTGGGACGCACGGGAGACGCTTTATTATTACTATACATACAATGCGGGTCATTATAATCGCTCTACCGAATGACCCGAAGCCCAGAATGAAGGCATTGATGCACGAGTGACGTGCGGATACGTAAAAGATTGTAGAAAAACTCACGTGGCACAAATATAGATCCAGATTTCAATTATTCCATTATTAAATAGAATTTAGACCTGATGAGGCTGGTGTGCTTAATCTACAAAAGATAAAAATCATGGAAGAATGGCTTTACAATGCTAAAAGAAATATCAGCATTTTTTTTATATATATATACGGTATATATATATATTAAAAAAAAAGTCCTGGACTCCTAAAATTCTCATCTTAATATTAGAGGATGGCTTAGGCTACGTTCACACTAGCGTTGCGCCGCCCTGCGTCGGCGACGCAACGCACGAAAAAACGCGCGCAAACGCGCGCAAAAACGCGCGCGTTTTGCGACGCGTGCGTCGTTTTTTGACCAAAATCGGACGCACAGAAAATGCAACTTGTTGCATTTTCTTGCGTCCGACGCTAGCGTCGGAAACGACGCAAGTGTCGAAAAACGCCACCCTAAAAACGCACGCGTCCCCTATGTTAAACATAGGGGCGCGTCGCCGGCGCAACAGCGACGCACATTGGCGGAACGCCAATGTGAACGTAGCCTTACGACAGTTTCCCTGCCCAAGTACAATATACCAGCCTCATCAAGACTCAGATCTATTTCATATTGTATGATGTCTGGTGAAATCACACCAATTTCCGTAGTAAAAAAATAATTCTGACAGGTTGCTTTAAAAGGCTCCCACGTGGATCGGAAGATTTATTACCAAAGCCGAACTTTATTCTGGAGACATCACGTAGTCGATAAATCCAGACGCTGCTTTTCAGGCGTAAAGACATTAGGACACGAGTAATTCTCTGCATATTATTTCAGTGCAGTGCGGCCCTAATCTGAGGTGCGAATGTTGGATTTTATGCTGATGAGCGCCATGCTGGCCATCTTCTCGGCTGGCATCGGCTGTTTACATTTGGCTGCGGAGCTGCCGGCAGTCACAAGATTAGCCATAGGACATGCGGTCAGCAGCAGTCTCACATGCACGGAGCTGTCACTGCTCCAAGTCATTACATCAGACGTGGAGGTCAGCTCAGGAACACGGGCAGAAAAAGGCAGAAGCAGCTCGAATCTATAGACGAGCGCTGAACAGAAAACATCACTGAGACACTGCTAAAAACGTGGGAACTTATTTACCAACGCCGAATTCTGTCGCGTGCCTTTTTGCACAAAAACTTACAACTTCTATTGACAGTAAAAAAAAAAAAAATTGCTTAGAAAGTTCTGTGTGGTTAACTATATTGAAATTAAAAAAAATTGGGGGGGGGGGGGGGGGGAGAGGAGCATAATTTAGGTGTTTTTATGCATTTTTCATCTCTAAATGCAATTTTTGTTCCATAGCTTACAGCTAAGGTAGCTCCCGATCCACTTAAATATAGAGTCACCTGGTGCGCATGTGAAATGGAAGCAAATTTTGTATTTTTTTGGTCGGGTGCATGCGCAGAGGAAGTCGAGCAAGCAGAGCATCTCATTATGCCCATCAGCATTTCGATGGGACGTCCTGTGCATTTTCCAGATGGGAAGGAAAGTCCAAGAGCAATGTACAGGATTATTATTATTTATTTATAAAACACCATTATTTCCATGGTGCTGTACATGAGAAAGGGGTTACGTACAGGATTATAGATATCATTTACAGTAAACAAATTTACAGTGACAGACTGGTACAGAGGGGAGAGGACCCTGTCCTTGCGGACTTACATTCTAGGGGATAATGGGGAAGAGACAGAAGGTCGGGGGAGGGGCAGCTCTGGTGGTGGTGGGGCGACAGCTCTGGCGGTGGCTGGTGAGGCGGCAGCTCGGGTGGCTGGTGAGGCGGCAGCTCGGGTGGCTGGTGAGGCGGCAGCTCGGGTGGCTGGTGAGGCGGCAGCTCGGGTGGCTGGTGAGGCGGCAGCTCGGGTGGCTGGTGAGGCGGCAGCTCGGGTGGCTGGTGAGGCGACAGCTCTGGCGGTGGCTGGTGAGGCGGCAGCTCGGGTGGCTGGTGAGGCGGCAGCTCGGGTGGCTGGTGAGGCGGCAGCTCGGGTGGCTGGTGAGGCGGCAGCTCGGGTGGCTGGTGAGGCGGCAGCTCGGGTGGCTGGTGAGGCGGCAGCTCTGGCGGTGGCTGGTGAGGCGGCAGCTCGGGTGGCTGGTGAGGCGGCAGCTCGGGTGGCTGGTGAGGCGGCAGCTCGGGTGGCTGGTGAGGCGGCAGCTCGGGTGGCTGGTGAGGCGGCAGCTCGGGTGGCTGGTGAGGCGGCAGCTCGGGTGGCTGGTGAGGCGGCAGCTCGGGTGGCTGGTGAGGCGGCAGCTCTGGCGGTGGCTGGTGAGGCGGCAGCTCGGGTGGCTGGTGAGGCGGCAGCTCTGGCGGTGGCTGGTGAGGCGGCAGCTCGGGTGGCTGGTGAGGCGGCAGCTCGGGTGGCTGGTGAGGCGGCAGCTCGGGTGGCTGGTGAGGCGGCAGCTCGGGTGGCTGGTGAGGCGGCAGCTCGGGTGGCTGGTGAGGCGGCAGCTCGGTTATTGCAGGCTTTAGGATTTCCTGAAGAGATGTGTTTTCAGGTTCCGTCTGAAGGATCCGAGAGTGGTTTACATACCTAATAGGGCAATCTTCTACTGATGACAAAGACAGCGATGAGAATGACCACGAAGACGATGCTGCCTGCCACGGACACCAGAAACACAGTAGGATTGGTTCCTTCACCGATCATTGGAGATGGCATTCTCTGGGCCATGTTGTGAGTTCTCTCTGCTGCCAGCTCCATGCTGTGTGCCTCATGTCTGCTGCTTGCTCTGTTCATGCTCACTGTGTGCATAGGGATGTCACCGAGTCATGAAATCTCACAGCTGGGGCATCACGTAAAGGGCACATGAATAATAAGTATGGTATATTCAAGAATTTTTTTAATGCATTAAAGGCAGCCATTACATTTTAGGAATGTCATAGAAACTACCTAAAAATAAATAAGTATAAAAAATAAAAAAAAACACTTTCAATACCCAAGAAGCGCTTATGACAAACTAATGGTGTTTGACCATAAGCTGAACTTCAGCCATGAAAAAAGTTCTCAGGATGGAACTGATGGCAAAGACAACGTCCCTGCAGCCACACGACGACGTCCCTGCAGCCACACGACGACATCTCTGCAGCCACACGACGACGTCTCTGCAGCCATCAATGAGCCTAATCTGATTGTTGGAGCCATGAATAGCTCTTGTATAATCCGAGTCCTACAATAAAGCTTTATGTTAAAATAAATTGATAACAAATGTAAAAATAAAGAAATGTACGGAGACCGCTGGTAATGAATCACGCGGTCTGAATCAGTCAGTCACTCGCGCATATCTTAACCTTATATGCCTTCTGGGTCAGATTTTATGTAGGGTTTGTGCATACCGTTCTGATTTTCTTGGCACCCGCGTGTTTTTAGGACATGTCAGCCAGATGTACGACCGAGTCCAAGAAAATGATGAAACTGCGTCACATTCAGCAGCCAAATTAATCCTGGCAAGTTCTCTGGCTTGCACTTTACGGGTCAAATTAGTTTGCTGACATGTCTCTGAATCGAGTGGTGGTGACTCATTATCATTCAGAAAGCCCTCACCTTAGGCAAGACATCTGGTCACATGGAGAACAACGCGTTTCGCATGTTAGAGAAAACATTAAACTGAGCACGGAGGGTCTTCTTTTTTTTTTTGTGCTTTCATCTATTCTTCAGTTTCAATGGTTCTGGGGTGGGTCCAAAAGACTAACTAGTATCTAAAGGAGCCAAGAACCAATGTGCAATATTTGATATATAGTTTTTTGTCTGGATTCCAGACTGCCACAATGGGGCACTTTTATCTATTAGAATTAAAATTGGCAGTGCGCTTGCCAGACCACCGAACAACAGGTGGTAACTTTTAGATAGTTGGAGGTCCAATAACTGCGAAATAATCGGGCACTTACTGTCGGCTTCCATATTAGACAGTTTTGATCAACGAGGCGCATCGGACCAGATTTATCAAAATTTAAAAATAATAATAATATAATAATAATAATTTTTATTTATATAGCGCCAACATATTCCGCAGCGCTTTACAAATTATAGAGGGGACTTGTACAGACAATAGACATTACAGCATAACAGAAATACAGTTCAAAACAGATACCAGGAGGAGTGAGGGCCCTGCTCGCAAGCTTACAAACTATGGGGAAAAGGGGAGACACGAAAGGTGGATGGTAACAATTGCTTTAGTTATTCGGACCGGCCATAGTGTAAGGCTCAGGTGTTCATGTAAAGCTGCATGAACCAGTTATCTGCCTAAGTATGTAGCAGTACAGACACAGAGGGCTAATACTGCATAAAGTGTATGAGAACATGATGCGAGGAACCTTTTTTTTTTTTTTTTATTATAAATAGGCCACACAGGGATCGTTAGGTTAATGCATTGAGGCGGTAGGCCAGTCTGAACAAATGAGTTTTTAGGGCACGCTTAAAACTGTGGGGATTGGGGATTAAATCGTATTAACCTAGGTAGTGCATTCCAAAGAATCGGCGCAGCACGTGTAAAGTCTTGGAGACGGGAGTGGGAGGTTCTGATTATTGAGGATGCTAACCTGAGGTCATTAGCGGAGCGGAGGGCACGGGTAGGGTTGGTAGACTGATACCAGGGAGGAGATGTAGGGTGGTGCTGAGCCATGGAGTGCTTTGTGGATGAGGGTAGTAGTTTTGTACTGGATTCTGGAGTGGATGGGTAGCCAGTGTAATGACTGGCACAAGGTAGAGGCATCGGTGTAACGGTTGGTGAGGAATATGATCCTGGCTGCAGCATTCAGGACAGATTGGAGCGGGGAGAGTTTTGCAAGAGGGAGACCGATTAGTAGAGAGTTACAATAGTCCAGACGAGAATGAATAAGTGAAACAGTCAGAGTTTTTGCAGAGTCGAAAGTAAGAAAAGGGCGAATTCTAGAAATGTTTTTGAGATGCAGATAAGAAGAGCGAGCCAGTGATCGGATGTGGGGGGTGAATGAAAGGTCAGAATCAAGGATGACCCCAAGGCAGCGGGCATGTTGCTTTGGAGTAATGGTGGAACCGCACACGGAGATGGCAATGTCAGGCAAAGGTAGGTTAGTAGAGGGAGAGAACACGAGGAGTTCAGTTTTTGACAGGTTTAGTTTCAGATAGAGGGAGGACATGATGTTAGAGACAGCGGTAAGACAATCACTGGTGTTTTCTAAAAAGGTCGGTGTGATATCGGGAGCAGAAGTGTATAATTGGGTGTCGTCAGCATAGAGATGGTACTGGAAACCAAATCTAGTGATTGTTTGTCCAATAGGGGCAGTATACAACGAGAAGAGTAGGGGGCCTAGGACTGATCCTTGAGGAACCCCAACAGTAAGGGGAAGGTGAGAGGAGGAGGAACCAGCAAAACATACAGTGAAAGATCGGTCAGAGAGATAGGAGGAGAACCAGGAGAGAACGGTAAAAAGATGGGGACAGCCCATGCTGGGATCAGAATACCAGGCAAGACTTCTGGGTCTCCTGACCGGAGCCAAGGCCTTCTCTCTTGGTAAGGCCTCATAAGTTTATCCAAGCTTTTCTGAACTGAGGGCGGTCAGTGTTTTAGTGACGTGTGAAACAAACCTTTGTTCCTCATATCAACCAATAAGAGCAGCTTAAAAGAGAACTCGTCATTGGATTTTTTTTATTTTTTTTTATCATTATTTAAATTGAGTGTCGCCTCCAACTGCCACTGCTCCACAGATTCCGGAACAGTTGTTCATTTCCTTCTGTGCCCCTCCGTTCCAAATTTATGCCTGCTGGAAATAATGATGCAAACATCTAACAAACTGGGCGTATACCACAGAACTTCTGTGTGGGCGTTTGCTTTTCGCCCAATCAAATCATGGCCACACCCACAAGAAGCTCTGTGGTAAACGCCCAGTTTAACGGGACGATTTGCATCACTATTTCCGGGGGGCATAACTTTGGAACGGAGGGGCATAGAAGAAAAAGGAAAACTGTTCCAGAATCAGGTGATCAATGGCAATTGGAGAAGGTACTTGATTAAAATTTTAAAAATCCAGCGATGGGTTCCCTTTAAGACGTAAAATCTGAAATGATTATTTTTTTATTTTTTTTTGTACCCTTGAACAAAGAAAACAGTTTTGCACCTATAATTAAAATACGGCGCAGATTCTTATGACAGCCCATGGTTCACTTTTGGCAATGCCACCTTTTAAATAAGACACAAAATGTCATATTTATCACATACTGGAAGAAAATATCGAAGTAAATTTTCCGCGTCGGCGTTCTACAGTTTTAGATTTGCAAATGGGAGCTCGGTAAATCTAGGGTTACAAACCTAATTAGCATCTGTGCATATGATCTATGGAAAGTCCCTGGTTTGGAAAGCGGAGTAGGACATGTAGGATTAATTATTAGGCGCCTAATTACCAGCAGTCTGCGCTGCGCTCCCCTTTGTGATTATGGTAATGTGGAGGTAGCGGGTGATTGGGCGGGAAGACGAAGCTGATAACGGGAAGGTAGGAGACAGAGATTGGGACGGCTAATTGTCAGATCTGACCCATTTCATGCCCTGAATGTTAATGAGCGGCTCTTGACGTCAATGCTGAGCGAGCTGTCCGTCAGCGAGACAGAGCCAGCTATGGGGGGAGCTGCCGGAGGAAAGCAGTCCCTTTCACCTTGATTCACTCACACACAGCTGTGTGCATGAGCAGCTGCACAGAGCAGGACGGAGTCCGTCTATGTGTGGCTCATACGCCCGCGTTCGGCAATTAATGAGACCGTGAGCGGAGTAGAAGAACAAATTAATCCAACAGATTTTCCAAAAAGACATCATGTGACTTAACTTTCCTGCAAGAGTTTTTCACAAGACTCCGGGTCAGGACAGTAAAAGGGGTCCATAAGACCACATCTAAAGATGCGTTTACATGTGCAGATATCTGACCAATTTCTCTTCAATCAGATTGAAATTGTCGGGCAAAAAAAAAAGATAGAAAAATCAGCCATAAAATTGATCTGTCGCGTTTAATAATCTGCATTATCCAATCTCCCTGCTGTCTTTCCCGACAGAAAGAGTCCTCTGTTACAGCACCACTGCAGCTGATCACCGGCCACTGATTGGCGGCAGCGGTCAATTGACATAATGTTGTGTGTCCTCACACTGCAGGTAGATCACAGGAGCCAGTTCGGTCGGGCAGGTTAAGTATATTGGGGTTTTCTTGTGTGTGCGCACTGCGGAACTATTAAAAAAGGGGTCATCTAGAAGTGGACAACTCCTTTAATAATCCAGAAACTGGGTCCCAAACTCCAAAAATCTACAAACTGTGCAGCGTGCTCGCCAACTGTTAAAGACGTAAACACTAACGGATTTTCTAGATATTCGCATGGCGGATATTCCCCACTATGACCACACAAAGCGCCTTGTGTCCGTCGGATCTTTTCTTCCCCCTGAACAGTCCGCATTGCATTCTTGTCATGTGGTTGTCGGCCCTTTTATTTTCTCTCTGCCGTTAGCTTTGCGGCTGGATGGAGCCGGCTTGTCTTTCAATCGAAATGGACATGGAGTGGTCGCTACTGTCACACGGAGAACATGTCGCCAGGATGCAGTGTAAAATACAAAGCCGCGTCACTACATAGGTTCTCAGACAAGGGAAACATGATGGTGCAAAGATCCTTGTGCGACTGGGACCACAACATGAATAGTCTGTTATTTTCAGTCTGCAATCTTCATTCCTTTATTAATTTTCAGACCCCTGAAGTGTAGTCTGCAGCAGGATTCAAGCTTCAGATCTTATGGGAGTGTCTCTCTCAGTAATACAGGCTGGACTGTGTGTATTCAGGGTGCTGCAATCTTCAATAGCTCGCATATCAGCATGACTTCTACCCTGCACTTATTTCCTCACTTTGTACTTTCCTCCCTATCTGTTGCCTGTTTTCTCTGCCATCCCTGAGCTACTTTATCCCCTCTCCACTGCACATCAGTGAGAAACCATCTCTGCATCCCTCCCGTTCACTCCAACACAGGGAGAAGATCACGCAGACAACTGTCAGGAGCAAGTGCTGATGGATTGGCATCATTTCTGCAGAACACTCAACTAAATGAGCAAAACGGTAGAACAGTGTTAGTGAATTTCTACGAGAAGGTGCACACAGTCAAATGTTTTGCTTCAGATCTGAAAGGTGCCTTACAAAAAGCTCTGCTGCTGCCAGCTACTCTACGTTTCCGATCCAGAAGGGGGCTGGCTTTAGCTACTAAAATGAGCAACTGGGGCATTTAACTACATTTTTAAAGCCATAACTGCATAAAACTCATTACAATTGGAGGGTAGGCAGCTGCTGGATGGATCAGGATAATCCAGTGCTACTAAACATGAAAAAAAGTGATGTGTCAGATATGGAGGCGCATGCAGAAACCATAATAAAAAAAAAAAAAATGGCAAAAGTAAGACTTACTGACTCGGCAAAGCTAAAAAGAGTTAAGGGCTTTTGTATACATTTTTCATTTCTGGAGAATATACCGCAGAGCTCAGTGATTCAGGGGTAGCGGCTTTACGCTACGTTTGCTATTCTATATACATAATAAATGAGTTTTCGCCTCGTACACAGATGGCGGCTATGGCCACGTAAAGCTCGTATGTAATTACTGAGCAGCTACATTTTATCTCCATCAGATTCTTATATACTAGAGAGGCCAATAATTATCCAAAAGCTGCAATGTTGCCGGACACCGGTAGGGTGACTTTCCAGCTGTGTTTTCTGATGAGATGAATAGACCCGCCTTACTATTAAAAGATGATGTCCCAGCTTTAGAAGGTGGGTTTCAGATGCTCGGTTAGAAGAGAGTGCGCGGGCAGACGATCAATTCATTGTCTATTGGATGGCTGAAGACTGCAGAGCGCTGTACTCAAATGAATGGAATGGTGGAGTACAGGCAGGGTCATCACTCCATTCTAATGCTCGAGGTATCAGAGGGTTTCCCAGGGGTATCACCCATCCTCTGGATACAGTGCCAAGTTGGAAAATAATCAGCCATAATAGATCTTCATTACAGGCACATGCGACTTTACTGTCCATCCCTATGAGCATGCCCGGCCATCATTCCACTGTAACAGGGCATTACATATTGTATCGTTCCAGAGATTGGAGGCTGTCCCAGGGTATCACCCATCCTATGGGTACAGTGCAAAGTTGGAATAACCCCATCACCTATAATAGATCTTCATTACAGGCACATTCATTTTTACAGTACACCACTATGCACATGTGCGGCCATTGTTCCACTATCGAGGCATTATAGTGCATCGTTCCAGGGATTGGTAGCTGTCCCAGGTACCACCCATGCTGTAGATCACTTGTCGAGTGGGGGAAACCCCTATAGCTGTAAGAGGGCGATAACTATGCCTCAACTTCAAAAGGTTTTTTGTACTCATACCAATGTTGCATGCGCCATTGGACTCCACGTATATAGGAATTTATTCTCCCAGAAGCTCTGCTCTGCTCACATGGCGCCTGGCCTCTGTGCCATGTCATACAGGCACCGTGCCTATAAGCCCTTCTAAAACTCGTACCTGAGAGTTTGGAAATTGTTAGATTGACTAAAGGCTGGGTAAGATCTTAAACAATAAGAAAGCCAAGAGTACACAGACTGCGGTAACACACAAATCCATCTGTACAAAGCCGACAAAGAGCCCTCATGAGAAATCCTTCACTCATCACGACCCGCAGCAATGATAAAGGTCTGAGTACGCTGAAGGACCCGACCATCATCATGGCCTTAATAACAGGGTAATCCATTCCCATTACTCTTCCCTCATCATATATTCTTCATGTCTGATATGGTGGGGCGTTAATGTGGATGAAGGTATGGACAATCATAGGTTAGCTCCACCAGAAGAAGAAGCCAAGGGACACTGGGCGCAATATGGAGGAATACTGCAGCCTGAAGCCCTCCACCAGTAGAGGAAGCCAACAGACATTGTCCGCAGTACGGAGAAACATTGCAGCCCGACACCCTCCACCGGTAGAGGAAGCCTAGAGACACTGTCCGCAGTATGGAGG
Source organism: Ranitomeya imitator (assembly GCF_032444005.1). Lineage (NCBI taxonomy): Eukaryota > Metazoa > Chordata > Amphibia > Anura > Dendrobatidae > Ranitomeya > Ranitomeya imitator. The sequence goes on from NC_091291.1 coordinate 134,529,203, forward strand.
AACGCTGCAGCCCGACACCCTCCACCGGTAGAGGAAGCCTAGAGACACTGTCCGCAGTATCGAGAAACATTGCAGCCCGACACCCTCCACCCATAGAGGAAGCCAAGGGACATTGTCCGCAGTATGGAGGAATGCTGCAGCACAACGCCATTCACCGGTAGAGGAAGCCTAGAGACACTGTCCGCAGTATGGAGGAACGCTGCAGCCCGACGCCCTCTACCAGTAGAGGAAGCCTAGAGACACTGTCCGCAGTATCGAGAAACATTGCAGCCCGACACCCTCCACCCATAGAGGAAGCCTAGAGACACTGTCCGCAGTATCGAGAAACATTGCAGCCCTCCACCCATAGAGGAAGCCTAGAGACACTGTCCGCAGTATCGAGAAACATTGCAGCCCGACACCCTCCACCCATAGAGGAAGCCAAGGGACATTGTCCGCAGTATGGAGGAATGCTGCAGCACAACGCCATTCACCGGTAGAGGAAGCCTAGAGACACTGTCCGCAGTATGGAGGAATGCTGCAGCCCGACGCCCTCCACCGGTAGAGTAAGCAAAGATACACAGTCCGCAGTATGGAGCAACGTTGCAGCACAACGCCTTCCACCGGTAAAGGAAGCCTAGAGACACTGTCCGCTCCACCGGTAGAGGAAGCCAAGAGACATTGTCCGCAGTATGGAGAAACATTGCAGCCCTCCACCCATAGAGGAAGCCAAGAGACATTGTCCGCAGTATGGAGGAACGCTGCAGCCCGACGCCCTCCACCAGTAGAGGAAGCAAAGATACACAGTCCGTAGTATGGAAGAACGTTGCAGCACGACACCCTCCACCAGTAGAGTAAGCAAAAGATACAGTCTGCAGTATGGAGGAACGCTGCAGCCTGACACCCTCCACCGGTAAGGGAAGCCTAGAGACATTGTCCGCAGTATGGAGGAACGCTGCAGCCCGACGCCCTCCACCGGTAGAGTAAGCAAAGATACAAAGTCCGCAGTATGGAGGAACGCTGCAGCCCGATGCCCTCCACCGGTAGGGTAAGCAAAAGATACACAGACTGCAGTATGGAGGAACGCTGCAGCCCGACACCCTCGACCGGTAGGGGAAGCCTAGAGACACTGTCCGCAGTATGGAGGAACGCTGCAGCCCGACGCCCTCCACCGGTAGAGTAAGCAAAGATACAAAGTCCGCAGTATGGAGGAACGCTGCAGCCCGATGCCCTCCACCGGTAGGGTAAGCAAAAGATACACAGACTGCAGTATGGAGGAACGCTGCAGCCCGACACCCTCGACCGGTAGGGGAAGCCTAGAGACACTGTCCGCAGTATGGAGGAACGCTGCAGCCCGACGCCCTCCACCGGTATAGTAAGCAAAGATACACAGTCCGCAGTATGGAAGAAAGTTGCAGCACGACACCCTCCACCGATAGAGTAAGCAAAAGATACACAGTCTGCAGTATGGAGGAACGCTGCAGCCCGACACCCTCCACCGCTAGAGGAAGCAAAGAGACATTATCCGCAGTATGGAGGAACCTGCAACCTAATGCCTGAAGACCAGCAGAGACACCTGCCACAGTTCAGAGGAACGCACACTGACCCGTTCTAATCCCCATGGTGGATGTTCTGATAGCCTGCAGCAAATGGGGAATAAATTGGGGTTTTCACTTTTTTTTTTTTTATGCTTTTACCCTCCTGCCCCGAACTGTATAATTTCCATGCAATCAGTAATAAATGATGGTGAAGACCCTACTAACCAATGGCTGAGCTTCTCATGTGTGTAACATCACAACATATCTATAGTTGCTAGTGAATACGGAATCTGCTGCTCCAGCACAACACAGATGTGATGAGACCGCGATATTTTTTTTAATTTTTTTTTAATTTACACTCCCATGCGTGGAGCAGCTTTGCACGCTTTCCCAATGATGTTCCAATTACACGTCAGAAGGACTCTATGCCCCGACTCATTATCACGAGGTCCCATGTAACAGCACAAACACAATTATTACATATAGATGTGGAATGTGCAGCACCGACACCGCGATCTGCAGGAATCCCACCAGAACTGCAGCAGGAGGGGCCACCCTTGGCTCCTAGACGCACGGTACATGCAATATACATATAATGCATCATAATTGCTCGACCCTCTAAAATCTTAATTCCCCATTAAAATTCATTGTAGCCTGCCAATTCCCAATTACAGGGAATTCATCACCCAAGTAATGTTCTCACTAAATAAAACCAGATGATACATATTAAAGATCAAAATAAATTATTTTCAATTTTTTTTTTTTAATTCTATTTCAACTACACAATCATATAGGAGGAGGTGAGCTGTGACATCTAACGTGAATGGTGGATCCTGTGTAATCTACTGTATATAGAGGTGTTATCAGTCATTGTACAGGAGGAGGTGAGCTGTGATATCACCTATTGTGCATGCTGGATTCTGTGTTATCTACTGTCTATAGAGGGGTTATCAGTCATTGTACAGGAGGAAGAGGTGAGCTGTGACATCACCTATTGTGAATGGTGGATCCTGTGTAATCTACTGTCTATACAGGTGTTATCAGTCATTGTACAGGAGGAGGAGGTGAGCTGTGATATCACCTATTGTGCATGCTGGATTCTGTGTTATCTACTGTATATAGAGGTCTTATCAGTCATTGTACAGGGGGAGGTGAGCTGTGACCACCTATTGTGAATGGTGAATCCGGTGTTATCTACTGTATATAGAGGTGTTATCAGTCATTGTACAGGAGGAGGTGAGCTGTGATATCACCTATTGTGAATGGTGAATCCTGTGTCATCTAAATTACGGAGTTACTCCTTTATTGTAATCCTGCCTGTGATGATAATGGGACTGCTGAGAGGCGTCCCTATAGAACAAGGAGTGTCAGTCTTCGTATTAGCCAAAGTGAAAACTGCAAAATTTCAGGATTTATTTATTTTTAATAGAACCGATTCAAGATTTAATTTTCGCCAAGATTAGACTAAGTAAAGTGGTTCTCATCTTCGCTTTGAAGGAGGTTAAATTACGTGGAGAATTCTGCCAGGTATCTCCGGTGTTGTGCAGAGTGACCTAGCTGCTGTATCAGTAGCTGCACCCGATACAGATCCTATTCCACGGTCATCTCCGGCCGGTATATCCGGTGTACACCCCTGAATGTGTCTGCCGCAGTTTACCTGCTATCTTGATGTTCATGTGGTTATCCAGCAGGAGGTTTTCAGCTTTCAAATCTCGGTGCACGATGTGGCGACTGTGACAGTACTCCACAGCCGAGAGGATCTGCCAAAACTTCCTCCGCGCCTCTGACTCACTGAGGCGCCCGTGGTTCGCCAAGTAATCTGCAAAGGAAAGAGTGGAGACACTTTAATTGACGTGAAGCCAACAGGATTCCGGTACACAAGCAGCTCCTCTTGATTTCGGGGAGTCGGAATCGCTGATCATTAGACATAAAATATGGCTCAAAATTCGCATCAACTCTGGTTGATTTTGCTTCAGACATTCCGTGGCGGATTCCGAGAACAGATCTGAATTCTCAGAATACGCGGAAGGTGGATATCTATTTTTCTGTCATTTTAGACAATTTTCTAGGATTTTCACTTTTAACATTAAGTGAGCAACAAATCTTTGATCTTTCCTTTATGAAAAAAATAAAAATAATCGGCATGCTGTGGAATTACCATAAATGAGACCAATTGAACAATTTCGATCAGATTGGACATACCCTTATAGTTCATCAGATGATGTTGGCAGCTGGAAAAAACACAGTATAGTCTAACATCTATCGATGCGGAATAAGGGGGATAAGTAATCACCATACCTAAAAGATCAAAAACTGCCGAGACGCATTACAGGAAAACAATCTTGTTTTTAGGCCAAACGCGTTTCATTTTGTATGATTTTAAGGTCCAAGTTTCCAGCCAGAACTAAAGGAAGAGATTGAGATCACTGCATACTGGGTCACCATTGTATCCAATGTAGGGTGTGTATGCGGTGAGCACCTCAGCTCCCTCTAGTGGTGGTCCATATGTATGGAACGCTGTATCGGCAAAATGAAAAAAAAGTCAAGAAAGCAAAAAAGTTTAGGCAGGTGTTAAAGGGTGCACATTGGACCCACATTCAATGTTATATCAGAGAATTGCATAAATAGTAAAAATAGAAATGTGATACCCTGTTCAAGGTTTTTTGATAGAGCTAATTATTAGTTTCTTCCCCTACATGCTACTCCTGAACGAGTTTACCACTAGCCGTGTTACGGAATTATTACATGTCCCTTATCAGTTGATTTATTTCCGAATTTTATGGGTTTTGAGGGTTTTTTATATTCGAAAGTAAAACAAATGGCAAGAAAATATCTGTAATAATTGAGAATACGTTAACAGGGTTCGCACAAATGAGGCCTTCCATAATAAAGTGTTTTTTTTCTTCATTTCTGGCCACTTTCCAGGAATAGAATGGCTTCTTCGTTCCAGAAAATCTGACTGATTCGCATTCTTACAACAGCAGACATTCTGCTAGAAAACTTATTAGAGGAACATGTCAGAATATGGGTCACTTGTTTAAAGAGTTCTGTTCGGGTCAGAGGCTATCCATTCAATCAACTTGGAACCTACACATGAAACCATTTTTCTTGGCTTTTTTTTTGAGGACCATGTTCACAGGTCAGATTTGTGCCGTGGATTTGCCGTTTGAAGCGCTGCGGACTTACACTAGTCTTCGCCCCGTTGCCATTTACCAAGGCTTATCCTTCTGTGCGGATTCACGATACTCATTGCCTCTAAGCTGGGGGTTGGCAACCAATCAAGATAGTCATCGATCTCCATAATCTTTAAAAGGCGGAATGATCGCGCATGCGCGATGCTGCTCCGTCAACAATCTCAGCACGGATGAAGATCACTTAGTGCGGCAGGTGGCTTAGGGATGGATGTCTAGTTACCCAACCCAATAATGGTCATATTGGTCATGGAATAGTCCCAAAAAGAGACTAAAAGGAAGAAGTGGAGCATATTTAGCCCAGATGTTAGGGTCCCTGGATACGTGAAGATAAATTTATAAAAATTAATCCTGATCAACAATACAATTAATCATTTTATCTTTTGAAAGGCTCGAACTTATAGGGTTTTTCATCATTTCAGACGCTTTCCTCTTTCCAATTAAATCGACGACAATCTGATGATTTGTCACGGAACCTGGTTTGGATCTAACAAGGAAAAGGCCTTTTAGACCTATCCTAATACACCATTATATGATTATTCAGCTAAAAAAAAAATATGTATCCCCCTATTTACAGCAATCTCAAGATGGGAAATCTGGCAGAGTGAAAATGGGGCTGTAGAGTATCAATAATGAAAGGAGAGGAGGCGCATATTTCAACCCCAGCCCCATTAAATAGTCAACGGGACTGCCAGAGAAAGTCACTTATTTTCGGGATAGACAATGAATGGAGCGAAGGATGCTCAAGTGCACTTCCACACCATTTGGTACGGTGCTCTACAGCCCCTTTCTCAGAGCTCCAGATCACTGATCTCGGGATCGTTGAAGATTCCGGTGGTAGGACCCCAAGCGATCAGCAAGCTATCAACCTGTGGATAAGGGGTAACTTTTTTTTTTTTTGAATAACCCTTTGAATCCTGGAAAAGGAACCTGCACATTCACAGCCAAATAAATGTGCAAAGTCATGAGGACCAATACATGAAGCAATACCAATGGGCCAAACAGGATCATCAGTAAAATATATTTTTCCCACCAATTAATTTTGTTTGAACCATGGAAAACTTATGCGTAGTTGATTTGATGAAATCATAAGATCTTTGTTCCTTATTTTCATGGGTTGTAGAAGTTTATAGACCCTCTTTATTAAAAAGAAACCCATCAGGTCCCCTAAGCAGTTACTGCACTTAAGAGCCCACGTCCTGCATTTTAGTAAGGTCTCTGATGTCCCAGACCAACGTGTGCATATGTTGCAAAACAAGTTCTTTTCTGATGATTGCCATCTCAAAATTACTTCGGACTAATCCCGTGGGTGGGTTGTTGCTTCCTTACCGGCCTAGCCTGGCCCCAATCATCATCAAACGTTCCCTCCATTGTCTACATACTTTCCAGCTTGCTGCAAATCTTGCGTCTCATAGTCTTCCTCCAGCATGCACAGTGGAAGAAAAGCCTCTCATGAGGATATTTGGAGTTAGACCTCCACCAAATTATCCGAGGCAGAAGACTGCTAACCATAGTCTCCGGAGTACTAGACTGTGATATGATTCCAATGGCCACTGTGTAATGCTTCATATGGCCTGTAGGAGTGCTGCAGGGAAATTACACACCAGCTGCCATGTTCTAAATGAGATTGGAGCTGATCGCTGATGGTCTGAACAGCAGGACGACCTGTGATCAGCGGATTTTTGGGGAACCAGTCAAAACAAAAAAGGCATCTATGCAAGTAAGGCATAACAGAATAGGTGGAGTATAAAAAAATATATATTTCCCTGCAGCACACGATTGGCCCGACTGCCTTTCATTCAAAACTACCAAAAAAGAGAAGACGAGACAAATTTGCTTATACTTGTAGCCCAATGTCAGGAGACCACAATTAACCCTTTCTTGGCCAGCAGGCTAATTGTTAACCATTACAGAAGTAATTATTGGCCATAAATAAACAGATATCGTGTCATACGGATTCACTGCCGGCAGAAGATATATAATTACGGGCTAAATTATTGGTAGCTCGTTCTAGTTACGATGGTAATTACAGACAGTTAATTAAACTATAATCTACGAAACAATACCCAGATAACGCAGCCGGCACCGTAACTTCCACAGCAATTATCAGTTACATCGGTGAGGTGGCCTTACAGCCCCCACATCTCACGTAACGAGAGCCATAAAATGCGGCACCGCTGGGCTAATATTCACAAGGTATTAATTCTCAAAGAATTGATATCGGTCACAGTCTCACAAAACTTAAATTTAGTCTGGGAAGATGAGAACTTTTCTTTTGATGGATTTACTTTTAATGGACCTTTTTGTGTAACATGGCCTGTAGAAATTTCTGAAAGTAAGAATTTATAGGCGTCTCAAAGAAATTGTAATGTTATATCAAATTTTTTTTTCCCCATTAGATGATTTCTATCAAAATTTCTAAATCATGGAACTGGATAAAAAATAAGTTTGTTGGATTTTTTTTTTTTTTTGCAGAATTTTTATTTTATTTTATTTTTTTAAACTGTTTGTATAAAACTTTTGCAAACTTTTTCCGTTATGGTACATACATTTGAAAGTGGTTGGGAAAAGAGAGCAGGAAACAGGTTAAATCTAGGGCTATAGACTGGTGTCATGACCTCCTGGAATTTGAAGGAAGTCTTTTCAGGTAGATATGGGTGCAGTGCTTTCTACTCCACGGTAAGTGGACGATTACGGTAGGTGCTTTCTACTCCACGGTAAGTGGACGATTCAGTGCTTTCTACTTGGTGGTAAATGGACAATTCGGTGCGTTCTACTCCACGGTAAGTGGACAATTTGGTGCTTTCTACTCCACGGTAAGTGGACGATTCAGTGCTTCCTACTTGGTGGTAAATGGACAATTCAGTGCTTTCTACTCCACGGTAAGTGGACAATTATGTGCTTTCTACTCCACGGTAAGTGGACAATTAGGTGCTTTCTACTTGGTGGTAAATGGACAATTCAGTGCTTTCTACTCCACGGTAAGTGGACAATTAGGTGCTTTCTACTTGGTGGTAAATTTATAATTCGGTGCTTTCTACTCCACGGTAAGTGCACAATTGTTGGCTTCCTAACTTCACGGTAAGTGGACAATTCAGCGCTTTCTGCTCGGCGGTATGTGGACATCACGGTGAGCATAATCCTGAATATCCAGCTGGTCAAAATCGTATGAAGTGGATTTACTGTATACAGGACTGTGCTCTGCACCACAGGGGGTGTTCAATTAAATTCTACGACTCATGTCCAAATTCATACAAAAAAGTCAAGGAAGAAATTGGTACATAAGGGCAAGTTTGCACCATGTCCATTCCTTTACATCCATTTGATCAGACTAAGATAATTTCAGTACTTATTTTACTTTAGTCTAAGCCAGGACTGGACTAGCCCACCGGCAAATGCACTGTTGGGTGTAGGTGCCTTCACAAAAGTCGTACCCCCCAGCGTTCAGCAGAAGATATCCCAATTCATATCTAGCTGTGAAGTCAACTACTTGCCACTTGATTTCTTACATCAAGAAAGGCGCCGGTTCGGAACCAACAAACATTGGACCAATAAAGTCTTCTCATTTACCGCAGTGCAGCCCATTTAAGATGATATTCTCCTCTACAACTACTTGGCATTAGTGTTTTATTTGTAGGATGAGAGGAACATAAATGCTACGACCTCAAATGAAAAGACCACAAGTTGGTTCTACTATGGATTCTCCCCACCAAATCAGTTTACAAGCTGGACTATAGCAAGAAGACTTGTAATTCACAGATGGAAGGTCTCCAAGGTCACAGACCCTAGAATAGTCACTGATGGTAGTAGCCGCTGATGATGCAATAAAAATAGTCTGGCTGACGGCAAATGGGTCATCACCACCAAAAGAGCATTGAAGAAGCTACAGGTCAGAGGACAAGACAGAAGAGTAGTCGGAGACAGTAATAGAACAACAGGTGTCAGGAGAAGTATGAAAGGGGCAAGGCAGGAGCAGATAAGACTTGTTGTGAATTCTGTTGTCGAACTCCCTCCTGTGGTCGTGAATGGTACTTCGGCGAGTTCTGTCCATGGACTCCCTCTGGTGGCTGTGAGTGGAGCTGCTGCTTCTGAGGTTCCTTACACAGGTGACGTGGTTTATCCTTTGGTTGGCTGCTCTATTTAACTCCACTCAGATCGTTACTCCATGCCAGCTGTCAATGTTCCTGCATTGGTTCAATTCGCTCTTGGATCTTTCTGTGGCCTGTCTTCTCCAGCAGAGGCTAAGTTCCTGATAGTTATTATTCGTTCATTGTTTCCTTGTCCAGCTGGTTATGATTTTGTCTTGCTAGCTGGAAGCTCTGGGATGCAGAGTGGCATCTCCGCACCGTTAGTCGGTGCGGTGGTCTTTTGTAGTTTTTTGTGCTGACCGCAAAGATACCTTTCCTGTCCTCTGTCTGTTTAGTAAGTCTGGCCTCCCTTTGCTGAAACCTGTTTCATTTCTGCGTTTGTGACTTTCATCTTTACTCACCGTCAATATATGTGGGGGGCTGCCTTTTCCTTTGGGGAATTTCTCTGAGGCAAGGTAGGCTTTATTTTCTATCTCTAGGGCTAGCTAGCTCTTAGGCTGTGAAGAGGCGTCTAGGGAGTGTCAGGAACGCTCCACGGCTATTTCTAGTTGTTGTGATAGGATTAGGGCCTGCGGTCAGCAGAGCTCCCACATCCCAGAGCTTGTCCTGTGTGAGTTTAACTATCTGGTCGTGCCGGGTGCTCCTAACCACCAGGTCATAACAAAGACTGTGGCCAAGACCAATCAAAAGAGGAGTCAAAAGAACTCACAGAAACAGGAACCAAGAACGGGGATTAACTCAAATCAGCCGAGAACGTGGTGCAGAAGTCAGGCCAGCAGAACTTGACATCATGTTTGGACAACCCAAAATCCTGACTCAGATTGTATAGCAAGTTGATGGCAAAAGACAGAAGCCATTGCGTCCAATCACTGAAGATTGGCATTAGGGCTGGTGGACCATCCAGTCTAAATCCTGGCCTAGATGATACGAATTTGTCCTCTTCCCTACAATGCCTGGCACATCTTGGAGAAGGCTAGAAATCCGCTTGTCATCCAATACGATGCATGACATGTTCTGGTTGGGGGACACGGTTCTGAATACTGGTATAACCCCATACGAGCACCACTTATCTTCTTCCCTTACTTCACCTTCCTATAAGAAGAGCACTCGTACAAAAAAAGGCCAAGAACTTGGCAGATTCGCAGATAATATTACAGACCAACGCTGGGGTTTAGGCATCTGTATAGATCGTGTATAGCGAATACTATTTTTAGGAATCTATTTTCACTGATAATATTTATCTTGGAAACTTGTTATTCAGAGTGCAAGAACAGATCAGACGTCTGAGGAACCACATGCCGTACTGCGCCCATCCCTGCAGGCATGGTGCATCACATGGACTCCGCAAGGCCGGAGTGTAGGACTGATGGGTACACGATTGTGGCTTCTGATGGGCTTACGTAAATTTGATGCCAATCAGAAGTAAATGGGTGGAGGATGATTAAAGGATTTTTTTTTTTTAACACAGGTCTATAAAACAGCCAAGCAAATGTTTGTAAGAAAACTCATGATACCATTGTCAGAAAAAGCCAATTCCCAAGTAGCATGCTTGTTCACCATATTCCTTATGTGGCCTACATGATGATCATTTTCAGCAGCACATCCGAATGTGAAATAGTGAAATATCTTTGCACTCGTGGTCTTACCGGAAGAGGGCGACGATAACGATTAAAGGATCATTCATCAATTTTAGCCGAGGTTTTGAAATCTCCAAAAATCTCATCTCCTTTGCCAAAAATTTTGGTGCAGAAATTGTGCAGATTGCAACTTCACAAGACTTAAATTTTAAGAAAAATCCACAAGAAGACCATGGAGAAATCACCAACCACACAACTGAAGAACCGATATCAAATCTTTGTAGAGGATGAAGATGGCACACCTAAGAATGAAGCAATACCAGCAAGCAAAAAAGAAAAGGGCACACAGCAACAAGTGACAGCAAAAAGTACAGCCAAGAAGCAACGAAGAGTGGTGGTGGTGGGAGACTCACTACTGAGAGGCACCGAAGCAGCCATCTGCAGACCGGACATAACTGCAAGAGAAGTATGCTGCCTTCCAGGTGCGATGATCAAGGATGTGACCGATAGGATACCAAAGCTCTTCAGCTCCAAGGACGTCCACCCATTTCTTCTGATACATGTTGGCACCAATGACACGGCAAGGAAGGACCTACCGACAATCTGCAAGGACTTTGAAGAGTTGGGGAAGAAAGTAAAGGAACTGGATGCACAGGTAGTTTTTTCTTCTATCCTTCCAGTAGACGGGCATGGCACCAGGAGATGGAACAGGATCCTTGATGCAAACAACTGGCTAAGACGATGGTGCAGACAACAAGGATTTGGATTCCTGGACCACGGTGTGAATTACTGGTATGATGGACTCCTCGCCAGAGACGGACTACACCTCAACAAACCTGGGAAACACACATTCGCCAGAAGACTCGCTACACTCATCAGGAGGGCGTTAAACTAGAAGAAGAGGGGACGGGAAGAAAAACATTAGACTCGAACAAAGACGACCCAGGAAAACATACTCAGAAGGGAGGTAAGAACATTTCTAAAACAATCCACAGTGAGGAGATTGGAACAAAACAAAATCCTCTAAACTGCATGCTCGCAAACGCCAGAAGCCTGACAAACAAGATGGAAGAACTAGAAGCAGAAATATCTACAGGTAACTTTGACATAGTGGGAATAACCGAGACATGGTTAGATGAAAGCTATGACTGGGCAGTTAACTTACAGGGTTACAGTCTGTTTAGAAAGGATCGTAAAAATCGGAGAGGAGGAGGGGTTTGTCTCTATGTAAAGTCTTGTCTAAAGTCCACTTTAAGGGAGGATATTAGCGAAGGGAATGAGGATGTCGAGTCCATATGGGTTGAAATTCATGGAGGGAAAAATGGTAACAAAATTCTCATTGGGGTCTGTTACAAACCCCCAAATATAACAGAAAGCATGGAAAGTCTACTTCTAAAGCAGATAGATGAAGCTGCAACCCATAATGAGGTCCTGGTTATGGGGGACTTTAACTACCCGGATATTAACTGGGAAACAGAAACCTGTGAAACCCATAAAGGCAACAGGTTTCTGCTAATAACCAAGAAAAATTATCTTTCACAATTAGTGCAGAATCCAACCAGAGGAGCAGCACTTTTAGACCTAATACTATCTAATAGACCTGACAGAATAACAAATCTGCAGGTGGTTGGGCATTTAGGAAATAGCGACCACAATATTGTGCAGTTTCACCTGTCTTTCACTAGGGGGACTTGTCAGGGAGTCACAAAAACATTGAACTTTAGGAAGGCAAAGTTTGAACAGCTTAGAGATGCCCTTAATCTGGTAGACTGGGACAATATCCTCAGAAATGAGAATACAGATAATAAATGGGAAATGTTTAAGAACATCCTAAATAGGCAGTGTAAGCGGTTTATACCTTGTGGGAATAAAAGGACTAGAAATAGGAAAAACCCAATGTGGCTAAACAAAGAAGTAAGACAGGCAATTAACAGTAAAAAGAAAGCATTTGCACTACTAAAGCAGGATGGCACCATTGAAGCTCTAAAAAACTATAGGGAGAAAAATACTTTATCTAAAAAACTAATTAAAGCTGCCAAAAAGGAAACAGAGAAGCACATTGCTAAGGAGAGTAAAACTAATCCCAAACTGTTCTTCAACTATATCAATAGTAAAAGAATAAAAACTGAAAATGTAGGCCCCTTAAAAAATAGTGAGGAAAGAATGGTTGTAGATGACGAGGAAAAAGCTAACATATTAAACACCTTCTTCTCCACGGTATTCACGGTGGAAAATGAAATGCTAGGTGAAATCCCAAGAAACAATAAAAACCCTATATTAAGGGTCACCAATCTAACCCAAGAAGAGGTGCGAAACCGGCTAAATAAGATTAAAATAGATAAATCTCCGGGTCCGGATGGCATACACCCACGAGTACTAAGAGAACTAAGTAATGTAATAGATAAACCATTATTTCTTATTTTTAGTGACTCTATAGCGACAGGGTCTGTTCCGCAGGACTGGCGCATAGCAAATGTGGTGCCAATATTCAAAAAGGGCTCTAAAAGTGAACCTGGAAATTATAGGCCAGTAAGTCTAACCTCTATTGTTGGTAAAATATTTGAAGGGTTTCTGAGGGATGTTATTCTGGATTATCTCAATGAGAATAACTGTTTAACTCCATATCAGCATGGGTTTATGAGAAATCGCTCCTGTCAAACCAATCTAATCAGTTTTTATGAAGAGGTAAGCTATAGACTGGACCACGGTGAGTCATTGGACGTGGTATATCTCGATTTTTCCAAAGCGTTTGATACCGTGCCGCACAAGAGGTTGGTACACAAAATGAGAATGCTTGGTCTGGGGGAAAATGTGTGTAAATGGGTTAGTAACTGGCTTAGTGATAGAAAGCAGAGGGTGGTTATAAATGGTATAGTCTCTAACTGGGTCGCTGTGACCAGTGGGGTACCGCAGGGGTCAGTATTGGGACCTGTTCTCTTCAACATATTCATTAATGATCTGGTAGAAGGTTTACAAAGTAAAATATCGATATTTGCAGATGATACAAAACTATGTAAAGCAGTTAATACAAGAGAAGATAGTATTCTGCTACAGATGGATCTGGATAAGTTGGAAACTTGGGCTGAAAGGTGGCAGATGAGGTTTAACAATGATAAATGTAAGGTTATACACATGGGAAGAGGGAATCAATATCACCATTACACACTGAACGGGAAACCACTGGGTAAATCTGACAGGGAGAAGGACTTGGGGATCCTAGTTAATGATAAACTTACCTGGAGCAGCCAGTGCCAGGCAGCAGCTGCCAAGGCAAACAGGATCATGGGGTGCATTAAAAGAGGTCTGGATACACATGATGAGAGCATTATACTGCCTCTGTACAAATCCCTAGTTAGACCGCACATGGAGTACTGTGTCCAGTTTTGGGCACCGGTGCTCAGGAAGGATATAATGGAACTAGAGAGAGTACAAAGGAGGGCAACAAAATTAATAAAGGGGATGGGAGAACTACAATACCCAGATAGATTAGCGAAATTAGGATTATTTAGTCTAGAAAAAAGACGACTGAGGGGCGATCTAATAACCATGTATAAGTATATAAGGGGACAATACAAATATCTCGCTGAGGATCTGTTTATACCAAGGAAGGTGACGGGCACAAGGGGGCATTCTTTGCGTCTGGAGGAGAGAAGGTTTTTCCACCAACATAGAAGAGGATTCTTTACTGTTAGGGCAGTGAGAATCTGGAATTGCTTGCCTGAGGAGGTGGTGATGGCGAACTCAGTCGAGGGGTTCAAGAGAGGCCTGGATGTCTTCCTGGAGCAGAACAATATTGTATCATACAATTATTAGGTTCTGTAGAAGGACGTAGATCTGGGTACTTATTATGATGGAATATAGGCTGAACTGGATGGACAAATGTCTTTTTTCGGCCTTACTAACTATGTTACTATGTTACTATGTTACTATGATATGTGGATTTTGCTGCAGGTATGCCACTGAAAAAAAAATTCCTGTAAAGTTTTTACGTGTGAATGCATATGGTGCGGAAAATCGGCAACATAATTCACTGCTGGCTAAATTTAAAAAAAAAAATAATAATTTCCATGTGGCGGAAATTTTCAGCAGTGGGATTTTGGATTCGGCAGCATATCAATTCTCTCACTCTGCAGCACGCACTGACAAATCTACAGACTTCAATGCACTATTTGCTGCAGAACACCCGTTATGCGCGTGCGCATTTGGGGTCAGATAGGCTCCTAGATCATTTCACAAACAGCATTTTCAACATCACATTCCCGATCTAGACACCGAACAAAAAATAAAAATGCGCCCGGGTGGGAATTCACAAAAAACAAGCACTAAGAAAGCCATTTGCAAGGGGGGATGAAAAAAGAAAACGGTAATAACAGAAGCGTTATCGTGTTCCTAAGAGGAACGGGGGTTTTCGGGTGAAATGTAACTTTCAGCACAGCTCCTAATTACAATCCTTTCCTAACAGAGAGTCCTATTGGAGGCTACTGACCTTCAAACCTCCTCTGAGCGGCTCCTAATGAGCTGGTTGAGTGATACCGGCAACCACGTCAGCGCTGGAATAATCTCTGCTAAATGTCCCAGTATGTTTTGGAGTCATTACTCAGACCCAGGGGTATAGCACCTGCATTCCTCCAGCTAACAGGCGGCACATACACAAAGCAGATTTCACCCAGCGATTAACCCTGCAGCTCCTGGATGAAGCGCAGTATTACCAGCTCTAATCAGTGGTGCTGATGGAAGAAAACTCCAGGGGTTTTAACTAGACATAGTCTTCTTATAGAAGTGCATCTGTGCAATCCTTGCATTCGCAACTCTGCCGCTTCAGCAGCAGCATTCGCAACTCTGCCGCTTCAGCAGCAGCATTCGCAACTCTGCCGCTTCAGCAGCAGCATTCGCAACTCTGCCGCTTCAGCAGCAGCATTCGCAACTCTGCCGCTTCAGCAGCAGCATTCGCAACTCTGCCGCTTCAGCAGCATTCGCAACTCTGCCGCTTCAGCAGCATTCGCAACTCTGCCGCTTCGACAACATGTAGCCCTAATATATTAAGCTGTGTTTGTATACATCAGTTGTATCCAGCTGGTTGTTTTATGCCTGAACCAGCTATATTTGGTGCGCCGGTCAGGTGTCCATAGGTGAGCCAAAAAATGCTGAAAGCAACCGGTTTAGAAAAGATCAGTTTTGGCATCCGGGAATCTAGACCATGCGGAGATCACAGAGGTTCTGGAGAATGCCGCATTACATGTGCCCTACCTTATAACCCCCCACCACCACCACAAAAAATAAAAAATCTGACCATCCTAGATTTCCAAGGCCACATTTTCAACCCCACCATGTCGGTAACCTTCTGTAAGCAGAGGTTTCTAAGCGATTTTTGTTCCCATTGTCCTACAGATCACACTGCAACTGCCCATGGTTTGCCTGACACAATATGACCTCAATCCTAAAATGGTTGCCCAACTTACCAATGGGGTTCCCGTCTGACCAGGTTGATCTTTGACCAATTATGTTAAGGCACAAGACCGGAGCCGTGTGTGAAGGGGGCTGGCTCCAAATTTTCACCATTAAGCTGCGGTTGTAAATCACAAGATGTCCACAAGATGTGTTTAATTGAAGGAATCCGTCTGACCACGTATTCCAGTAGCTAAAGTCAGAGCCTTTTCTTGTTTATACATTAATTGTGACAGAGAAGGGGTCTGGCTCAGCTACTGAAATTAGTGGCCCCCTTCACACACATCCCCTGGACATCTAGTGATCTACGACCGAAGCTTATTGGTGAAAATTGGGGCACTTGTCAGATTGAAATTATATTGCCAAGTTGCTCTTATGTACATCTAACCGTATTTACATTGGACAGCCCCTTTAAGCATATGGAAAGCAGAAGTTGATTTTGTGACTACAACATCCTTATGAAGGTCTCTGAAGTCCTCTTATTTCCAGGTAAGCAGTGAAGTTTAACCAACCACCTGCTGGCTGCCCCTCGTGCCCCGCTGCCTGGAGGACCCGTTTGATTTGCCTCTGAAGATCAGGACCTTAGTTGGGTCATAAACCCTCCTAGAATCAGTGCAGGCCTGTGCTACTGGCCTCTGCCACACCGAGAGGGGGGTTGAACGTGACTTTCCTCAGCTAGGACGGCTCTCATGTTACACTTCACCGGGGAGGTGATAAATGATGGCTTGTTAGCAGTCCTATGAACAGAATATTTACAAAGTGCTGTGGATGACGCAGGCGAGCTCTTGGCATCTGCTTGTGATACTTATTCTTCGTCCGGCAGGGGAATTTAGCAATGGAGGGAGGGAGAACATTGAAGTCACACTAGAGATTACAATTTGAAGTTGCAGAAGAAAAATGAGTAGAGACCTTATATAGTAAAAAAAAAAAAACATGCAGAGTTATGGAAGCCGCAAATTTTTCTCTTTTCTTTGCTGGGACTGTAACTTCTTACTTCTATGAAAGCGGCTAAACATAAGCGAAACATTCCCACCGAGATAAGAAAAATCGTATCATAGGATCACACAATCGTACCACAGTGCTTCCGGAAAACTTCCCTCAAACCCTTGAAGACCAAAGCAAGATTTTTTTCCCTTTGCACTGCGCACATGGCAGCCCGGCCACAAGGCCCCGGCGGCCCAGCCACAAGGCCCCGGCGGCCCAGCCACAAGGCCCCGGCGGCCCAGCCACAAGGCCCCGGCGGCCCAGCCACAAGGCCCCGGCGGCCCAGCCACAAGGCCCCGGCGGCCCAGCCACAAGGCCCCGGCGGCCCAGCCACAAGGCCCCGGCGGCCCAGCCACAAGGCCCCGGCGGCCCAGCCACAAGGCCCCGGCGGCCCAGCCACAAGGCCCCGCAATGGTCTCCGGTTGGTGAGGTTGTGCTGCAGAATGTGCCTCTCCCCTTTCAGTTCCTCTACCTGAAATCTACGCAGTTTGGAGGAGCGCACCTCTAGATACCGAAATCTTGCTGCTTATTTTAGAGATCCCAAGGTTTTCTTCTGCTACAATTCATGGCTAACAAACTACTTTAGCCAACAATTAGGATGGATGTCCAACTGGGAGGCAGAATGGAGAATATGGTGATGTCCAAACAAATTTTGATACACGCAAAAATGATTCATTTTATTTCAAGGAAAAGCATTGTTTTGGGAAAGTTTTTGGAGCTTTTGTTCCCCTCAAACATTTATTTAGGAGGAGTTGCTTTTTTTCTCCTTTCTTTGCAGCCTTTTCTTTGGACAGTGCCTAGTTTGGAGAAGTTTCCTCCAAGATCACGCGCATGCTCTTTTTCCACTAGATGCTTTTCTAAGGCTACGTTCAGACTAGCGTTGCGCGCCGCTGCGTCGGCGGCACGACGCACACAAAAACGCGGCAAAACGCACGCAAAAACGCTGCGTTTTGCGACGCGTGCATCGTTTTTTGCCGAAAATCGGACGCAAGAAAAATGCAACTTGTTGCGTTTTCTTGGTCCGACGCTAGCAGCAAAAAAGACGCAAGTGTTGCAAAACGCAACACACAAAAGCGCATGCGTCCCCCATGTTAAACATAGGGGCGCATGACGCGTGCGTCGCCGCTGCGTCGCCCGACGCTAAGGCGACGCACACTAGCAGAACGCTAGTGTGAACGTAGCCTAAACCATTTCAGAGAGTAAAAGGGCCATAAACCCTGGGCATATAAAACAGCAAAGTGGATTTTCCTTTAGATAGTTTCCCAAACAATGTTTTTTGTTTTTTTTTTCAGGAAGATTTTGGAGTTGATCCACTCCAAACAACTCACATAAAAATCCACGTGGACATAAGCCTAAGAGGGACACCCCCCGAGCCTCAGACTATTGGCGGATCACACCAAAATCGGGAGGACCTGCCAACTCCGATCCAGTTCCCCACCAGTGTCCGTGCCAGTAAGCCCTCAACTATTATGTTCCAGTAAAATGGGAAACTTGGATTATCGGAAGAATATTTTCATCATCATCGTCACAGCAGCGTGATAACTTGTAAAGATTAGCCGCCTCCATTCATGGTCTATAATGGAGCTACAAAGACACCGGATGGGAAACTAATGAAGATCGGTGAAAAGAACCAAGACACACAAAGGTTCAGGGATTCCGTGAGGTCCATCACGGAGGACAACACACGAGTCTTTGCTAAAATTCTGCATCGGACCTGGTGTGCTAAGTGAGGAGGAAGATTTCTGGTCTGAAAATTTTGGGTGACTAAGCATTACTGATCTAACCTGTACCTAGCGGGAGACAAAGCCGTCTCTGTGCTCAGGAGAGGGGGAAGAAAAAAAAAGAAAAAGAAGTTAGTGAGCACAGGAAATCCTTACTTACTCGAGCAGGTTTCTGCACACAGATGCACATCAAGGAGGATGAATATAGCCCTGTGTGATGGAGGTTTGGCTTTCCGTTGTGAAACCAGCAGGTCATCAAATGAAAGTGCCAGAGGATTGTGCTGCTTAATAAACCGCAGCTTTATAGCTCAAGTTCTGCAGGTTTCTTAAACTTTTTGGAAATAAAGAGTTACGGTAACTTCTCAGGGCAAATACTGGATCTGGGATTATATCAAGAGAATGTTTTCAGGGTGCAAACTGTATATTTTTTTTAATCATAAATATAGAAAAATGTATTTATTTTACTCGCTTCTATTTCCACAGCCATAGCATGGATAGTTTAAGAGATTTGGAAACCTTTTAAAAAGGTTTTGTTTGCATTTATTTTTGGGCAAAAAATTATTTAGGTTTCCTTAAAAATTTTGCACCATTTAGTTTTCCTTGCACATTGTTGGCTGCAGAATGGGTTAACCGAGAATCCAACAGCGAGCTCCTGCTGACCACAAGTCTTATTTTCTGGACTACTCTATACTGATTTATGACTGCACGAAATTATCAGAGAAATCGGCTTCTTTTTCCTCCTGATCGGTCATTCATAATTTATAGGTAAAATACTGTCTTCAGTGAAAACAGACTTTCCAGTATGGAAATAGGAGAGGACAGTTGGTGCTTATAACATTCTATGGAAAACTAAATCTTGTTACAGGAGGAGCAGGTCTGTGTCGCCTTTAGCTGCATAGAACTTTAAAAGCACCAAGCGTCATCCATCTCAGTAATGTGAAATATTTGTCTTCTCCGAATACAGATTTTACTCATAAATTGAGTGAAAGAAGCGGATTTCTCTGATAAGATCTCTCACAAATCTTCATTTTCATGTGTACTATTCATTTATTTCATAAAAATGTTCATGAAAACGAAAGCTACTCTTTAAATAAAAAAAAACATTTGCAGCCAAGGTGTCTAAATGGTTTAAAATATGGAGAGGCCATATAAAAACCTATAAAGTTTATCACATTATTGTGCCCCAGGGGCTCGTGTAGAGTGGTCTTCGAGTATATTCCTATCATATACCGGAATATGTAAAACCTATTAATACAGCTTTTTGGTCACATGGCCACCGATATTCGATAATTAAGAGTTTTTCTACAAGAAACGAGTTAGCGTGTGTCTGTTTTTGAACAGTAGCACGTTCGGCCATTTTTTTAATCCTATATGATTAAAGGTCAAGTCTTAGCTACTTTTCTGCTGTGCCAGAGAACATCCCCCCATTTGGACCACCGATGTGCCACTAATACCGCATACTGGTGACCAGCCGGGTGACCAAAACAGTTGTGTTTCTAGTGTTGGCACATAGCATATGAAGGAGCCCCGGCAGAGACAAGGGCGAGGGGGGACCCCGGCAGAGACAAGGGCGAGGGGGGACCCTGGCAGAGACAAGGGCGAGGGGGGACCCCGGCAGAGACAAGGGCGAATGGGGGGGAGGACCCCGGCAGAGACAAGGGCGAGGGGGGGACCCCACCAGAGACAAGGACGAGGGGGGGACCCCACCAGAGACAAGGGCGAGGGGGGACCCCGGCAGAGACAAGGGCGAGGGGGGACCCCGGCAGAGACAAGGGCGAATGGGGGGGAGGACCCCGGCAGAGACAAGGGCGAGGGGGGACCCCGGCAGAGACAAGGGCGAATGGGGGGGGGAGGACCCCGGCAGAGACAAGGGCGAGGCGGGATCCCGGCAGAGACAAGGGCGAATGGGGGGAGGACCCCGGCAGAGACAAGGGCGAGGGGGGACCCCGGCAGAGACAAGGGCGAATGGGGGGGAGGACCCCGGCAGAGACAAGGGCGAGGGGGGACCCCGGCAGAGACAAGGGCGAATGGGGGGAGGACCCCGGCAGAGACAAGGGCGAGGGGGGACCCCGGCAGAGACAAGGGCGAGGGGGGACCCCGGCAGAGACAAGGGCGAGGGGGGACCCCGGCAGAGACAAGGGCGAGGGGGGACCCCGGCAGAGACAAGGGCGAGGGGGGACCCCGGCAGAGACAAGGGCGAAGGGGGGGGGGGACCGGCAGAGACAAGGGCGAATGGGGGGGAGGACCCCGGCAGAGACAAGGGCGAGGGGGGACCCCGGCAGAGACAAGGGCGAGGGGGGACCCCGGCAGAGACAAGGGCGAGGGGGGACCCCGACAGAGACAAGGACGAAGGAGGACCCCGGCAGAGACAAGGGCGAGGGGGGACCCCGGCAGAGACAAGGGTGAGGGGGGACCCCGGCAGAGACAAGGGCGAGGGGGGACCCCGGCAGAGACAAGGGCGAGGGAGGGGGCCCCCGGCAGAGACAAGGGTGAGGGGGGACCCCGGCATAGACAAGGGCGAGGGGGGACCCCGGCAGAGACAAGGGCGAGGGGGGACCCCGGCAGAGACAAGGGCGAGGGAGGGGGCCCCCGGCAGAGACAAGGGCGAGGGGGGGTGACCCCGGCAGAGACAAGGGCGAGGGGGGGGGACCCCGGCAGAGACAAGGGCGAGGGAGGGGGCCCCGGCAGAGAGAAGTGCAGGGGCCCCCGGCAGAGACAAGTGGAGGGGCCCCCGGCAGAGAGAAGTGGAGGGGCCCCCGGCAGAGAGAAGTGGAGGGGCCCCCGGCAGAGAGAATTGCAGGGGCCCCCGGCAGAGACAAGTGGAGGGGCCCCCGGCAGAGACAAGTGGAGGGGCCCCCGGCAGAGAGAAGTGGAGGGGCCCCCGGCAGAGAGAATTGCAGGGGCCCCCGGCAGAGACAAGTGGAGGGGCCCCCGGCAGAGACAAGTGGAGGGGCCCCCGGCAGAGAGAAGTGGAGGGGCCCCCGGCAGAGAGAAGTGCAGGGGCCCCCGGCAGAGAGAAGTGGAGGGGCCCCCGGCAGAGAGAAGTGCAGGGGCCCCCGGCAGAGAGAAGTGGAGGGGCCCCCGGCAGAGAGAAGTGGAGGGGCCCCCGGCAGAGAGAAGTGGAGGGGCCCCCGGCAGAGAGAAGTGGAGGGGCCCCCGGCAGAGAGAAGGGGGGACCTGGCTTAGCCATTTAATCAAGTTAACGAGCCCCCTTCATACAAGTCACTGATGACGAGGCGACATTGGAAACTGACTTGTTTTGGAGCTTTAAGGATGTGACATTTTGGTGACGAACAGTGAACGTATCGAAATAAAAGCGTGTTAGTAAGTTTCATAACTTTATAGAATGTTTTACATTTTCAAAAAAATGGACAAAACCATAAAATATTTATTGTTTCCTTTCATCTAAATGGAAACCTTTTTCTTGTCACACAGCTCTGCGTAAACCTCTACGGCGTTTTGCGCCCACAGCTCCTGTGTGCAGACCGATGTTACAGAACAGCAGCAGCAGGGCGATCCTGAAGACCCCTCATGTGCTGGGCATGTTCTCCGGCACTGGGAATGTGCGCCCGAAACGTCAGGAAACTTATATTCCATACTAGATGCATTATTTTTTTTTTCCTGGCGCGCTGCTGCAATACAGGGAAACTGGTTGCAAAAGTGGGCACGCCCTCAAAATCTCCAAAACTTCCTATATGATGAGCCAGGTCACCATTATATGTAGAATTACAAGTGGTCAAATCTACTGAAGTATTGTTTGGTTTGTTTTTTTTTTTTGTTTGTTTTTTTAACACCATTTTTGCAGCTATTCCTTTTTTATCTCCCATGCTGGTTGGAGGCGGCTTCATCCGTCCGTGTGAGGGCGCGTTTTACGCTGCCGACAGACGCGAAAGACGGATACAAAGCAGAAAGGAATAATGACTGGGATGGAGGAAGGTCAGAAACTTCTCAGATCTGCTGCCAGGACTCTGCGGTGAATGGGAAATTATATTTGTCTGCACGTTCACAGTTCACTACAGACCCCCGATCGGCCGAGGACCCCACCCTGCTGCCAGCGGAGTTATGTAAAAAGCTTGTGTAATAAAATTATGGGGCTGACGAATTAAGGAACCGGCAAGAAATTTAAGGACGTATCTGCTGCAGTGCGAAAATCGGAAGAATCCAATCCATCCCGATCAACGTAGGAAGAAAAGGGGATTACAACCCATTTGTTAGTGATTAGTAGGGGTGCAAATGGCCGGACCCCAAGCCGCCCGTCAGTTGTGCGATTTGTATGGTTTATAGATGAAGCTTTCTTCTAATCTCCCCATCGGCAAAAAAAAAATCTAATTGCGTGGTCGTATTGTCTGTAGCCATAGAAACTGTATCACAACTTCTTATACAATCTATGACATGTCCGGCACATCGAGGATGGCTCCGTTTTCCTGGAAACTGCTCAGTAGCCCGCGCTCGCTCCCGCTCAGGCCGTTCCCAGCATTTATGGCATTCAACCAGCTAATCAACACACGATTGCACAAGGCAAAGAGTAACCGTGGGGGAATAAAAAGGGAGCAGAGCCAGCGACGGCATTGTATAGCAGCTAACAACATACATTATCTGTACGATACATGGAATATTATAGATAGCTGCATTTTTCGTCAAAAAGGAACTCGTTGCTCAATCTGCCATCCCTAATCCTCCATGATATACAGCATAAAAGAAAAAGCTGGAAAGTAGTTTACATTAGAGTCAAGGGGGCGGATCTGGTCCAAGTGGTCCGGGTATCCCAAGCCAGCCTCAGCGGAGGTCCGGGTATCCCAAGCCAGCCTCAGCGGAGGTCCGGGTATCCCAAGCCAGCCTCAGCGGAGGTCCGGGTATCCCAAGCCAGCCTCAGGGATCTAGCCACATGGTCGCAGAAGAGACTAGTCGTGTTTTTGGGACTGCATGACTCCTCGACTCTCTTAGCGGATGCTCCATCATGACTTTTTTTCCCTGTACGCCTTAACGGTAGTTTAAAAAATGTTGCAGTTTAGGGAAGGTATAGGTGATTATTCCCAGCAAAACAGTCTTAAAAATCTGGATAATGATTAGCGAGGAGCGAACCTGGTCGGGTATCATCTGAGCATCTGGGCAGCATCAGAGAATCTGGGCTACGCTAGCTCGTATTTTATGTTCTAGTCGCTGCGGCTGCATGATTCGCGGCTGTTAGACAGCAGCAACATGTGCAGGGATTGGCTGTTTGTTAGGAAATCACTGCATGTGTTGCGGCTGTAAGAGCCACAAATCATGCAACTGCGAGGACTAGAACATAATATATGAGCGCGCCCTACCTAGAGATACTTTGATATCACCCAAGATACTCGGATACCACCCGAGATGGTAGATACCGTAACTGAAAAGTCAGGTAGGCTGGCGGGAGCTGTCTGCGAAGGACGGTTAGGGTTAATCATCATTTAGCGTCCAACCTACAGATTTCGTTGGAAGACATTGAACAATTTTATTGGAATCCGCCACCCTCTGAAAATAATAAATTCCCATTATAAATGTCATCATTTTTCCATTCCTCGGCTCCTGAAGCCGTTCTGCCGCGCTCGCTTAGAGAAGTCGTGAGCCAGCAGGTTGAGTCACATTAGTTCTCGTTCCTTTTTACAAACTTTATCTGTCTGTGACACATGTCGGTAATGAGGGCGATCGACTTGCAAATGAGCGACTCATGGGTGCAATATTATTGTTGGACGCTGAATCACAGTCTCACACAATTAAGGTAGAAATGCCAAACTGGCACAAAATCCAAGAAAACGCTGCAAGGAGAAGTTTAGAGCGCGGTCGGCGTGAAGTCTGTCCCCAATCCGATGCGGACGTATGAAGAATTACCACCCGTGAATGTTGTCATTCTTTTCTTTTTGATCCAAGTCTGTTCAAAATTATGTGTGGACATATATCGGTGGAGCATCCGTATTTCTAGTAAGGGCTCGTGCATGCAACCATTTTAATCGGATGAGCGCCATCTGTGGTTTTGATGGCTAGTGCTCATAACTAGGTTATTCTACAAAGGCTGTGAACGTCGGAGCTTTTCGGAACGGTCCGAGGAAAATAAAATCGCAGCAATACACGATTTGCCTCCGAGAATCAGATGGCACTCACACTCTGATGACATCCGATTTTCATGGACTGACGCTAGGGTTATGGAGTCCAAGGGTGTTGGTGTCGAAGCCCATTTTGGTGGAGTTGGAGTCATGGAAATTGAGGAGTCGGAGGTTTGGATTATGGACTCCACAGCCCTGGTAGAGCTGTAGAATCGGAGTCGGAGTCCATTTTGGTGGAATTGGAGCCGGTGTTATGGAAATTGAGGAGTCAGAGGTTTGGATTACCGACTCCACAGCCCTGACTGACACAATGGAGAAGGTGGAGAAACTTTTCGTCTCCACCTCCGAGAAAAATCAGATCCCACTCTAAGGGCTTGTTTTCACTTGCGAGGAACACGTCCGTGTCTCGCATGTGGAAACGAAGCTCTGGTGCCGGCACTCCGGAGCGGAGCGTGCGGCTGCACGTGTTGCTATGCGGCCGCACGCTCCGCTCCGGAGTGCCGGCACCAGAGCTTCGTTTCCACATGCGAGACACGGACGTATATCTCGCAAGTGGAAACAAGCCCTTAGAGTGGGATCTGATTTTTCTCGGAGGTGGAGACGAAAAGTTTCTCCACCTTCTCCATTGTGTCAGTCAAGGCTGTGGAGTCGTATATCTCGCAAGTGGAAACAAGCCCTAATAAGAGAGAATTAGCTTAATTGGACACATTTTCTTCGAATTTGCTTCAAGAGTCAAGTAGATGGAGCCTCTAGGAATTAGGCTATGTGCACACGTCAGGATTTCTTGCAGAAATTTTCCTGACAAAAACCGGACATTTCTGCCAGAAATCCACATGCGTTTTTTCATGCGTTTTTGATGCATTTTTGATGCGTTTTTGGTGTGTTTTTGGTGCGTTTTTTTCCAAATGCATAGAATAGCGGGAAAAACGCAGAAAATCCGCAATAAAAACACTATAAAAACTAATTAAAAATGCATACATTATGCATCCTATCCTTTAGAATGCATTCTGCATGTTTTGTGCACATGATGCGTTTTTTTCCACGAAAAAAAACGCATCGCGGTAAAAAAAAAAAAAAAAAAAAAGCAGCATGTTCATTAATTTTGCGGATTTTCTGTGTTTTTCCCGCTATTCTATGCATTTGGAAAAACACGCACAAAAAAACGCGTCAAAAACACATGCGGATTTCTGGCAGAAATGTCCGGTTTTTGTCAAGAAAATTTGTGCAAGAAATCCTGACGTGTGCACATACCCTTATCGTGATGCGTTTTTTTTCGTGGAAAAAAACGCATCATGTGCACAAAACATGCAGAATGCATTCTAAATGATAGGATGCATAATGTATGCGTTTTTAATGACTTTTTATAGCGTTTTTATCGCGAAAAAACGTGAAAAAAAAACGCAAAAAAACCTGAACGTGTGCATATACCCTTAGTCACGGTGGCCATGCACAAACACGATGGCCATGCACAAAACCTGCACAATCTAGCTTGCTCGAAAACCTTTGGGTCAGGGTACCCCATATCAAGCCTGTCTGAAGTGACAAGTGCCGTTGTCTCCGTGTAAAGCTGGGTGAACCTTCCCCGCCTCCGATCAGCAGAGGCCGCCGCCAAGGGAATCCCATTGCTGTGTGTGCGCTATAAAAAGAGGAGGAGGAGGGTATCCTGTTCTCAGGGTCATGCCAGGGAAGGTTTATTGAGCATGAGCACTGTGACTCTTCTCCCATTAAGCTTCTCCTCTGACTCCTGAAAAAAAAAACATTTAACACTATTTTTAAAAATCGATCATGCTCCTACTTTTAGATATAAGGACACCCTAAGAAACCAAAAAAGGAAAGTAGCAACGTAAAAGAAGATGACCGGCCCTCTTTAATTTATCACATTGGGGGGGGGAGGGGAACTTCCGGCATCCTGTTTATAGATGATACCAGGAAGATCTCGGGGGCAGTAAGCGGTCAAAATGGTAATTTTTTTTTTCATCTCCAGTTGTGCAAAGGATTTAGAGATTTGCATTAGTGAAGTGAAAAGGTGGCAAAAAACAAAAACAAAAACTGCATGTGATTTTGTGCAGTGTTCATACGGTGCAGTAATAATGGTCGGTGGTCGTCCCTGGACTGGATGTCGCACCACTACAGATATAGAGTAATTAGAAGGAAATAAATGTAATTCATGAAGATCCCTGGACAAGACGTAAAGCATCTCCTCCGTCTTGTGGTCTGCTGAACGAGTTATGTCCCAACTCCTGGAGAAAATTTTCCTAGAAATAACCATTCACAAGAAAAAAATACAGTTTATATCTGAACAACTTTGGTACGACTAAATTTAACGTGAAGCACTCGTGACGACCACTGGCTTCCTCCTCTCCTCGAAAATCACCATCTTTATACCCGTAAAGCTGCAGCATAAAAAATAGCGTTGCGCTGCTGTGCTCATCTCGGAGTCATTACGGACCGGCATGAATAATGACATCAGCCCAGCTGTGGTGAGCGGCGCCAAGAACACAAAGTTACTGGATTTTCTCACTCGCTGCCGAGTCCATTAATCGCGGTTGGGTAAGGGGCACGTTACAGCATGACTTCCAGTTTTGCTTAGATCGGAGGCTGTCGGAGTTGGTTTTTTTTTTGCAGTCTGATACCGAGTAATGACAGATCATCTGATCGCTGCGTGATCTTCAAGCTTATGTGCTCTTATATGAGGGGATGAGTGTTCACAGCAGATGAGAGCACTTCAGATATCAAGGAACAAACTGGTCGGTTACATGATCGGCTCTACAAGGAGGACACGTCACCAGGTCAAAAATTAGCGAGTGTTTGCTCTTTATTTTAGTCCTACGTTCACTGAATATTCTGTTTTTAATTTTTTTTTTTTTTTTTTAAATCCGCCATACAGTTCTAGACATAGGAACCTTTTAATTAAGAGCAATTTTTTTTTTTTTACTGTCTTTACTAAGGAGGAGGAGCTTCAAAAGTAATTTTGCAAAGCAACCAAAAAACACCCACCCGAGGAATCTTGTGCACTAAAGACAAAAAAAATGCACTAAAAGGATAAAAAAAAAAAAAAAGCCCATATCTCTGGATCCGTACAACGGATTTCAATATAAGAGACTGGATCACTCGGTGGAGCAGAGGGAATAAAATAAAAGCAAAAACTACTCTTCTCTGAAAAGGAAGACATATCCGAGTAAGTTTACATAGCCGATCCTCGGTGTGGGTGAAAGAGTGATCAGGTCAGTGCTTCTAATTCTCCGTTCTAGAATATCGAGGAGGACCTCAGAGCCTGGACCTGCATCGTCTATAGGTTGATAGAAAATCCTATCATGGCGTAAGTAAAGAGACGCGAGTCCTGCATCTATACAAGGCCTCATCGTGAGCTGCTGGCAGTAGAGAAGAAGCTGCGCATGTGCAGTAAAATGTATTTCTTTAGGTACTACTTATAAAAGAGATGCCGCTGACATTCTCAAGTATTTATACAAATATTCAGCTCATCAATTCATGAGCAACTGCTGACCCAACTATCATCTTGGAAATCTCTACATCGTGAGCAGCCATCAGTAGCGAGGCGGATGCGCATGTGCAGATCTCTCAATCGATTTATATGGGAATTTTACAGAACGCTGGCCAAGTGGGCTGACAGCGGCGCACAACAGTCTCAAGAAAGATGTGGGACAGCATCCATAATACATTGTGGCTGTGTAAGTGTATAAACTGGCAGTGACCCTTTCATTGGAGCCATAAAGGTAGCCTAACCGGAAATTCCAAGCCTTGCTACCCGACTCTTGGATCACCAGGCCTTTCTGGATCATTTTGATGAATTTTCTTCTATTTACCATTTCAGGGATTTATGTCACATGCCTGAATGATACTTGGACAAGAAAAGTCCCTACATTACCACTGGAGACCTTCCAGATCTCAAATGTTTACACATGCCAGTGCCGAAAACCCAGAACTATCCTAGGAGGAGCTGCCCATGTAAAAATAAACAGGCTTCTTCCTACCACATCAGGTTATTTTCTAACACATGGGTATTAGACCTGCCAATGCATGTGCGTCACCGCAAATGAGAATGGTAAAAATTTCCAAGAACAAATCACCCCCGGCCAACGGGGCCTCTGACAGCTACAACTCCCTGAGCAAACGTCCCGGAACACAACGGCCCAGGAGCCATCGACGGCTCAGGCTGCAAAACATCCCCAACCAGCACTAGCATTAAATTTCATTACATTTCATACGAACGGCCCGTAAAGACACACCGCTGACATTCTCAAGTATTTAAGAGAAATTTCAACTCATCAATTCTCTGCCAACTGCTGACATCACCGACATCTTGGAAATCTGTACTTCCAAGGAAACTGACGAAACTTGAAATTCTGAACTTGGCCTGACACTCCGCCATGTTTCATGACTCAGAACTCGTACACAGCTGAATAACAGATCATTACAATGATTTATGAGGCTGTGCACAACCTGTCCCCCTCTCCATACATCTCTGTCCTAGTCCCCTGATAACTCCCCACATGTAATCTTCAGTCCATAACCTGTCCTCTCCATACATCTCTGCCCTAATCTCCTGATACCTCCCCACATGTAATCTCCAGTCCATAACCTGTCCTCTCCATACATATGTCCTAATCTCCTGATACCTCCCCACATGTAATCTCCAGTCCATAACCTGTCCTCTCCATACATCTCTGTCCTAATCTCCTGATACCTCCCCACATGTAATCTCCAGTCCATAACCTGTTCTCTCCATACATCTGTCCTAATCTTTTGATACCTTCCCACATGTAATCTCCAGTCCATAACCTGTCCTCTCCATACATCTCTGCCCTAATCTCCTGATACCTCTCCACATGTAATCTCCAGTATAAAACCTGTATCCTCCATACATCTCTGCCCTAATCTCCTGATACCTCCCCACATGTAATCTCCAGTATATAACCTGTATCCTCCATACATCTCTGCCCTAATCTCCTGATACCTCCACACATGTAATCTCCAGTCCATAACCTGTCCTCTCCACACATCAAGGTCCTAATCTCCTGATACCTCCACACATGTAATCTCCAGTCCATAACCTGTCCTCTCCATACATATCTGCCCTAATCTCCTGATACCTCCCCACATGTAATCTCCAATCCATAACCTGTCCTCTCCATACATCTCTGCCCTAATCTCCTGATACCTCCACACATGTAATCTCCAGTCCATAACCTGTCCTCTCCACACATCTCTGTCCTAAT
Source organism: Ranitomeya imitator (assembly GCF_032444005.1). Taxonomy (NCBI): domain Eukaryota; kingdom Metazoa; phylum Chordata; class Amphibia; order Anura; family Dendrobatidae; genus Ranitomeya; species Ranitomeya imitator. Next base: position 134,559,028 of record NC_091291.1, read on the forward strand.
CTCCTGATACCTCCCCACATGTAATCTCCAGTCCATAACCTGTCCTCTCCATACATCTCTGCCCTAATCTCCTGATACCTCCCCACATGTAATCTCCAGTCCATAACCTGTCCTCTCCATACATCTCTGTCCTAATCTCCTGATACCTCCCCACATGTAATCTCCAGTCCATAACCTGTCCTCTCCATACATCTCTGTCCTAATCTCCTGATATCTCCCCACATGTAATCTCCAGTCCATAACCTGTCCTCTCCATACATCTCTGCCCTAATCTCCTGATACCTCCCCACATGTAATCTCCAGTCCATAACCTGTCCTCTCCACACATCTCTGTCCTAATCTCCTGATACCTCCCCCCATGTAATCTCCAGTCCATAACCTGTCCTCTCCATACATCTCTGCCCTAATCTCCTGATACCTCCCCACATGTAATCTCCAGTCCACTACTTGTCCTCTCCACACATCTCTGTCCTAATCTCCCGATACCTCCCCACATGTAATATCCAGTCCATAACCTGTCCTCTCCATACATCTCTGCCCTAATCTCCTGATACCTCCCCACATGTAATCTCCAGTCCATAACCTGTCCTCTCCATACATCTCTGCCCTAATCTCCTGATACCTCCCCACATGTAATCTCCAGTCCATAACCTTTCCTCTCCACACATCTCTGTCCTAATCTCCTGATACCTCCCCACATGTAACTCTCTGCCCTAATCTCCAACATGAAATATAAAGAAAACTTCATAAAATTTAGCATCGCCAGAATTGTAATGACCTGCAGAATCATGTTACCACCAGGACATTGTGACCAGACAAAATTTGTAAAAATAAAACCCAAAACACAGTAGCAGAATTGCATTTTTTTTTTTTCATTTCACGAGGAAAAAACAAAATCTCCAAAAGGTGAAAAATGTTTGGGAATTTAAAGGGTTGAAAATATCTGAAGAGAGGACACGTGTGAGAATGGGGGGGGTTGTTGCGCGCCTTTGTGACCGGTCAGCTTACAGCTGTCATTCCGCATGTGATGACCGTGCCGCAGACCCACCGCTCCGTTGCAGGCAGCAATAAACAGAAGCCAAGCAGTACCAGGAACACACTGCTCTCCGCTGAACGAGCCTCCGCTGGAAGGAGGAAGACTTCGGTTCGTGCGCAGAACGAGTAATATCCTGAGTGATCGCCAAGCAGGCGGATTATATGCCAGGGCTGCTACTATAATCCAGAACACGAAGTTACTAACAACCACCATTACACAACATTTAGAAATGAAAAACAGCAAGGACTGGGCTGTTCCAGGACGGTGGTTGCTCTACACATGAAACAAGAACATTTTATTAATGGGGATGAAAAGGAGAAAGTTTCACTTAACATCCTGAACTTTCCCCGAGCCAAGAACTAAACTAACACTGCAATATAAAAATATATACCGTATGTGAAATTCAGAAACATTATGGCTGACTATGCTAGTCCACAAAGGAGCAGAAATATCTTTGCTGCCTCAACCATGGACGCCATCTCATTTTACTAAGCAAATTATATTTTTAGAATAAAAATCATTTTTTGCAACTTAAAGAAGAAAAAAAAAAAAGTTGGACAATTTGTCTTCTGCAGCCTCTGCGTATCACAGTGCATAGGTTTCTGTAAAATGAGTAACCAGAGAATCTGCCAGCGAGCGAGTTCTAGTCTAACTCTTATCTCTGAACAATTTTCTAAGATGACAAAGTCTAAAATCACAGATGCGATCATAAATCAGCCAAGATGATGTTCAGGAGAAGAGAGGTAAGAGTTACAGATCACAACAAGCATTTTATAGTGTGCGCTGTACGCTGATACTTAGAGGTTGTAGAAGCTAAATTGTGCAAAGTGAACCTTTTAGGGATTTGTCCAATATATTTGCCCATCTCTAATTCTGATCAGAACCCAGCGAAATCCAAAAAAAAGCGCTACCAGCCCCTTCCACAGACTGTGACTGAATGATAAAAAGCTCAGAAAGGAACACACTTTCACAAGTGAGCAAATTAAAGTCGTCTAAACGTGACCTCCCCCAACCTTCCCTCCAGCCATAATCTCTTGGCACAACACGAAGGTCGAAGGGATAAGAGAATTACAACTGCGGAATACTTTACAACACTCGTTTGTTCTGCCGCAAACGGTAAATTGTTGCAAACGGAAATTTGAGAGGAGCTCGAGTCGTTCCAGGAGATTTTCCTCCTCCACTTTATAACTGGAGGATACAAGATCCCATGTTACAAAATAAAATAAATAGATAAAATTCGTCAAAGAAAAGAAAAGGAAAAGAAGAAGTTTGTAGCAACTGGCAGGAACTGCTCCTAAAGAAAAGGAAATTGTATCTTAAATTTTGACAGCTGTTGATCTAGCGCACACGTGGGAAAGGTAGTGATATCATGATGGATCTGTTCTTCGTCAGCAGCAGGAACCCTGGGAGCAGACGTCCACATGCAAAGCCAAGGGGCTGTTTAACCCCCTCATGTCACCTACAGACTTCCCCCTTATCTGGCTGATGAACTACTTGTGCCATCCTAGATGCACTCCTTTGTAAATGACATTTCTCTGCATCGGGTCAATACTTTTGGGCAAAAAAAGCTGAAATTAAAAAATAAATAAATAAAAAAATGTAAAAAAAAAAAAAATCACTGTGACCGTGTCCGGTAGGAACAGAAAACGTACCTTACTCTCCTTTTTGTCCAAGGCAGTCAGTGACGAGCTACACGTGCGCCGTGCACAGAGCGCAAGGCTGCACTGGTTTACATACAGTTCCAAAATGGATTTTCTCTGCAATCAAACACTTTGGCACGAGAAAGGTAAAAAGTAACGGGTCTTATAATGCCATAGGAAGCAATGTGTTTCCTAACCCTACTGCTATTGACCGGCTGGTTGAGTTTAACACATGAAACCTTCAGAAATTGCAGAAAATCTAATATGACATTTACAAACCGTTAACTAGGCTGGAATAAATCATCTGGCCATCCATCACGGCCTCCATAGCTCAACGTGAGAGCCGGGAGCGAGGGTAAAGACAGCTAATCGATAAGCCCCTGTAAAGGTCCAGACTCCTCCACAATCATTCCACACTTTGCATTACAACGTCTTGTGCTCGTTATGGCGGTCGTCTCGCCTGTTTATGGCAGACGTCGCTGAATAAGCAAACAATTTACATATAAGGGAAAAGCTTCTGCAGATTTCCCTTCCTTGCCGGAATGATGGAGGCAAATCACTAAAAGTGGAATTTGTGGACACACCTTCTTATTTAAAGTTTTTTCTATATTTTCATGACTATGAAAATTGTACATTCACACTGAATGCATCAGAACTATGAATTAACACATGTGGAATTATATACTTAGCAAAAAAGTGTGAAACAACTGAAAATATGTCTTATATTCTAGGTTCTTCAATGTAGCCACCTTTTGCTTTGATGACTGCTTTGCACACTCTTGGCATTCTCTTGATGAGCTCCAAGAGGTAGTCACCGGGAATGGTTTTCACTTCACAGGTGTGCCCTGTCAGGTTTAATAAGTGGGATTTCTTGCCTTATAAATGGGGTTGGGACCATCAGTTGTGTTGTGCAGAAGTCTGGTGGATACACAGCTGATAGTCCTACTGAATAGACTTTTAGAATTTGTATTATGGCAAAAAAAGCAGCTAAGTAAAGAAAAATGAGTGGCCATCATTACTTTAAGAAATGAAGGTAAGGCAGTCCGAAATTTTGGGAAAACTTTGAAAAAGTCCCCAAGTGCAGTTGCAAAAACCATCAAGTGCCTCAAAGAAACTGGCTCACATGAAGACCGCCCCAGGAAAGGAAGACCAAGAGTCACCTCTGCTTCTGAGGATAAGTTTATCCGAGTCACCAGCCTCAGAAATCGCAGGTTAACAGCAGCTCAGATTAGAGACCAGGTCAATGCCACACAGAGTTCTAGCAGCAGACACATCTCTACAACAACTGCTAAGAGGAGACTTTGTGCAGCAGGCCTTCATGGTAAAATAGCTGCTAGGAAACCACTGCTAAGGACAGGCAACAAGCAGAAGAGACTTGTTTGGGCTAAAGAACACAAGGAATGGACATTAGACCAGTGGAAATCTGTGCTTTGGTCTGATGAGTCCAAATTTGACATCTTTGGTTCCAACCACCGTGTCTTTGTTCAACGCAGAAAAGGTGAACGGATGGACTCTACATGCCTGGTACCCACCGTGAAGCATGGAGGAGGAGGTGTGATGGTGTGGGGGGGGCTTTGCTGGTGACACTGTTGGGGATTTATTCAAAATTGAAGGCATACTGAACCAGCATGGCTACCACAGCATCTTACAGCGGCGTGCTATTCCATCCGGTTTGCGTTTAGTTGGACCATCATTTATTTTTCAACAGGACAATGACCCCAAACACACCTCCAGGCTGTGTAAGGCTACGTTCACACTAGCGTTCGGCTAGTGTGCGTCGCGCTAGCGTCGGGCGACGCACGCGTCATGCGCCCCTATGTTTAACATGGGGGATGCATGCGTTTTTGCTTGTTGTGTTTTCCGGCACGTGCGTCTTTTTTGACGCTAGCGTCGGACCAAGAAAACGCAACAAGTTGCATTTTTCTTGCGTCCGATTTTCGTCAAAAAACGACGCACGCGTCGAAAAACGCAGCGTTTTTGCGTGCGTTTGCACGCGTTTTTCGGTGCGTTGCCGACGCAGCGGCGCACAACGCTAGTGTGAACGTAGCCTAAGGACTATTTGACCAAGAAGGAGAGTGATGAGGTGCTACGCCAGATGACCTGGCCTCCACAGTCACCAGACCTGAACCCAATCGAGATGGTTTCTGAGCTGGACCAAAGAGTGAAGGCAAAAGGCCAACAAGTGCTAAGCATCTCTGGGAACTCCTTCAAGATGGTTGGAAGACCATTCCCGGTGACTACCTCTTGAAGCTCATCAAGAGAATGCCAAGAGAGTGCAAAGCAGTCATCAAAGCAAAAGGTGGCTACTTTGAAGAACCTAGAATATAAGACATAATTTCAGTTGTTTCACACTTTTTTTGTTAAGTATTTAATTCCACATGTGTTAATTCATAGTTTTGATGCCTTCAGTGTGAATGTACAATTTTCATAGTCATGAAAATACAGAAAAATCTTTAAATGAGAATCTTTAAATGTCCAATCTTTTGGTCTGTACTGTACATATACAGAATACACACATATGTATACAATACACATATATAGAATTTATACATAGAATATATATAGAATATACATTTTATTTTTTTATTTAATTTATTTATATTAGAAACTGGCACAGATTTGGAACCACTCTTGGAGATGTGTAATAGGTGACATCTAGAAGGGATGAGGCATTTTTTCACCCCCTTCCCCTCCCCCCCCATCACTGTTTGCATGTCTATTACATATACTTAATAAAAAAAATTAAAAAAAAGTCCATACAATACTGGATTTTTAAAAAAAAACAACTAATGACTAAGACTTAATGGTAATGTGAAGAAAACCCCTACTTCCTAGAGGAGGATCTGAGCCGCATGGCGGCAGTCCTTCTATTATCACTGCCGGTCTCAGGGGTGTCCTTACATTAAAAAACAGCAGAAACATTTAGAAATGGTGGGGAATCTCCAGTGAAAGAAAGCCGCGCTGATCATTTAAGGTCAGAAGAAAATCCCTGTTTTCAAGCTCAGAAGTACAGGAAGCAAATGTTAAAACAATTAAAGCCGGAATGAATTAGTCAGGTAGGGAGCGACGTCACTAGACTTCCTGGATCCCTGAAATGAAGCGCAATCATGGTAGAAAACAAACAGAAGGCCTTTCAGGGGGCCCCCCGAGATGTGGAAAAAGACTTTTTTATTTTTTTCCTTTTGGCGTGAAGTAATATGGTATTTCTTGGGAAATGACCAAGAAAGGAAAAAAAAAAAAAAAAGTTTCCATTTCAGTTTGTGCAGTAAAGAGAAAATTTGAGCAATAGATAAAGCTGCGTCAACGCGAGACCCAATTAAGGAGGCTCCAAAAATCAGAAAATTTTGAACAGAAGGCCCAGGAGGAAAGCGGAATGCTGAGAAGCAAAATTGGCGCTCAATGCATAGCCCAGACTGACCTAGACGACTTAAATTTCTCTGCATAGGCAGAAAATGAAGCTTAAAGGGAACATGCCAAGGCGGGTTTACTACTGAAACAAGTGGTACGGCTGCGCAGGTCCTAATAAAACAAGAAAAATGATACCAGTCTTGTAAAAATCCGATTTGCCAGTGCTGAGAAATGAAGCTCTGAAAACACATGCAAATTGGCCTGGGGGCGTGTCGATGGATTTCCAAGTTACTTAACACGCCCCCAGTGCGCACACAGGCTAATTTGCATTTGGACTTCTAATCTTGATTTCTCAGCACTGCCGCATCGGATTTTGACAAGAAAGGCATCGTTTTTATCGTTGTATTAAGACCTATACAGCCGTACCAGCAGTTTCAGTTCTAAACCCGTCACTTTAATGTGTAAATCTTCACCTTTACAGAGTCCAGCATGCTCTGTGTCACCGTGATTGTGGTTATTTCTTAAGAGAGAAGAAAAGCTAAGCTGCTGATGGAATCCAGGAATATTCCAGGAGACTCGATTAAAAAAAAAAAACTTGATGCGGTTTTACTATCTACGCGTTTCAAAATTATCCGATTTCATCAATCAGGATCCAAGCCACAGTAAGAACATAGCATCATTGGGAGTATTTTTTGGATCTAGGTATAAGGAAAAAAAAAAAAAAGTTTAATACCCATAGTGAGTTTTATTTGTGCCCCTTTGGAAATCTTACAGAAAGAGGAAGGATATAAAATCAAGTTTCCTAGAGAGCTCGGCTGTAGCTTGTGCGCGATGGTTATATATAGGGCAGCAGATGTCCTGCATTAAGAGTCCCGCATTCTCAGGGCGTCCGGTTACAGCGATGGCCACTGTCGGACAGGGGCACATTCATGGGATTAAAATGTGTGAAAAGTGAAATATAACGCAACCTGTACACCGTCCATAGAGGATATCTACGGCGCACAATTTTCTGGAGAGGAAATCCGCAGCAAAGACGATGTACAGTAACTTTACTGAACTCCAGAATATGTAATTGTAGCTTTATGATCTCGCACTGAACGAGCTGCAAATCTCCAACACAAGCACAAAGTAGGAGACAAAACGGCAATGCGGTCACTTACCGAAGATCTCCCCATTTTTGGCATATTCTGTCACCAGATAAAGCATGTTTTTGGTTTCCATAACCTAAAATAAAAAAAAAATAAAAAAAGGCAAAAAAGTATTAAAATATATACCTAAAAATTAAAAAAAAAAAAAAAGAAGAAGAAAAAAAAGTAGTCGACTAATTAACAGGATAGTAATGAGAGAATATAAAGAAGACACCTAAAAGGAAAAATTCTAAACACCGCTCAGGCGTCATCTTGCGTTTCGGACAAGTCCATAATATCATAATTTTAGCAAAAGGCTATGCACGGTGCAGCCAGGAGATTGGAGAGCAAACACCTGCCACACTGCTCTCAATTCCCACAAGAACAGAGGATCAGGCATGCTGAAATTCATCAGCCCCATCCTCCTTCCTCAGACACCCGACATCAGGAGAAAGCTAGGACGCCCACCCAAACTAATGCTGCAAGTAATGTGTGGGCAACGGCTGCCATCTTGGTTTTTAGGCGGTACCAATTTGTCGAAAGAGGAGACAGCAACAAAAAGCTTCTCTGGAGGACCCCACACAGTATATTAATTTTAATTTCTGCCTATTTTTCCTATGGAGGCACTGCAGGGATGCTGAACACTTGCTTTCAGCTGCTCCTGTAGATCATGTCTGATTACAGATGGAGCTAATTTCAGAATTTTCGGTCAATGGCGGCCGGAACTGCTCATTAACGGAGCTGCGCTGCACAGCTCTGGCAACTGTATAGTGGCCGCGGCCAGTACTGCACATTCACCCCGTGCTGCTCCGCAACTGGGCAGATCCGGCCGCCATTGACATCAGTAAAACCTGATCAGTGGAGGTGCTGGGTTTCACAACCCCACAATCAGACACCGATGACATCCTGAGGATAGCCCATCAATCTTAGGGTATGTGCACACGATGCAGATTTAGTGCAGATTTAGTGCAGAACTGCACTGTGATTTACAGTACAATGTAAATCAATGTGAAAAAAAAAAAAAGCTGTGCACATGGTGCAGAAAAATCTGCGCAAAAACGCTGCAGATTTCAAAGAAGTGCATGTCACTTCTTTTGTGCAGTTCTGCAGCGTTTCTGCACCCCTCCATAATAGAAATCCACAGTGGTAAAATCTGCACAAAAAACGCATATAAAACGCACAAAAAAAAGCGCATAAAAAAAACGCACAAAAAACGCACCTGCGGATTCTGCCAGGAGATGCAGATTTAGTGCAGAAAATTCTGCACCACTTTTCCTACGTGTGCACATAGCCTGAAAGTATTGGACAACCCCTTTAAGCTGCCAAGATCTTCTCATAAGGAATGTAAAAGGCCCACAACTCCTTCCTTTAAGCCATGTTCACACATGTGAGGACGTTGCATCCCCCCCCACAGACCAAAGTAATCTATTCTTGCATTTTTTGCTGCTTTTGGTTTTAGGAGTTTCCTTACTATATATATATATAGATAGATATAGATATAGATATAGAGATTATATATATATATATATATATCTATCTATATACACACACACACACACTCTGCATGTTCTGAGCCATTTCTCAAATACCGTTTTACCGCCCCCTCCATTTCTTACCTGGTAAAGCTTGATAATGTGGGGATGGTCCAGCATCTTCATTATTTGTACTTCCCTGTAGATCTTTTCCAGGTTTACAGCATCCAGCTGAGATTTGTCGATAATCTTTATTGCCACCTGCGGAGCGGACAGAGGAGCGCGTGTTAGCCAAGCGGCAAGATACACGTCTAATTTCATACTATCAGAATTACACGTCTGCAAATGGCACCTGGAAATGGATCATCTTCATTTGTACAAGTTACTATTGACCTGCACATAAGTGATTAGCTTCGAGGGATAGTCTCCCGTCAACAAACATTTCCATTAAATAAAAATGTACCATATATACCGTACTTTTTTTTATATTTTCATGCACGCATAGAGAAATGTTATGTAAAAAAAAAAGTTATGTAAAATACTAGTAATTAGTGTACTTTATTTAATATGGACTGCCTGTAGTGACCGGCGAGGCTCTAAAAAAATCGATACCCATAACGATCAGCTCACAGTTTGCCAGGCTGAGTTCAGTATATTTTATATTGCCTGTCCCTGGAACTGCAGTACCAGTACATGTGAAGCAACAAACATTCAGAGGGACGAGGAGCCCCAGGAGGAGGGTCGAGGAGCCCCGGGAGGGACGAGGAGCCCCAAGAGGGACGAGGAGCCCCAAGAGGGACGAGGAGCCCCAAGAGGGACGAGGAGCCCCGGGAGGGACGAGGAGCCCCAGGAGGGACGAGGAGCCCCAAGAGGGTCGAGGAGCCCCAGGAGGAGGGTCGAGGAGCCCCGGGAGGGACGAGGAGCCCCAGGAGGGTCGCGGAGCCCCAGGAGGGACGAGGAGCCCCAAGAGGGACGAGGAGCCCCGGGAGGGACGAGGAGCCCCAGGAGGAGGGTCGAGGAGCCCCGGGAGGAGGGTCGAGGAGCCCCAGGAGGAGGGTCGAGGAGCCCCGGGAGGAGGGTCGAGGAGCCCCGGGAGGGACGAGGAGCCCCAAGAGGGACGAGGAGCCCCAAGAGGGACGAGGAGCCCCAAGAGGGGTCGAGGAGCCCCAAGAGGGTCGAGGAGCCCCAAGAGGGGTCGAGGAGCCCCAAGAGGGACGAGGAGCCCCAGGAGGGACGAGGAGCCCCGGGAGGGACGAGGAGCCCCGGGAGGGACGAGGAGCCCCGGGAGGGACGAGGAGCCCCAAGAGGGTCGAGGAGCCCCAAGAGGAGGGTCGCGGAGCCCCAGGAGGAGGGTCGCGGAGCCCCAGGAGGAGGGTCGAGGAGCCCCAGGAGGAGGGTCGAGGAGCCCCAGGAGGAGGGTCGAGGAGCCCCAAGAGGGACGAGGAGCCCCAAGAGGGACGAGGAGCCTCAATAGGGGTCGAGGAGCCCCAAGAGGGGTCGAGGAGCCCCAAGAGGGGTCGAGGAGCCCCAAGAGGGGTCGAGGAGCCCCAGGAGGAGGGTCGCGGAGCCCCAGGAGGAGGGTCGCGGAGCCCCAGGAGGAGGGTCGAGGAGCCCCAAGAGGGACGAGGAGCCACAAGAGGGACGAGGAGCCACAATAGGGGTCGAGGAGCCCCAAGAGGGGTCGAGGAGCCCCAAGAGGGGTCGAGGAGCCCCAGGAGGAGGGTCGCGGAGCCCCAGGAGGAGGGTCGCGGAGCCCCAGGAGGAGGGTCGCGGAGCCCCAGGAGGAGGGTCGCGGAGCCCCAGGAGGAGGGTCGCGGAGCCCCAGGAGGGTCGAAGAACTGAATCTGATATTGATGGCCGTCCTAGGGATTGGATCATCGATCAGTGGAGTAACTTGAAACTTGTGAGCCTTAATGTAAAATCTCCAACAGGGTCCAAATATACAAGTATTGGTCTTCTCATTCAGGTCTAAGGGACCTTTAGGACCCCCCTTAAGCTGGCCATACACACATGATAACAATCGAACAAAGAAAGATCATTCCAATACATGTGTTCATTTGCAGGACAGCACTATACATATTACATTGTAGACTCCTATGAGATGAAGCCATACATTTCCGATGAACAGCAAACGGACGTAAGGGCACGTTCAGGCGGCCATGCTCGTTTTTACGGATCCATTAAAGGGCCCCTGTGTGCCATCCGTTTTTAACGCACCTGCACAAAAACGGATCAGATGTGCACAGTTTAATGAAATGGACACATGGATTCAGGGAAAAAAAAAAAAAAAACCTATGTGTGAATAGTTACATAAATCGTATGGGTCCACTTTAAGCTTAGAAAGTCTCATTTAGAGGATGTCAGCCCCTATAGGCGAGAATGAAGCCCACCTCTAGCTGTATGTGAGCCGGTGACGTGGATGAGCCGCCCGGCACATGCACAATGAATAAAGCTGCTGACATTTCATGATTCAAGCTCTTTCTCAGAATTATAGTCATCTCCTCCGGGATGCAGCGACAGCTGGCAGGGGAGCAGAAGGATTGGAGGCAGCCTGATTATTCCCGCACCCCACAGGATTCCTCCAGGACACACTTTATATCCCTAGTGAATTTCGGCTTAACCCCTTCCAGACATGAAGCAACCCTCCATCTGACACATTCGGGAACATTTTTTGACCAATGTCATATAAAAGTCATAATACGCAATTTCTTCCGGATGTCACTAAATGCAAAGAGACAGAAGAAGAAAAAAATAACAAAAAAAAAAAAAAGCAGCCAAGAGACAAAATCCACAGCGAGCACCAGCTGAACGGTGCAAAGGGGGAAATCCACAACAAAGCAACCAGCAAGAAATCTGCGGATTCTACAGAGAAGGCATTGCTGATTTTTTCGTGGGTCACTTTCCGTCTCATGTGGACAGACCCTCATGATTTACCTGGCCTTCCGCATAGGAGAAGAATACTTGGGTATACAAAACCTGAATTGCTTTCTACACTAAAGAACGCTCCATCTGTAGACAATCATTTATGAGTGTATGTGGGGCAAAAGAATAACTACTCCATATTCAGTACAAGTTGGAAGCAAAAGGTGGCCAGACATACGTTTATCTGACTATCCAATGAATTAATGAATGAAAGGTTGGGCATGTTGAATTTCAATATGCCCGCTCCTTTTTTCTATACTGGAAGATAATCCGCTCCTGCCAAAGGTGACAAGACAACAATTCACTCCTGTCTTGGCCCAGCTGAGCGTGAATGTATATGAGTGGGGGGGGATCTAGAAGAACGGACACTGAAAGTCTGCGGTTCACGTAATGAACCCATCACTTAATTACTCAACAAATGAAGAGCTCATGGAATTTAAAAAAAAAAAAAAAAAAAAAAAAACATATAAACAATCTTTAACTTCTCTTTTGAGGTCAATGTAAAAATAACGAGACCCATGACTGAAGTCATCAGAGAGCAGCGATCCCTTTGATGTCAGGCGCTCATTTATGATGCGCGTGGATCGGTTCCTTTTTCCTTTGTTCTACTTTTTTCTGGCCTTACTCATAATAACCGTATGCTTTTGCTACATCATGCCAAGTCAAGTTTCTTTAAAATTTCCTATCACAAATCTTAAAACTTTCTGGAAAAAATAAAAAAACAAAAACAACAAAAAAAAACTACTTTACCATTTTTGGGTGTTAACTAGAATAGAATATGGAATTAAGTAACTTTAAACCAGTCCCCCAAATCCAGTGTCTCTTAGGGCAAAAGAAGAGCCCACCAGCAGGCAGGAGGGCTCTACAATTCATTTCTTCAAACCTCAACATTTTTTTCTAAAATGGAAAAAGGTACAAAATGTAAAAAGAATTTCTGTGTAAAACAAGGAGTGCTAACAAGTGTGCACATTTTTTCCCCAACTCCACAACTATGGCACGTCAGTCTGTAGAAACTTTTTTTTTTTTTTTTTTTTTTTAAGGGAGAATTTCTTAAGACTGACGCGCCCCAGTTGTTGGGAGGAAAACAAAATTTGCACACTTGTTAGCAATCCTCGTTTTGACTTTTTGTCTCAGGAAGTCAAATTTAGACAAAAAAGTTCCTGTCTGTCTGTGTATAAACTAGGGCAAAGTGTGTGCCTATTGAGCAGACTCTTCCTGCCAGATTTGCTTTGATTGACAAGACGTGCAAAAAAAGAGAAAGACGTGTCAATCAAGCAGAGTGGGTTGGAGGAGCAAATTGTGTCCAACCCCTCTTTTGGCCTCCCTCGTGTCCAACCCCTCTTTTGGCCTCCCTCGTGTCCAACCCCTCTTTCGGCCTCCCTCGTGTCCAACCCCTCTTTCGGCCTCCCTCGTGTCCAACCCCTCTTTTGGCCTCCCTCGTGTCCACCCCTCTTTTGGCCTCCCTCATATCCACCACTATTTGCCTCCCTCGATTTTCAAACTCTTTTCGTGAAACGCTATAGCATTTTGATAGTTAATCAAAAGTCTAATGACAGAACCAGAGGGGAATTCATACAATCCTTAAAGCTATGTGCACACGATGCAGATTTGCTGCGGATCCACAGCGGATTTTTCGGCGCAGAAACGCTGCAGATCCGCACTGTGATGTACAGTACAATGTTAATCAATGAGCTAAAAAAAAAAAAAAAAAAAGCTGTGCAGATGGTGCGGAAAAATCAGTGCGGAATTGCTGCGGATTTCAAAGAAGTGCTTGTACTTTTGTGTCGATCTGCAGCGTTTCTGCACCCCTCCATGATAAAAATCCGCATTGGCAAAAACCGCAGAAAATCCGCACAAAATCCGCATCAATTCCGCATAAAAACTGCACAAAATCCGCAGCAAATCCACGGCTGCAGATTCTGCCAGGCAATGCGGATTTTGTGAAGAAAATTCTGCACCTCTTTTCCTACGTGTGCACATAGCCTAATTGGGCAGCATGATATTGACAGGTCTTTCTTAAAAAAAAAAAAAATAAATAAATGGCCTTGGGCTAAACATGCATTTTTAAGTAAATCAAATGAGGAGAAATTATTATATAATATATATATATATATATATATATATACACACACACATACATACATATACACAGTTAGGGCCAGAAATATTTGGACAGTGACACAATTTTCGCGAGTTATGCTCTGCATGCCACCACATTGGATTTGAAATGAAACCCCTACAACAGAATTCAAGTGCAGATTGTAACGTTTAATTTGAAGGGTTGAACAAAAATATCTGATAGAAAATGTAGGAATTGTACACATTTCTTTACAAACACTCCACATTTTAGGAGGTCAAAAGTAATTGGACAAATAAACATAACCCAAACAAAATATTTTTATTTTCAATATTTTGTTGCAAATCCTTTGGAGGCAATCACTGCCTTAAGTCTGGAACCCATGGACATCACCAAACGCTGGGTTTCCTCCTTCTTAATGCTTTGCCAGGCCTTTACAGCCGCAGCCTTCAGGTCTTGCTTGTTTGTGGGTCTTTCCGTCTTAAGTCTGGATTTGAGCAAGTGAAATGCATGCTCAATTGGGTTTAGATCTGGAGATTGACTTGGCCATTGCAGAATGTTCCACTTTTTGGCACTCATGAACTCCTGGGTAGCTTTGGCTGTATGCTTGGGGTCATTGTCCATCTGTACTATGAAGCGCCGTCCAATCAACTTTGCAGCATTTGGCTGAATCTGGGCTGAAAGTATATCCCGGTACACTTCAGAATTCATCCGGCTACTCTTGTCTGCTCTTATGTCATCAATAAACACAAGTGACCCAGTGCCATTGAAAGCCATGCATGCCCATGCCATCACGTTGCCTCCACCATGTTTTACAGAGGATGTGGTGTGCCTTGGATCATGTGCCGTTCCCTTTCTTCTCCAAACTTTTTTCTTCCCATCATTCTGGTACAGGTTGATCTTTGTCTCATCTGTCCATAGAATACTTTTCCAGAACTGAGCTGGCTTCTTGAGGTGTTTTTCTGCAAATTTAACTCTGGCCTGTCTATTTTTGGTATTGAATGGTTTGCATCTAGATGTGAACCCTTTGTATTTACTGTCATGGAGTCTTCTCTTTACTGTTGACTTAGAGACAGATACACCTACTTCACTGAGAGTGTTCTGGACTTCAGTTGATGTTGTGAACGGGTTCTTCTTCACCAAATTAAGTATGCGGCGATCATCCACCACTGTTGTCATCCGTGGACGCCCAGGCCTTTTTGAGTTCCCAAGCTCACCAGTCAATTCCTTTTTTCTCAGAATGTACCCAACTGTTGATTTTGCTACTCCAAGCATGTCTGCTATCTCTCTGATGGATTTTTTCTTTTTTTTCAGCCTCAGGATGTTCTGCTTCACCTCAATTGAGAGTTCCTTTGACCGCATGTTGTCTGCTCACAGCAACAGCTTCCAAATGCAAAACCACACATCTGGAATCCACCCCTGACCTTTTAACTACTTCATTGATTACAGGTTAACGAGGGAGACGCCTTCAGAGTTAATTGCAGCCCTTAGAGTCCATTGTCCAATTACTTTTGGTCCCTTGAAAAAGAGGACGCTATGCATTACAGAGCTATGATTCCTAAACCCTTTCTCCGATTTGGATGTGGAAACTATCATATTGCAGCTGGGAGTGTGCACTTTCAGCCCATATTATATATATAATTGTATTTCTGAACATGTTTTTGTAAACAGCTAAAATAACAAAACTTGTGTCACTGTCCAAATATTTCTGGCCCTAACTGTATGTATATGTATATGTATATATATATATATCTCACCAATAAGGTTTGACTACAAAAATATCAGTTAAATATTATACAATTATCCAATAAACAGCAAATTTAAGGCTGTGTGCCCACATTCAGGATTGTTCGCGTTTTTCTTTTTTTTTGCCGGTTTTCCGCTGCAAGAACGCTTACATTAAGCATCCCATTATTAGAATGCATTCCGCAATTTTTGTGCCCACAATGCGCTTTTTTCCACACAAAAAACGCAGCATGTTCATTAATTTTGTGTAATTTCCGCGGATTTGCCGATATTTTATTGCATTGGGAAGCTCTGGAAAAAACGGGAAAAATCCGTCAAAACTCCGCGATAAAAACGCGTGAAAAAAAACGCAAAAAAACGCAAGCGGATTTCCTGCGAAAGGAGTCCGGTTTTGTTCAGGATTGTTTGCAGAATTTTCCTGAACGTGGGCACATAGCCTAATACTGTAAAGGCCATTTGTGGTCTCGTGTTGAACTGAACCACATGTCAGATAATACAGGAATCTAAATGGCTGGCTGCAAATTTTGTTTAACAATCATAATAAATGCCAAATAGGTCGCTATAACTCAGATAATTGGGGGAAAATTGAAAAAATAAATAAATTTGACTTTTGGATATTTTTGGAGTACAACTGTTACAACAAAAAAACAAAAACCCATAAAAAACAGCACAATTAAATTATTTCACTCATTAGGACTAATCTGGTGCCCTTGTATCTGCTTATTTTGCATGTTGGCTGCGGTTTTCTACCTTTCACTCCATGTCCTTGTTATCTAGAAGGAATCATCATCTCGATGACTGAAGATAGAATTATTTTGTTCCCGGCACTCACATTGTGTACGCAGCCATTCTATGTTCAATTCTTTATTATCCTGACAGCGACCGTCCAATGCCGCTATTCATCTACCCTGGCGTGCCCATCCATATCTGCTATGTCTTATGTGACATCTCGCTTTCAGGAGCGCTATTAAAGGCCTGTCGTTACCAATCATTCCCTACAGAATGCAATAAACCATCAAAGTTTGCCACAAAAATCAATACGTCTTCTCGTGCTGTCCGCGACTCAAGGAATACTGTCAAGGTAAATTGCTGTATGTACCATAAAATAGATGACCCCCATGTACGGGATCATCATGAAACTCTAAGAGTAGGGTTTACATGACAACGGAGGATTGTAACTGCTAAATAAAAAAATTAAATATATATATAAGCAAACTAGTCAAATCTAATGACCAATGTAATATTACAATGCGGTCTTCGCACATTGTAGGTCACATCAACGTTGACAATTTGTGGACTGCGAAGGTAGATATGTAGACGACGTACAACCATAAAAAACATGCAGATATATCGACGACGTGCAAAAAAAAAAAAACAACAACAAGCGAGTAAGCAGTCTTTGGAAGCCATCTTAAAGGATGTTCTCGCATTGGACAGGACAGGGGTACTTAGAAGGGTGCTTCATTTTTGTACCCATTTAACTGCCCCTTTAAAAGGGCTTGTCTGGTTGGACAAAAGTTCTCTCTCCAGAAGAGAAGTGATAATTTTTAGATTGCGGAGGATCTAACAGATAGGACTAATTGCCAGAATGGGGCACTTTACCCACACTACAATAAAATAGCCATGCGTATGCTCAACCACCATTCCCTTTATTCCCTATAGGGCTCCTAAGAATACTGTGATCCGTCAGTCTCATGGGAATAAAGAGAGCAGCAGTGGAGCATGCGCACTGCCACTAATCTAATGGGGATAAAAGTGCCTTGTTCTGGTGAAAGGTGTGGTTCCCAGCGGTCGGACTTCCACTGATATGAAAGTCAGCACTTACTCGTTGGATGAGTGGTACGGTAATTTGTAACAGTTGGACAAACCCTTAAGCATGTAATCCTGCCAATCTGTAGGATCAGAATCCCTCTGATTAAAGGAGCTGGCCAACTATTACAAGTCATCACTTATCCATGCAGATTGCTGAGGGTCCAAACGCTGAAAACAGTGTCCGGAGGGCCCTCGCTTGAATAGAGAAATGGTTGCGCATGAGTACAACCCCTCTATTAATTGTGAATGGGGCTGATAAAGATTGAACAATATGGGCTTTATTTAATTGGAGGTCTCCAGAGCCTGTTCTCGGGAGTCTGGACCCTTGCAGATCCACGTATCACTTACTTTGTGCATAGCAGATACATTTTTCATTGTCAGGCTATCCCCATTAGAGTGGCTAACCTTTAAAAAAAAAAATCCCTATAAACTTCCCAGTAAGCTCATCATGAAATATTTCCTGATTGGATTCCCATCTGTACTCCATTTCCCTGCAGCGCCTCCAACGGGGAAAACGAAGTACTGCTCGGTACTCATCAATAGACTCCTAACAAATACTTGTGCCCCCTTCTCAATGGTGACCTAGGCAGTTGCCTGCACTGCCTAAACCCATACCGACACTGACGTGGCTGGCTGCGCTCCATTACTACTTAAAGGCCTTTGCCCAAAATACAGAGAAGCAGAGTAATAAAGCTCAATAATATAGTGTTATTTTTGCCGATCTGCCATTAATTACCTGTAAACAAGACTGTAATAATGAAAAAGTTAAGAATAAAGACCAAATTAATTGATTTTCTTGGAGCAGGAATGTCTGCCAGTAATCAGCAGCATGTTGCCTAAATACTTGTCCTACGTTGTTGAAGAAAAAAATCCCGTCTTGCTCCAGAACATTAAAGTCCTGGCACGGTGACGGCAGCTAGGACGTATCCCAATGGTTTGATTCCTTAGTCTGGAGCTCAGCCGGCCGAGCAATCATTACATTCCAGCTCATGCACGCCCTCGGTGCTGCCGCTTCCAAAACTAAGTGAGCAGGCGGCCAAAAGCTGGAGAATAGGCCTTGTGGTTAAATAATGAGGGTTAATAAATAATAATACAACAAACAACGGGGCTTTGTTAAGACTTGAGTCAGTGCCTTCGTGTTGGTTTTGCTCACAGGATGACATTGCTATTCTCCTAATGATCTCAGTAACTAACGCTTTACATTTACTTACCGCGCCGTGCTGCCAAACATAAAATAGCACGCGGCTTAAAGGAGCCGACGATTATCTACATCAACCCTCGTCACAGAATGTATTCCAACATACCACCGCCATAGATACTTAGAAAAGTAAGGTTAATTTTAAAAGGTTGTGGTCACTTTTAGGGGGCAGTTTGTGTATTTTTTGGGAAGCAAAGTATTTTTGTAATAGGGTTTGATTAAACATCCTGGACTGTTTGGCTTCCTACAGCCTCTATGTATCACAGTACATAGCACACGGAGTTAACCGTAAAATCCATCAGCGAGTTTGTTATCTGATCCGAAACCCTTTTCTCTCTCTTCTCCAGGACCATCTTCTATTCTGATTCACAACCAGTTGAAAAAGTTACATTTGAACTGATCCGCAACGTTTTATCGTCTGACACATACATGTACTGTGACACATAGAAGCTGTAGAATTAAAAAAAACAATGCAACATTTTAAAAGGAAACTTTATTGCAAAAAAAAGATTTTCATCTAAAAATATATGCATTTAAAGGGGATGTCCACTGGATAGGTGATAACTTCTTAGAACTTTGAAGGTCCGACTGCAGAGAATCACACCAATCAATCACCAGAATTTGTGTAGGTTTATGCTCAGGACTGACTGTTCCGCCTTCCATTCTCTTTGGAGACTTCTGATAAAAGCAAATCGTAGCCTTTGACAGTCAAAAAGAGAATAAACATAGCGGTAGTCGAGAATGCCCAGTGCTACTCCACTGTAACAGACAACCCCAATAAAGTAAAAAAATAAAAAATAAAAAAAAAAGTCCCCAAAAACTTCTCAGGCTGAAACAGTGGACAAAACTACAGCCACCCACACTCTGATAGGTCAATAAGACATCAGAGGGTTGTTTTTTTTAATGAAACATTTACCCATTATTAATTTATCTTCCAGTCAAATCAACGGGTATATGAAAAAAAAAACAAAAAAAGAAAAAAAAAATACTAAACTTTATCAGCATGCACAAGAGACAGTAAAAATGCAACAACAAAAAAAGCCACAGGAAAAAATAAAAACAGGGCACAAAGCCTGCTTTTTTTGAAGCAGCTTCTTTACTGACAAAAGAGCAGGCTTTGGCATGGGGGAAAAAATGCAGCAATGATGCAATGTGTGAACATAGCCTGGAGGTGCAAAAAGGCAAAAAAAAAAAAAAAAAAAAAGCAGCGAGTGCTGGAGATTTTGTAAATCTCATTCACTTTGCTTGTTGGGTAAAAAGCTGCGCTCCTTTTTTTTGTGTGACAAAAATGTAAATGTGAACAGGCGCTTAGATGCTTTTGCATTTGCGCTTGGAATACGTCAGGATTGATACATACCGGAAATAGATAAGAAAAAGGCAACAAAAAAATGATGCAAAAAGGAAAACCAAGGAGGTGAACTCCAAGTTACAGAGTTGTGAAATGCTAAAAAGTCAATGTTGGGAAAATGATGACTTCCTCTGACCTCAGAAGGGTAACGCGGGGATCAGATAGAGGCCAAAACTGGGAATAAACATTTCGTCATCCCGGGCAGATCATTAACGCAGTGGACAGAGTATTCTGTTCTATCCATAAACAAAAAAAAAAAAAAGAGGACATAAAACTAAAATAACCAAAGAGATATTATTAACCATTCCTGTGGCAAAACAGCTGTCGGCAGCTGGATTATTGAGAGGAAACAGGAAACGTTTATTCAGCTTGTCATATACAAAAACATAGAATTCAAGGTTTGTACGGTGGAATTAAAACGTTTGTCCTTGGAACAGCGCCACTCTTGTCGGTGGGCTACAAGTGGTACTGCAGCTCATCTTAATGCACGCTTGCAATACCAAGCACAGCCAATAGGCAACAGTGGCGCTGTCTGAGAAACAAAGAAAAAGCCTGCTGAATATCCCCCTCTAAAGTTGTTATTTCCAAAGATCTATGGAGTCAGGACTACATTGCTATAGGCCAAAGATAACCCGTAATTGTACCATTCTGCCGGCGAGCTTTTATTACAGTATAAATTATATTTGCAAACTTTGGAAATTATACGTATAAAAGTTATTTTTGATCGATTTGGGTTTACGCAGATGTTGTAACGCAACTTTACAATCTGACAAGCGCCTGTTTATACGCACCTACCGCGCTGCACAGGTAGGAGATATGGCTCTAGTTAGTTGGTGACTATATCAGCGACATTCTTCATTATCAGGGAATATTGAAAATTCGGTGCAGTCCGCCAGCACCATGCTGTAGAGCAGGAGGAGCCGAGAAGATTGATATATAGATTTGTGGGAAAAGATTCGGTGTAATTTGTAACCTAATCTCTGCTCCTTCCGGTTTAAGAGTCCGGTGGGCGGTCCTAAATCAGTGAGGCTGCCCTAAAGCATTACTAAACCCAGCAGAAGCAGAGTGTATCCCTAAACTATATAGTTTAGTGGTAAAAATCAGAAGAACTTTTAAATTTGGTGATCATCTCGGCTCCTGCTGGGTTTAGGAGTCCTACTGATTAGGACCGCCCACTGGACTCTTAAGCCAGATTGAGAAGAGACTAATTTAATTATCAATTACACAGAATTTATTCCCAAAAAAAACTATAATCAATCAGCTCAGCTCCTTTTCCTCTATAATAGGCTGCTGAAGCATGGACACTGACCAGCATGCCCAATATTACAGGTCCACATTAAAGAGCCAGTCCAACCCAATAATACAAAAAAAATAAAAATATGCATAGCAATTCCAGATTTCACATGTATTTCTGTTAATATCCACAGCCATGTCTATTTGGATTACTGCTCAAGATAGACATACGGACGACCACATGACAACCCACATGCTTATGTTTTCAAACAAAGTTGATAAAAATCAATGGTACAAGTGAATAAGAGCCTTTATAATACATCTTATTAGCGAAATAGGCTTCTTTCCCCACTCGAGCAGATTCTCCTCCTCCTGGACTCCTAATTTTCTCTGAAAACCAGGTAAAATCTTCCAGTTCACTGAAGGATCAGAATACAGTTGCCTATTAACGTATATGGTGAGGAAGAAGAGTGAAAGAAGTAGAGAGACTTGAACAAAGACGGCTGCTGTTGCTTTCTTGTGTTTTAGTGCTGGATTCACAGTTACCCTGCTCAGTATTGCTGTATAAATGTCCTCCATGCTGCTGTTACTTTCTAGGATAGTCATTATTTAAGTCCAATGCTGGATTAACAACTACCAAGCTTAATGCTGCTACTTTCCAACAAGTCATTTCAGTCCAGGACAGGATTCACACCTATCCTGCTCAGTAATTTCTAATGTCCTCCATGCTGTTGCTACTTTCTAACAAGTCATTTCACTCCAGAGCTGGATTCGCACCTATCCTGCTCAGTAATTATAATGTCCTCCATGTTGCTGCTACTTTCTAACAAGTCATCATTTCACTCCAGGACTGGATTCACAGCTACTCTGCTCAGTAAAAATGTATAATGTCCACCATGCAGTTGCTTCTAAACAGAAACAGGAAAGCAGGAATCCCTCATGTCTTTGTGTGCTGTGTATAGGAGACATTATTCCAGCTAGTCCACACCCACTGGCTCAGAGACAACTGAAAAGTAGAGCTAGTGACTAAAGAGGGGAAAACTGGTGAAAAAAAAAAATACACCAAAAAAGAGACCCTACTAAGCTATGGAAATGTCACCACTGACCTGAGTATTTAGTAGTGTTGAGAAAGTTTTTTTTTTTTTTTTTTTAATAAAAGGGAACAAAAACTAAGATGTACAGTAATCATGATGATGATGATGATTGGTGGTGATGGTGATGAGGATGATGATGTATTTCTCAGCTAAACCAGAAATGGTTTTATTTTTATAGAAGTGAAGGGGCACATAAAGGAATAAAGGGGATGGAGAAATTGAATGAACATTCCAGGGTTGTTCCTGGCATAAAGGAGATTTATTTTTATTAATTGCAGAGTTAATAAGGCTTTTTTTTTTTTCTTCAATAAATAGCGGATTAGTCATTCCACAGGCGAGCGGCCTCATTCTGTATGAAATGCCAGCCGCAGCAGGGGTATCTGGATGGAGGTGTGATGAACAATTCAATGTCTGTTATTTATATACCCGGGACTGTGTATTAATGATTCGCCACGCTTTTGTAATAGGCGCCTATTTATTCCCTCCTCCCGCTGCCTCTTGGACATAACTTGGAACATTGTGATTAGAGGAATTTGTCGTAACGGCCACATACTGATATGTTAATGGCTGAAGATTCATTTCCAGCTATGGCAGAACTGTAAAAAAAAAAAATCTATATTAAGATGTTTTCACAGAGCCGTGAGATCCTGAGGTATAAAATTTAAGAAGGTGAAATATTACAATAAAATCGCCCATGAACTAAATATTTAATGGGTTAATGAAAAAAAAAAAAAAAAAACAAGTACAAGAAATTCCGAAAAAGAAATATAGTTCATGGTAAAGTTTCAGATAAAAGTTCACAAGGAGACAGATGTTGGCGACAGCGGCGATCTGCCCGGTCCTTCATTTATCTCCAGGGCCCCGTGCACGGAAAGCGCAGCAGCTACTCCTTATCTCCCGGTTGCACAGCATCCTCTGCTTCCTTACCTTCCCCACTCGTCACTGCTCATTACAAGCATTAGGATACGTTCACAGCTCTTTCTAAAACCCGTTGCGCATTTCTGCAAAATGCCGCGGAACTGCGCAAGTCCTAGTCAAGCCGTCATCTACTTGACTTTTCGAAATTCATCTTAAATACCGTAAGTAACACGCTACTTAAATCGGTAGGAAAAAAAAAAAAAAAAAATTCCGATATGGCTAACGGGGCTACAAAAACAATGGAGGTTGTGAGTGCTCCTAACCCATTTGTCCCCCAAAAAATGAGGTCCCAGAAGAGGGATGTACCGTAACAGGTTGGGGGAAGCAAAGTCACTCATGTATCGCCAGTCAACGAAACATAAAATATTGCCAAGCATGACAAGACGACGACACAAAGTTCAGGATGGTAAGATTGGCCCTCAACCCCAACCATTTATGGATAATTCTTCCATGATTTTCTAATGGAAATATTCAGAGGCATCAGACTCCGTTCGACGTCAGACGCAGATCCTGGTTCAAGAACACTTAATCCATGTAAGAATATGATTTTTTTTTCATTTAATACCTTTGAAGCGCCATCTAATTTAAAGGGGATCAATCTATTCTCTCAGATAACTATTGGACACTACAGCTGGGGACAACAAACAAGAGTGATCTTCAAATATATGGGATTACCCTTAATGGCCATGCTTGGAGGCAAACATTGTATAAAAGGTGCACTTTGATTCAGCGAACAGTTATTTGTTCTTCACTCTCCAATACACGTGCATGCTCAATTGGAATCAGCATGCACATGTTATCAGTTGGGAGAGGATAATATGCTATTGGTGATGGAGGGTCGGGACGGCCCCCGTCCCGAGAGAGAGGGTCAGGACGGCCCCCGTCCCGAGAGAGAGGGTCGGGACGGCCCCCGTCCCGAGAGAGGGTCGGGACGGCCCCCGTCCCGAGAGAGAGGGTCGGGACGCCCCCCGTCCCGAGAGAGAGGGTCAGGACGGCCCCCGTCCCGAGAGAGAGGGTCGGGACTGCCCCCGTCCCGAGAGAGAGGGTCGGGACGGCCCCCGTCCCGAGAGAGAGGGTCGGGACGGCCCCCATCCCGAGAGAGAGGGTCGGGACGGCCCCCGTCCCGAGAGAGAGGGTCGGGACGGCCCCCGTCCCGAGAGAGAGGGTCGGGACGGCCCCCGTCACGAGAGAGAGGGTAGGGAAGCCCCCGCCGACACCTGTCCCGTGAGTGCCGCGATGCGTCCATCCACACCTGTCCTGGGAGAACCAGGACAGTCTCATACACATCGATCAGACAGGACAAATGTATGATGGATATGTTAAAAACATGACCCACTGCACACTGCTGTCAAACGAGAGATTACCACGCAGACACAGCTGTCCCCATGAGTACAGCATCCCCTGAATCGTGGCCAGAGTATGACTGGGCCAATTTCCCATCGTTGCGTCTGCATCTGTAGAATATTCTGTCAGTATATCAAATGTCCCAGCCTGTGCTCGGTAACATTACCAGGGACCTGTGGAAAAATCATGTCGGGAGAATCGTGTTCTGCCCCAATAATGCCAGGTGGCATTGGCGAGAGGAGATGTTGCACTTTACATAGGTGCAGTCATCCAATGACTAAATTTATTACGTCAATTAACAGCCCCACCCCGCTTACTGTCCTCGTTGCAGCTTGAGTTCTCATTTCTATTTGGGTTTTGCCAAGTCACCCGTATGAGACCAAGCTATAAGACATGGGAGCCACTGAAATCTGAAAATCTTTAGTCACCCTCGTAGAAACACACCTTGTTGTGGTCACATCTAAAGACGCCTGGGTACTGGCACAAGAGCGGTCGGGATCATGCACAAATGCCCTTGAAGAAAAACTTTTCCTCCTCGTCCATTTCAGAAAAACGTTTCAACCTTCTTATACATCCTGAGACGGCGGCTGAAACACGACTGAAGGTCTCGCACCTACCATTGAACAAAAAGGGCACGCGACCGGGAGGAAAGCCTGAACCTGCGGCACCAAAATCGGAGATGTGGGTAACAATGATATTAGAGGACTATTGGTGCCGAGACTTAAGAATAGTAACGAAGGACAAAGAAACTCACCAACATGCTGGATTTTCTAGAATCTAGGGCACTGATGCCAACTGAGGTGGCAGTGTAGAAGTATAGATCAAACCAACTGCAAATGAACTGGCGGTGTAGAAGTTGGGATCAAGCTGAAGTGTAGCAGTAGGAATCAAGCTGATGCCCACCAAGTTCTGGTGTCACAGTGATGATCAAGCTTATGCCCAAAGTAGTGGTGGTGCAAAGTTTATGCCCACTGAACTAGCGGTACAGCAGTAGGTACTAAGCAGATTCCCACTTAATTGACGGCACTCCAGTAGAAATTAAGCTGATTCTTGGTGCAACAGGTAGGACTGAGCTGAAGCCCACCGAAATCTCAGCGTAGCATTAGGGATCAATCGAATGCCCATTGAAGTGCCCATTTAGCAGTGCAGGTCATTCTTCATTTGGTAGGACTTTGGCAGATATTTAAAAGAGAAAAATGCTTGAACACCACCTAGCTTTTTCAGAAATTTCTTTCTGGCTGGAATTGATTTCAGAAGTAGATTTGTTTTGTAAGAAAAATTGAACAACGTGAGGTCACTGGCTGAAACGCTCACGATTTCTAACGTGGTAATCTGCCCAAGGACAGGACGGCGACGGATGACGCCAACCTGTGCTGATCCATTCTTAACCCAGTCTGGATTTCTGTCTGTTCGCGGTCAAAGGGGGTAAGGATCCTTAACAGCTTACCCACTTCTTAACCTAATTATTATCCAAGTTGGATCACTCAGCATCAAGGCTAATTCCTTAGTCCTACATACAAGCTTAGTGCACAAACCTATCACATCTCCACTGACCGGCAGAATTATACGAAACGAGTGACTATTCGTGGTGTACCTGGGAATCCACGTTCCATCGGGAGGTTTCCCCAAACGTTGCAAGTTCTCCCCCATGTACAGTACATGTAATGCGCTAGATTGCTGATCGATGGGGGTCTGAACTTGGGGAACCCCAGAAATCACAAGAAGGAGCTTCCAGAACCCAAAGAACAAAGCTCTGTAGAGCCCCGTCTTCAATGGTGCGGAGGATACCTTCAAAGTAACATAGTAACATAGTTAGTAAGGCCGAAAAAAGACATTTGTCCATCCAGTTCAGCCTATATTCCATTATAATAAATACCCAGATCTACGTCCTTCTACAGAACCTAATAATTGTATGATACAATATTGTTCTGCTCCAGGAAGACATCCAGGCCTCTCTTGAACCCCTCGACTGAGTTCGCCATCACCACCTCCTCAGGCAAGCAATTCCAGATTCTCACTGCCCTAACAGTAAAGAATCCTCTTCTATGTTGGTGGAAAAACCTTCTCTCCTCCAGACGCAAAGAATGCCCCCTTGTGCCCGTCACCTTCCTTGGTATAAACAGATCCTCAGCGAGATATTTGTATTGTCCCCTTATATACTTATACATGGTTATTAGATCGCCCCTCAGTCGTCTTTTTTCTAGACTAAATAATCCTAATTTCGCTAATCTATCTGGGTATTGTAGTTCTCCCATCCCCTTTATTAATTTTGTTGCCCTCCTTTGTACTCTCTCTAGTTCCATTATATCCTTCCTGAGCACCGGTGCCCAAAACTGGACACAGTACTCCATGTGCGGTCTAACTAGGGATTTGTACAGAGGCAGTATAATGCTCTCATCATGTGTATCCAGACCTCTTTTAATGCACCCCATGATCCTGTTTGCCTTGGCAGCTGCTGCCTGGCACTGGCTGCTCCAGGTAAGTTTATCATTAACTAGGATCCCCAAGTCCTTCTCCCTGTCAGATTTACCCAGTGGTTTCCCGTTCAGTGTGTAATGGTGATATTGATTCCCTCTTCCCATGTGTATAACCTTACATTTATCATTGTTAAACCTCATCTGCCACCTTTCAGCCCAAGTTTCCAACTTATCCAGATCCATCTGTAGCAGAATACTATCTTCTCTTGTATTAACTGCTTTACATAGTTTTGTATCATCTGCAAATATCGATATTTTACTGTGTAAACCTTCTACCAGATCATTAATGAATATGTTGAAGAGAACAGGTCCCAATACTGACCCCTGCGGTACCCCACTGGTCACAGCGACCCAGTTAGAGACTATACCATTTATAACCACCCTCTGCTTTCTATCACTAAGCCAGTTACTAACCCATTTACACACATTTTCCCCCAGACCAAGGATCTACAAAGTGATCCTTTGTAGAGTGTAAAGCACTAGGAAAAAGAATTAGAAAGTTAATAGGGCATCCGGGGTCAACATGAATTATGTTCTATCCAGTGGAAAGATGTTAATAGCTCAGTGTGGGCCCCACCAATGGGACCCCCCCACGAATCGCCATAAAGTAGACCTACATTCTTTATCCTCCATTGGCTGTGAGCCCTCACAGGCAGGGTCCTCCCTCCTTCTGTACCTGTGTGCCTTGTTTTTTGCTCATGTATTTGTCAATATTTGCCCCCTTTTCAGATGTAAAGCGCCATTGAATAAATGGCGCTATAAAAATATATAATAATAATAATAATAATAATAATAATAATAGGCCTCATGAGCGCAAACTGGATGAGATGAATGAACCAGGCCGCTTGAACCGAAGTGTATGAGCTTGAGCTTGAAAATGTCCCCTGTGCCGAGCGCGCCACCGTCCCCTGTGCAGAGTGTGCCACCGTCCCCTGTGCAGAGTGTGCCACCGTCCCCTGTGCCGAGCGCGCCACCGTCCCCTGCCTTGATTGCAAAAAAGTATTAACTAGAGGACAAATTTTTTAAAAACTAAAGTTTGTAAATCCAAACTTCCAACATGGTGGAAGTTTTCACTGCATGGAATGAAATCCATGCTGAATTCTGACGAAAAAAAAAAAAAGTACAAACATGCAGCAGATTTGAAAATCCACACAGGTGGTTTATTTCTTTGCAGTTTTATTTAGCCGGTTATTATTACGTTACGGATTTTCTACACGCAAATTCCAAACAGAAAATTGGCACCTAACGTGCAGTATGTGAATGATTGCTAAGAAGAGCCTTGAATAGAGCGACTGCAGCACATGCGCAATAATGTTCGATTCGGAGCCAAAGAGACTGACAGGCGAGCGAGGAAAAAGTCCAATATTTCCTTAAAGGGAATGCAGCTCTAATTTGTAAGGCTAGGGTCACACATACCGCTTTGCATGCGACATTTAGGAAGCGGCATCTCAGCAGAAGGACCTCCGACATGCACCGAGCGTTTTGAGACCACAGCCTTAGTATAAAGGCAATTTTAGCCGCTCTCCTTCACTGTCTGAAGAGCACTCCTGATTTAGGTTAAGAACACGTAAGAAACTCAATATCTCACATCACGATCATCCGCGCAGGGGCCACTAAGAAAAGACACAGTGACCTAGAACTTAGACGCTTCAGCCTGAGATTACTAGACTGGGTTTACGGGAGCTTGTCCTCCTAAACCCAAGATGGTCCAGACACGGAGAAGCTTCGATGATGAGCAGCTCTTGACCCAGACAAATCCTTTCCTCTCGTCTAATGTTCTTTGGCGCTGACCTTCTTTGTGACACAAAATAGTTCTGTGAGGGCCACCACGGTCTTAGCCGCACACTTCGGATTGTGTATTCTCAACATGGATACAAAAAAGGCTGAACGATGACCGTGCAGGGAATTTGAAAGTTGCATTTAGCTTTTAATTTTTATTTTATTTTTTTAATAAAAAAAAAAAAAAAAAAAAAAAAAAAAAAAAAGGACAAAAAAAATTTCCCACCCATTAAATTTTTTTTTTTTTTTGAGGTTCCAAACGTCACCATGAAAAATGCACACTTGGCCACGTTGCTAGGACGAGGCTGAGCGCCGGGCCCCTGGTATCCATGGAGTTAATGTTTGTGGCACAGAGCTGGCCACGTAACAACGTGCGCTTTATGTAATTGCTGATGAAAGGAGATAAAATAAGGGTGAGTAAATAAACCTGGAGTCTGAGATGTTTGTAAAAAAATGAGAAATATTTGCACAAAGTAAACAGCTTTTATTCTGCCACGGTCCGTCCTGCCAAGATTAACAAAAAGTCAACCTCTGACTGCGCACCGACGGGGCCACCAATGTCACAATCAATTCTTCATTGGTTCCTTACATTCCTACGGGTTCAAAACTGTGCCCAAAGCAGCTGAATGTCTGGAGATGTCACATGGAGTTAAAGGGGTTATCCAGGTCTAACCTTCGATGATCTTTCCATAGGATAGGTCATCAATGAGATCGGTAGGGGTGACGGGTATCCCCAACGATCTCAATTACTGATCCTAAAGTCCCAATACACCTATGATGACTGAACGTAATGACTCAATACACAAGAGCGCTGGTGTTCCTTCCGAGAAAGCCTCTGCCAAATTCTTCCGTAGACTGCTTATTTCCTGGAGGCCATACAATCGGCAGTCCAAAATTGGACATGTTAGATCAATATCTCCTCTGACAATTGTCCAAGGATCTATACACAGACTGTTGGCCGCACCTGTCAATAATCGGTGGACTTGGCCGACACTAGTTTAATGGGGATGGAGGGCTCAAAGGTCACAGATACATTAGTCCTGGACAACCCCTCCAACTCCAGACATTCAGCGGTACCATCACATCGGGCACAGATTGGTTCCTTGACCAGCCGTTACCAGCTCTGGGGTCCAGATGAGATGTAGGCCATGTCGTAGTCAGACAATGGCACTGGCAAAATAGAGAGGTGGTATTTTTGCTCCCCCCCAATCTTGCCAAGAAACTAACATTTATGTGAGGTTTGTGCAAGCTTTGCCTATTTTTGGACCAACATTCCATAAATTGACACAAAAAAAAAAAAAAAAAAAAAAAATTTGGACAGTAGTCTGTCATGGGAATTCCTGCCAACAGTCCTGATTTTGCTAGGACTGTCCAATAAACCGGTGGGTATTTTGAGTTGTTTTTTTTTTTTTATCCTGGGTGTTTGTCGTTTTCTCTAAAAACTTTACAAATTTTGGATTTTGAATGTTGACAAGCAAATGTACAAAGACAGTGCACAGAAACTGGACTTTGTTCTCCGTGTGCTGCCAAGTCCAAGGTTGTTGGATTTTTCTGGGGAAGAAATCTGCACCGAATTGTGTATTTTGGGCTCAGATTTGCCTGTAAATTTCTTTACGAGAGCTGAAATATAAGTTTACAATACGGACTGCTGGATGTTGCCGCAGATCTGCAGGAAACCCTCAACGCTAAATTACTTGCGGATTCGATATCAGATTCTTTTTTTTGTTTCTTTCCGTTTTTGAAGCGATTGAGGAAAAATTAATAAAAACGCAGAACAGAAATTGTCCAATTATTTAAAAATCCCCAACGCCGGTCCATTTACGCTGAGAAAATAGGTCCGTAGCAGACAAAAGCGCAAAGGTTGGGCCAAAAATGGTCCATCAAACCGAGCCTTCTCCAGGTTGCACAATTGAGGAAGTTCAGAGAAAACTATCTGTGCACAGAGTTTTTGGAAAGTTGGAAGTTTTTTTTTTTTTTTTACACAATTGGAGCAAATTTTTTGGATCTTTTTCCTGCAGATTTCACGATGTTGAGCACGTAGGCTAGTAGTGGAGGTAGTCGCCGTCTCCCGCAGACGTGCAGTTGGACGGACGGATTGGGACGCCGCCTCGCTGCCACCAGCTCGGTGATGACAGCTCGCTCAGAATTAATACTTCTCATGAGAAAGAATGCATCACAACATTTGACGTCACTTGACATTTACACTCCGCCGTGCTTCCGGATACACCTCTCCTGTTTGCAAATCCTCAACCTGTTGATACAGGATCTGTTTCCAGAGTGGAAATGCTTAAAGCATTTTTTTTTTTTCTTTCTTTTTTTGTCGTGTCACATGTGAAAGGTTCAGACGAGGTAAAGGATTAGAGGCGCAGATTCCCTAATAATGAGGTCACCAAACTATCAGAGAAGTCTCCCTGTAAAAACGATGCTCGTAACTCTCTGCGCTACAGGTCCGGGCCGTGAGAGGCAGCGCCGGAGTTTATATTAGGGGAAGCGCAGAACCAGCCGTCCCGTAATAACCGGCCACATCCTATAATTACCTGGTAGCTTTAGGCTTTGTTCCCACAATGACGTTTTGGGAAGTTTTTGATGTTGCAGATTTTCTGCACCTATTGAGTAAAATAGGTTACTGGCATTTTTCTGAACATATGCAGCGTAAAAAAAAAAAAACTAAACAAAAACTCATGGTGGGAATGTAGCCTTATAGAGAATTGCAGATTTTCCACTAAGACCATAAAATAATAGCTGTCTGCAGTTTAAAAGGACCTCGGGTTCAAATCAGGTTTCTATGTTCAGTGGATTTTTTTCTCAACTTTCCATTTCATATCTTTATTGAAAAAAATACAAATAAAAAAATAATTTAGCAATTTTCACATTGGGACTAATACTATACTCATTTTTCATGCTCTGCACAGAAGACTTCAGCAGTCTCATCATCAAATACAGGATTACAATGACTGATAACACCTCTATATACAGAAAATACAGGATCCACCATTTACAATAGATATCACAGCTCACCTCCTCCTCCTGTACAATGACTGATAACACCTCTATATACAGTATATAACACAGGATCCACCACTCACAATAGGTGATGTCACAGCTCACCTCCTCCTCCTGTATAATGACTGATAACACCTCTGTATACAGTAGATAACACAGGATCCACCACTCACAATAGGTGATGTCACAGCTCACCTCCTCCTCCTATACAATAACTGATAACACCTCTATATACAGTAGATAACACAGGATCCACCACTCACAATAGGTGATGTCACAGCTCACCTCCTCCTCCTGTACAATGACTGATAACACCTCTATATACAGTAGATAACACAGGATCCACCATTCACAATAGGTGATGTCACAGCTCACCTCCTCCTCCTGTATAATGAGAAAAGGAGTAGCAGGAATTAAAAATAAATCTGTCCACTTGTGATCCGGTGACCAATTCTCTATAAAATGAAGGTGACAGTAAATCCCTACAAGACCTCACGCTCCCATACTTCGGTAGTAACCCCATTAATTTCCAAACGTACTAAAACGCCATTTGGATTTACGGTCGTTATCAGACGCCATTTACTAGATTATTGCAAAGTATCCAACATCTCGAGCTGGTTATGAAAATAAAATAAGAGTCGCAGTAATTTTACTCTACGCTGTGAATCCTCTCTGGGAAGAGCCGACCGCCCTCTTGTTATCTTTGGTCTCATTTCAACACGCACACAGCAAATTACGAGGGACAGATTCCACGGCTGCGCTCATCCCTCCCCAGGGGAGAGCGGCAGCGAGTTGCGCTTTTACCAGCAACTCCTCAGACACCTGGATTTATTACACGGCGATCCGCTAAGGGAACAACGCAGAGAAACCATAATTGTTTAGCAGCTACACAATCAGAAAACAATAAAATACTTAAGAAATAAAAAATATGCGAAGACCACCAACATCTTATTTTTTTTTTTTTTCCTGGGAGGGAAGGGATGGTTTTGAGGCAAAAAAAACACTAACAAAACACTATTCATCCAGTATTCTGCCAGAACTGTAGGTGCTGGAACTTTCTCTCACTTCCCAGAATGCACTGCTATGGTCATTATCCAATGGCTTGTACGGGTTCTTAAAAAGAAAAAACAAAAACATGATTCTAACAATATAGTTCAATGATCATTAGGGGGGACATACAAATAATCACACCCCCTTCAGTGCCAGCACAGCGCCATTCATGCTTATGTGGCTATGCCTGGTACTGCAGCTCTAACAAATGGGCAGATTGGCAGCGCCAGTTATAGCAATTTTTTTTTTTTTTTTTTTAAAGGAAAAAGACATGCCCCATAGGATCTAAAAGACTGAAAATGGGAGTTAAATAAAAAGTGCTGGAAAAAAAAAAAAAATCAGATAAATTGCCACCATAATGCGGCAATGCCTGCAAAAGACATACAATAAAAGAAAATAAAAAAAATAGAAAAAAAAAAAATCAATTAAAATTAATGCTTAATTTTACTAAGCAAGAAAAAAAAATAAATGCATGTGAAAAAGATTTTTTGGGGGTCCGGATTGCACCGATTTGCCTAAAGATGCAGGAATATATGTAGGTTATTACAAACATTAATAGAAATATATAAATATTATGGATACACTGCATATTTCATGTGCCAAAAGATCTCTACGATCCATAAGAAGTTATTTGTTTCCAGTGTGGACTTGTCCCCGGTGACGGTCCGTCCGCAGAAAGCGGCTATTGTCGCCCTGCAATAATGTAGCCATTAATGCCGAGCGGCGCGGACACGGCCTCTAATTGATTGAATGCTGGTTTTGATTATTTGCTACAATTTCTGAGCCAAGTGGAATTTCTCCTTCTAAAACATGACATTAGTGTTACATTCCAGCACGCTTCCCCCCCCCCAGACTTACAAAATAAAACAACACTGCACGCTGCAATATGGGACGGCGGCTTACAGCCTCGCATCACCCTCTGCCTAATTTCCATAACTTCACATAATCCACCAGGAATGTTGGAAAAAAAAAAATCTCTGTTCGCTTCGGGCCAAACTGGCGAGGATGTTTTCTTACTTCATTGTGAATGTACCGAGAGCAGAAAAAATACCAAAGAAAGCACTGATCTCAAACACCGCGGTCACAGATGAAGGACGCGTCCGGGGGACAAACATTTATTTGCGGCTAATTTTAAAATAACTAAATAACTAGGATTGTTTAATACATTGGGGCAGGAGAGGCAGCAGGAAACGATCTGGGTCAGAAATTTCCAGAGTGTACCGTGCGGCTACAACAGGAATTTCTGCATGATGGGGAAAGGATACTTTTTAGAAGCAAAAAACATGCAATCGATAAAAAAACAACTGCAAAACCTGGAGGCACTAGCCCTTTAAGAGAAAGCATGTGCATGACCTAACAGCAGAGGAAAGGCCGGCGCAGCAGAGGAAAGGCCGGCGCAGCAGAGGAAAGGCCGGCGCAGCAGGGGAAAGGCCGGCGCAGCAGGGGAAAGGCCGGCGCAGCAGAGGAAAGGCCGGCGCAGCAGAGGAAAGGCCGGCGCAGCAGGGGAAAGGCCGGCGCAGCAGGGGAAAGGCCGGCGCAGCAGAGGAAAGGCCGGCGCACCAGGGGAAAGGCCGGCGCACCAGGGGAAAGGCCGGCGCACCAGGGGAAAGGCCGGCGCACCAGGGGAAAGGCCGGCGCAGCAGAGGAAAGGCCGGCGCACCAGGGGAAAGGCCGGCGCACCAGGGGAAAGGCCGGCGCACCAGGGGAAAGGCCGGCGCACCAGGGGAAAGGCCGGCGCACCAGGGGAAAGGCCGGCGCACCAGGGGAAAGGCCGGCGCACCAGGGGAAAGGCCGGCGCACCAGGGGAAAGGCCGGCGCACCAGGGGAAAGGCCGGCGCACCAGGGGAAAGGCCGGCGCACCAGGGGAAAGGCCGGCGCACCAGGGGAAAGGCCGGCGCACCAGGGGAAAGGCCGGCGCACCAGGGGAAAGGCCGGCGCACCAGGGGAAAGGCCGGCGCACCAGGGGAAAGGCCGGCGCACCAGGGGAAAGGCCGGCGCACCAGGGGAAAGGCCGGCGCACCAGGGGAAAGGCCGGCGCACCAGGGGAAAGGCCGGCGCAGCAGAGGAAAGCCAACACCAAGTAAGTGTTGGACGGTTAGCTGTCGTAAAAATCAGTATTTTTTTTTTTTTTTTAAACACTAGCATGAGCCATTTTACAGATCACCATCTTCCCCTTTGAAGGAGTTGTCCAGGTTTACAAAACTGTGGCTACTTTTTTGTTTTATTTTTTTTGCGCCACCCCTGACTGTGCATGGTATTGCAGCTCAGCTCCATTCAGTTCAACGGGGCAGGATTGCTAAAACCAGACAATGAATTGGAAGTGGTGGTGGCGTTCTATGAGATAACAGTCATTTTTCTAGTCTTAGTGAAAATGGAACGAGACCTAAATTTTCCAAGATACACTGCAGTTAAAATGAAAAGAAAGAAAGAAAGAAAGAAAGAAAGAAAGAAAGAAAGAAAGAAAGAAAGAAAGAAAGAAAGAAAGAAAGAAAGAAAGAAAGAAAGAAAGAAAGAACGAACTTATGAATTTAGGACTGAACATAAAATAAACGTGGGGGTTTTCCTCTTTCCCCAGAAGGTTCTATATAATTTATGGATATTACTGGCTGTAAAACAATGGAACACAATTCAGAGAGGTACAAAAAAAAAAAAAAAAAAGATTCCATGACTCACGGTTATTTCTGCAGTGAATAACGTTCTTTTTTTTGTCTTTTTTCACAGTGATGACTTTTCCAGTCGCACGCGTTACTAGTCGTATAAATAGCTCCAGAAATGGGAAGTTTTCACCGCTTCCAGCTTTATATTTATAGGCCGCCGGGGTAGTGACCCGCAGGGAATATTTCCTCACATGGGCCACATACAAATACAGGAAAATCCCAATAAATAAAAGGGGAAGTTTGAAGATTTTTCTCCCAAAAAAATTTTTTTTGTTGTTGCAGGTACAAAATAATGAAACGTGGCTTAAAGGGAACCTGTCACCCCCGTTTTTTGAGATTGAGCTATAAATACTGTTAAATAGGGCCTGCGCTGTGTGTTCCTATAGTGTATGTAGTGTACCCCGATTCCCCATGTATGCTGAGAAATAACTTACCAAAGTCGCCGTTTTCGCCTGTCAATCAGGCTGGTCAGGTCGGGAGGGCGTGGTGACATCGCTGGTTCTTCCTCAGCTTTACGTTGGTGGCGTAGTGGTGAAGACACAGCGCGCGATCTGCGCTGTCATCCCTTTCGTCGGTGGGAGCGGCCATCTTCCTGGGGCCGCGCGTGCGCAGATCAAGTGCTCTGCTGCACGGGGCTTCAGGAAAATGGCCGCGGGATGCCGCGCGTGCGCATTAGAGATCGCGGCGGCCATTTTCCCAAAGCCGAGTTTGCATCTCGGCTTTGGGAAAATGGCCGCCGCGATCTCTAATGCGCACGCGCGGCATCCCGCGGCCATTTTCCTGAAGCCCCGTGCAGCAGAGCACTCGATCTGCGCACGCGCGGCCCCAGGAAGATGGCCGCCCCCACCGACGAAAGGGATGACAGCGCAGATCGCGCGCTGCTTGTTCACCACTACGCCACTACGCCACCAACGTAAAGCTGAGGAAGAACCAGCGATGTCACCACGCCCTCCCGACCTGACCAGCCTGATTGACAGGCGAAAACGGCGACTTTGGTAAGTTATTTCTCAGCATACATGGGGAATCGGGGTACACTACATACACTATAGGAACACACAGCGCAGGCCCTATTTAACAGTATTTATAGCTCAATCTCAAAAAACGGGGTGACAGGTTCCCTTTAATCACTGCGGTGCTGGAGCGAGAGATTAGTGGTGCGGAGTTTAGGGTCTTCTCCAATTAAAAACTTTAAAATGACTAATCCTTAAAGGAATTTGGAAGCTTGACAACCCCTTTAAATTTCACATCATCATGTTGGATATTCTGATTATAGAAAGAGTATCTAAATCTTGTATCAATGGTTAATTACTGAAGTTTTTTTCTATTTGGTTCTTTGCTCATTCTTCTGTATCTAGTCTTAAAGGAGTTAAAGGGGTTGTCTAGCATTAAAAAAAAAAAAGCCATGGCTGCTTTTTTTCCCCAAAAAAACAGCTCCCCTCCCCCATCTACAGGTAGCCTGCAGTTCAGCCATCCACTTCAATGAAGCCGAGCTGCGATAGCTCATAGTGGTGGGAAGCGACAGCCATGTTCTTCTATGATCCTGGACAACCCCTTTAAACATTACATGACATTAGACTTTTTTTTTTGTTTTATCAGATTTCCTGGATTATCAGATGCCAGATTAAAGGAATCTCACCCTCAGGCCTATGTTGAGAAAAGCACGGAGAACAGACATATCCATAATTTATCATTCAGAGACGAGACGCCTCTTATTGTGAGGGACCGATAAGGACGGCGACCTACAGAGAGGATTGATCTAAGCGGTCAGAACAGACGGGAACTAACCTAAGCATTTAGAGCATCTTCAATCATGGGGGGGATTAAGTCTGACACGTGAAAATTATATATATATATATATATATATATATATATATATATATATATCTCATGCTCTCTAATTTGTCATATATTCCTTTTCCACTGCATTCTGCCAGCACTATAGGTGCTGGAACTTCCTTTCCAGTCAACTCTGCTGCTACAGATGCGATAACAGCGGGAGAAGACTAGAAATCAGCAGAAGCCACCAAACTTTTACTGGAATCTCACCACAGAAAATAATCTCCAAATATCGAGGTTACACCGTGCAACTAGGCGGTGACCACAGTGTAACAAGATTCCGAACCCCCTTTTTTTCTTTTTTAACACATCATTCCTCCTGGACATATATCTAATATATAATAAATATTATATACGGTAAACATATACAAAATGTAAAAAATTTGGGTGGTACCATTCCCCATTTTCAATTTAATTCAATGACGACAACTTTTAACCCAATTTGTGATTTGTTGTGTTTGGGGGGGGGGGTCATATTCACGACTAATCTTACACATATCGCACATGTAATACCGACGTTACTTTTCTCATCTTTCAGGATGATTTTTCGTCAGATTGGAAAAAAAAAAATCATCTGTGGTTAATTAAAGGTAATTTAATCGCAAATCAAAATAGCTAATTATAAACGTGCCGGAGTTATTACATCAATTTTGGTCTTCTGGAGTGTTCCTAATTTTATACGGCTCTACCCCGCTCCGAAGCCGGGAATTTCTGGATATTGCGGCTGCCATACTCACAGGCTCCTGTGCAAAGCAGGTTTGTTTTTAGTATTTTATTTTTTAATATCGAGCTTAAGGAAAAAAGCCTAAATTATTAGTAGCTGGCAGAGTAAGATGACATTGTGGATATAGAAAGGTATCACATAGATCACTGAGGAGAAAACCTTTTAATCAGAAGAAAAAAAAAAAAAAAAAAAAAAAAAAAAGCAGCTACGGTACATAAACCTTGGTAAAAAAAAACAACTAAAAAAACGAACAAACAAACATGGGGAGCTGCTGTGGACCCTGTGCATGGAGGAGGTGAACTGTGACAGTGAATGGTGGATCCTGTGTCATACACTGAATATAGAGATTATCAGTCATTGTACAGGAGGAGGAGGTGAGCTGTGACATCACCTATTGTGAATGGTGGATCCTGTGTTATCTACTGTATATAGAGGTGTAATCAGTCATTGTACAGGAGGAGGAGGCAAGCTGTGACATCACCTATTGTGAATGGTGGATCCTGTGTTATCTACTGTATATAGAGGTGTTATCAGTCATAGTACAGGAGGAGGTGAGCTGTGACATCACCTATTGTGAATGGTGGATCCTGTGTTATCTACTGTATATAGAGGTGTAATCAGTCATTGTACAGGAGGAGGAGGTGAGCTGTGACATCACCTATTGTGAATGGTGGATCCTGTGTTATCTACTGTATATAGAGGTGTAATCAGTCATTGTACAGGAGGAGGAGGTGAGCTGTGACATCACCTATTGTGAATGGTGGATCCTGTGTTATCTACTGTATATAGAGGTGTTATCAGTCATAGTACAGGAGGAGGTGAGCTGTGACATCACCTATTGTGAATGGTGGATCCTGTGTTATCTACTGTATATAGAGGTGTTATCAGTCATTGTACAGAAGGAGGAGGTGGTGAGCTGTGACATCACCTATTGTGAATGGTGCATCCTGTGTTATCGGTCATTGTACAGGAGGAGGAGGTGAGCTGTGACATCACCTATTGTGAATGGTGGATCCTGTGTTATCTACTGTATATAGAGGTGTAATCAGTCATTGTACAGGAGGAGGAGGTGAGCTGTGACATCACCTATTGTGAATGGTGGATCCTGTGTTATCTACTGTATATAGAGGTGTTATCAGTCATTGTACAGGAGGAGGTGAGCTGTGACATCACCTATTGTGAATGGTGGATCCTGTGTTATTAGTTGTATGGTTTATAAGGCATTTTTTTGATGACATTGCTTTTAAAGATCATGTATCTTTTTTGCACCAAATATTTTTACATTTTCTGCAGATTATGGGTGTTTGGGTTCAGAGAACCCCATTGATCATAAAAACAAGACTCTGAATGATTGAGCTTCTGCACATTGCGCGGTGTATGGTCTCACCAGCTTTATATTGAGCCCCTACATCTCTGTGTGTGAAAGGTCCCATAGAAGTGAATAGAGCGGTGGTCACTACTGGCGCCATAGAAGTGTTTGGTGTTGAGGTCACGCTAGCGCACAATGGGGACTATTTGCACAGGAGTCTTTGGAACTCTTTCCTTAATGTCGGTACTGATGTCAGTGAACGGACCTCGCTCATCATCTGCCAGAAGACACAGAGACAAAGATGAAAAGAGGCGGCATTGTGGCAGCAGCTGGGTGTAATGCAATCCTCCTTTCTCTTGGGCTTTGCTTGAGTACGTCAGAGCCAAAGACAGTTATGACTGGTATGGAGATGTCAGGTACCAGAGACACCACATTGCCCAACACCACCGACATTGCACTTAACCACTTCAGTGACTTTAGAGAACAGAGATTACGTCGTGGGGGGGGTCGAGAATTCCGTCTCTAGATAAAAGTACTAGAAGTCCTGGTTGTTCTCCTCGGGGCACAGATAGACATGTGCTCGGAGCTCCGCCGCACTACACGCCGCACGTACAGATTAAGTTACAGGCACATAGTGTACACGACAATGACATACCTGACATTAATGACGTGGGACAGACAGATACAGGAACAGGTAGAGCTGCAATAGCGCCGACCCCCACCCCAACCATCCACATCAAAGCAAAAGATCTGGAGACATGCCAAAGAAAGAAAGTTACTCCTATCTGAAAATTATAAATGGGGATCACAGGCCTCCCGGAGAGCAGATTATAGGACACCATCGGGGTCCAAACATCACAACACTTCATATATTATAGATATCAGCCAAACCTGAGACGAGAAGATGACGGGCGCGTGCCCCCTGCAATGTAGGAGAAATATAAAAGGTTTGTTTGTAATTCCTTGTAAAACAAAAAGTAACTCGTTTCCATAACGTTTCTTGCAAGAGCTTTTTTTGTCATTGTGAAATTCCTAAAATATATGTTGTTAATTCCTCTAAGTTTTGAAAAAAATTCTATGATAGAATGACAGCGTATGTCCATTATCCCAATTAATTTGCTATAAAATTTAACGTAACATCTGGCGAAAAAGAGGTCGCCGGCAAAAAAAATTCACAAATACGCCAACTAAAAACGCTGCAAAATGTCTCCTGTGATTTCAGCACCGACAAGTCCTAACCCAAAAGCAGGTCTTAGGCCTCAGTCAGACGTCCGATGTA
Source organism: Ranitomeya imitator (assembly GCF_032444005.1). Taxonomy (NCBI): domain Eukaryota; kingdom Metazoa; phylum Chordata; class Amphibia; order Anura; family Dendrobatidae; genus Ranitomeya; species Ranitomeya imitator. The sequence goes on from NC_091291.1 coordinate 134,599,457, forward strand.
CGAGTGCTCACGGATCGCGCTCACCCCTGTGATAAGTCTATGGGACCGTTCACACGGCCCAACTTTTCCTCGGACTGAGAGGTCAGCAGCAAATATTGGAGACAAGTCTGATTTTGATCCGAGGGTTGAATAAAAAATCAGCAATGCAAGTCTTTGGCTACGTGCACACGGTGGGGATGAGGCTTAGGAATATCTGGTGCGGATTCTGCCTCTCCTGGCAGAAAACGCACCTGCGGATTTGTCACGTTTTTTGTGCGCATTTGCTGCGTTTCTAAGGCTACGTTCACACTAGCGTTCGGCTAGTGTGCGTCGCGCTAGCGTCGGGCGACGCAGCGGTGACGCACGCGTCATGCGCCCATATGTTTAACATGGGGGACGCATGCGTTTTTGCTTGTTGCGTTTTCCGACACGTGCGTCTTTTTTGACGCTAGCGTCGGACCAAGAAAACGCAACAAGTTGCATTTTTCTTGCGTCCGATTTTCGTCAAAAAACGACGCACGCGTCGAAAAACGCAGCGTTTTTGCGTGCGTTTGCACGCGTTTTTCGGTGCGTTGTACGTCGCGTCGCCGACGCAGCGGCGCACAACGCTAGTGTGAACGTAGCCTTACCCCTGCGGTTTTCTATAATGGAATGGGTACAAAAACGCTGCAGATTCACAAAAAAGAAGTGACATGCTACTTCTTTTAAACCAGAGCGTTTCCGCAGAGGATTTTCCACAAAGTGCGCACAGCATTTTTTTTTCCCTCATTGATTTACATTGTACTGTAAATCATTTGCGGATCTGCAGCGTTTCTGCACTGCAAAAAACGCTGCGGATCCGCAGAGAATCCGCAACGTGTGCACATACCCTTAGGGTCTGTGGATAATAAAAAAAAAAAAAGTTCTGGCCACACTCGGATAACTTCGGAGAGGAGTCCAATTTTCACAGACAGAATGGAAAAGAGAGAATATATATATATATATTTATTTATTTTTTTTCTCCACGTACAAGAAAATTGGATGACACTCGCACCACTCTGATTTGAATAAATAGTTCAATGTCCTTGTACGCAAGAGAAAAAAACAAATTCGGACATGTTAATGAAGCCTTTCGGACCCTGCATCCGTAATATAGGTGCAGAAATTGGCCGCCATTACATCAGAAACTATCCTAGAACTCTTCGGAAAAAATATAAGTAATGCATCCACATAAATTAAAAGATGTAGATTTTTGTGCAATGGATGAGAACACATTCACTACTTAAGCAGAAAAGCCTGCTGCAAATGCTGATGTGTTGGCAGGAAAAAAATTATGCATTTTTTACATTTTTTATGCATTTTTCCTATTAGCACGGGGTGAGATCTGCAGCAAAAAAAAAAAACACTGAAAGAACTGACATGACGCAGATTTAAATCTGCAAGGAAAAATAAATAAGCAATGTATGCACTAGACTTCAGGAATCTCATTCACTGTGCTGATTGTAAGAAATCTGTGCAGGAAAAAAAAAAGGCAACAAAACCGCAATGTGTGCACAGACCCCAATTCATGTAGCAGAGCCGGATTTAACTCTTTGGAATTGCAGTCCTATGTAAAGGGCAGCACGCACGCTGCGATATTATAATCTCAGATACCAAAAGACAAACCCAGCTCTGCGTAGACAAGACAGAAATTAACCGTTACCAAGCCGACCATCGATGTTAACAATACCGGCTCTCTGCGCAGCATCATTATTACAAAAGCCGAAATCCAACATCCGGGATGGACAACGAGAACAGAGGAGCGAAACCTTATCGGTAACGTTACCGGGAGAAAGCGTGCAGTCTCATTATCACCCATAGAGGGATCGTCCCAGAAGATGGCAACTAAGGGTCAAATTGAGGAAATTAAAAAAAAGTCACAAAGAAACTAGCTTTTAGAACTTTATGTTCCATATTTGTAAATAAAAAAAGGTTGGTGTCCTTCTAGTTTATTCTTTCGGCTGACCAAAACTCACCAAAATTGACATTATAATAATATAATAACAGTGGGGGCCATTGCAAACCACTTCACCCCCCCTATATTTGGTATATTTTGCAACATAGAAGGAGGCAAGAAAATGAAGCGTTGCAATAACAGATACATTATTTTATTAAAACCACCACCTTGTACACTGAGCATTATCTAGAGATGTAGCAGAGCTGGCAATCTGTGGCTTGTACATGAGTGCAAACAGCCACAATGCAAAATAATAAAAGAGCTGGAGGAACAATTCAGCTCTGCTGCATCTGTGCAGCAATAAGCAGTGCATATAGGAAGGCACAGGGTGCAAAGTAACAAAAGCAGGCAGGATACAATGTACCACTGATTATGTACACATTCCCACACACATGGATACACAACATATGCACCAGCTGAAAAAGAAAGGCAGTCCAAAAAATCTGTAACATATATGCACAATCCAGGGTGACCTGAAAATCAGGGTCATGTAAACTTGTGCAATGTGAAGAAGGCAACACTTCTTCAGAGCTGCACTACAACTCCCAGCCTCCGATGGGGAGTGTGGGCTGAACACTCACCTACAAGTTATTTCTGCTCCATTTACAATCAGGCACATTTCTTTTATTGGAGGTGCATCTAAATATATAGGGGTATATAACACTATCAACATCTTTAAAAAAAATAATAATAATTTGTCCATAAATAGAAAATCAGATTTGCAAAATATTTTTTGGAATTTTAGTTAAAATTTTAGTAAATGAAACAAATGGGGGAGCGGCCGACTAATCACATCCTGCCCAGTTCCCTCAGCATTTATGACATGGGGTCAACATTTGCAACATTTTTTGGCATGCAGCAAAATTTGCACAAAAAAACAACAAAAAACCCGATAATCAATTTGTCTGCACAACACAGTGAAGAACGTGGAAGCTGCAAAAGCTTCACAGATATTGTATAAATAAAATGATAAAACAGACATTAGCAAATATTGACCGTCCGATTTGTGTTTTAATAAACACATTGATAGTATTTTTATTTATTTAAGTCTCTTCTGGACTCAGGCAAAAAAAAATAAATAAAAATAAAATAAATACAGCTTGGGCACTATGGGGTTAAAATGACAAGTCCAAAAAAGAAAATGAAAAAGAAAGCATAAAATGAGGAAATGTCACGGTCACATATACCGACACCCTGCGCTGGTGATGTAGAGGGATGGATGTAATACAATGGGCAGCATATGGCGGCATCTATATCCTTCGGCTGGGATATTGGGGGGGGGGTGCACACATTTTTTCAGCACTTTTTTTTTTCCCCTGGTGCAGATACAGTTATGAATGAAGCGCTCGGCATCCGCAGGTCACAGACGCGCGGTGACCTAAAAATTGGTAAATAAAGCAGAATTAAAGGCGTTAGCGACTGCGCGGCGGAGCTGGAAAGACGAGTAGTGGATTTTTACAATGGTGTGCTGGCCGATCACAGAACTAATGCGCCAAAGACTATATTGGCGCCATAGAACAATCATAAATAATACCGTAGAATGGCCAGGATGGCTGGTGCCACAATCCCGACCACCACATGAATGGCTCAGATCGGAATACCCCATGAACATCCCACCTTCATATGAAACCGATACGTCCGCTCTCCGTATATCGCCAGGGAATATGTTAGTACTATGCAACGACTATAAATAATACCGTAGTGAGGCCAGGACAACGGTTTCTGTAACCCTGGCCACCATGCTAGTGGATGAGATGGGAATACTCCTTTAATACCATGTGCATATATAAGTAAATGATACGTCCGCTCACAGTACAGCGCCGTAGAGTATGTTGGTACCACATACACTATAAATAATACCGTAGGGGGAGCAAAAGGTGACATTTCCGGAACTCTAATAGATGAGGTGGGAATACCCTTTTAGTAGCTTGTGCATATATGTAAAGGATAAACCTTAGTACAGCGCCATGGAAGATGTCGGTGCTATATAATGACTATAAATAATACCGTAGCACAGCTAGGCCAGCTGTTTCTGTAACCTTGACCAACACATGAGTGGCTAAGATAGGAATACCCACCCATTCAGTACTATATGCCTATATATGCAGCAGATACGTTTGCTATTGGTACTGCGCTGCGGTATACGTCGGCGCTTTTTAAGACCCATACATAACACTGTAGCGAGAACAAGATTTACCGTTTTTGAAAGCTGTGTAAGGCCGAGACGGGAATACCCTTCAGCAGCATGTGCATATATACATATTGGATATGACTGATCTCGGTGCAGCGCTGCGGTATACGTCGATGCTATATAACGACTATAAATAATACCGTAGTGCAGCAGTTTGTTACCTTGACCGCCATGGGAATGCCCCTTCAGTAGCATGTGCGCAGACGTAATGGATACGAGCGCTCTCTGTACAGCGCCGCAGAATATGTAGGTGATTTACAACGACAATAAATAATACCGTAGTGAGACCAGGAGAGCGGTTTCCATAACCTTGACCACCGCATGAATGGCTGAGATGGGAATACCCCTTCAGTAACATGTGCATATATACGTAACGGATACGTCTGCTCTCGGTACAGCGCCACGGTATAGGTCAGTGCTATAGAATGACTATAAATAATACAGCCGAGGTGAAGATGTAGTAAAATTCACATAAGTCGTGCTCCATATGTTTGTCAGTTAAGGGAGAAACGATACAGGAAAGGTGTAGGAGCCGGACGCGGAGCCTGGCGGCCACCGGTGCTGCCGGGTGCCCCTCGGGGGCGGGGGGCTGCCGGGTGCCCCTCGGGGGCGGGTGCTGCCGGGTGCCCCTCGGGGGCTGGGGCTGCCGGGTGCCCCTCGGGGGCGGGGGCTGCCGGGTGCCTCTCTGGGGCGGGGGCTGCCGGGTGCCCCTCGGGGGCGGGGGCTGCCGGGTGCCCCTCGGGGGCGGGTGCTGCCGGGTGCCCCTCGGGGGCGGGTACTTGCCTCGGTCTTGGTGATGCGGTGTCGCGCCAACTTCACCACAGCGAAATTCCCTTTCCCTAAAGTGCGCTCTATGTCGTAGAATCCGACCCGGACTGGACCCCTCTGGACAAGCCTCTGACAATCCGCCATGACCATGCTGGGACCCGGGCCAGGGAGCACGGAGGGGCCACAGACATCAACCGGCAGTCCGGGGGCAGGCGAGGCTGCAGGGACGAGCTCCGCTCAGGCACCACCACGCATGGTCCAGCAGGAAGAGACGCTCGGTGCACACCGGCAGCAGAGTCCGGCGCAGGCGGCAGCGCTCACTGTCCGGCGCAGGCGGCAGCGCTCACTGTCCGGCGCCGTGTGAACGGGGCTGCATCTCCGTCCGCGGAGGGTGCGGGAAAGTCACTTGGTGAAGTTGCAGGCGGCGGTGTAGCGGGAGGACGCGGCGGTGTAGCGGGAGGACGCGGCGGTGTAGCGGGAGGACGCGGCGGTGTAGCGGGAGGACGCGGCGGAGCGGGCTCGTGTCACACTCGGGAGCGGAGGCAGCTGTGCAGGAAGCCAGAGTGCAGCTCTACCGCCGCCGCCGCCTGCACAGCGCTGCGTGTTCTCAGGGCTCACGTCCATTGACGTCACGGCTGCAGGAGGGCCGGGGGCGGGGCCTCGGCGGAGCGCTTTTTTTTTTTTTAACCTTCTTCACAGCTCGCTTGCCAAATGGGTTGCCCCTAGCAACCGGAGCCAGCGCTGACGTCAAGCGCCTTCTGCATGAGCTGTCAGTCACCGAGCAGAGCGGGAGAGAGAGAGGGAGGAAAAGAGAGCGGGGCACAGGGAGGAAAAGAGAGGGGCAGAGGGAGAGAGGAAGGAAAAGAGAGCGGTGCAGAGGGAGAGAGGGAGGAAAAGAGAGGGGCAGAGAGAGAGAGGGAGGAAAAGAGAGGGGCAGAGGGAGAGAGGAAGGAAAAGAGAGCGGTGCAGAGGGAGAGGGAGGAAAAGAGAGGGGCAGAGGGAGAGAGGAAGGAAAAGAGAGCGGGGCAGAGGGAGAGAGGGAGGAAAAGAGAGGGGCAGAGAGAAAAGAGAGCGGGCAGAGGGAGGAAAAGAGAGCGGGGCACAGGGAGGAAAAGAGAGGGGCAGAGGGAGAGAGGAAGGAAAAGAGAGCGGGGCAGAGGGAGAGAGGGAGGAAAAGAGAGGGGCAGAGAGAAAAGAGAGCGGGCAGAGGGAGAGAGGGAGGAAAAGAGAGCGGGGCACAGGGAGGAAAAGAGAGGGGCAGAGGGAGGAAAAGAGAGGGAGGAAAAGAGAGGGAGAGAGGGAGGAAAAGAGAGGGGCAGAGGGAGAGAGGGAGGAAAAGAGAGGGGCAGAGGGAGGAAAAGAGAGGGAGAGAGGGAGGAAAAGAGAGGGAGAGAGGGAGGAAAAGAGAGGGGCAGAGGGAGGAAAAGAGAGCGGGGCAGAGGGAGAGAGGAAGGAAAAGAGAGCGGGGCAGAGTGAGGAAAAGAGAGGAAGGAAAAGAGAGCGGGGCAGAGGGAGAGAGGGAGGAAAAGAGAGCGGGGCAGAGGGAGGAAAAGAGAGGGACAGAGGGAGGAAAAGAGAGGGAGGAAAAGAGAGGGAGGAAAAGAGAGGGGCAGAGGGAGAGAGGGAGGAAAAGAGAGGGAGAGAGGGAGGAAAAGAGAGGGGCAGAGGGAGAGAGAGAGGAAAAGAGAGGGAGGAAAAGAGAGGGGCAGAGGGAGGAAAAGAGAGGGGCAGAGGGAGAGAGGGAGGAAAAGAGAGCGGGGCAGAGGGAGAGAGGGAGGAAGAGAGAGGGAGGAAAAGAGAGCGGGGCAGAGGGAGAGAGGAAGGAAAAGAGAGGGAGGAAAAGAGAGGGAGAGAGGGAGGAAAAGAGAGGGGCAGAGGGAGGAAAAGGAGGGAGAGGGAGGAAAAGAGAGGGGCAGAGGGAGGAAAAGAGAGGGAGGAAAAGAGAGGGGCAGAGGGAGGAAGAGAGAGCGGGGCAGAGGGAGAGAGGAAGGAAAAGAGAGAGGGGCAGAGTGAGGAAAAGAGAGCGGGGCAGAGGGAAAGAGGGAGGAAAAGAGAGGGAGAGAGGGAGGAAAAGAGAGGGGCAGAGGGAGGAAAAGAGAGGGGCAGAGGGACAGAGGGAGGAAAAGAGAGCGGGGCAGAGGGAGGGAGAGAGGGAAGAAAAGAGAGGGGCAGAGGGAGAGAGGGAGGAAAAGAGAGCGGGGCAGAGGGAGAGAGGGAGGAAAAGAGAGCGGGGCAGAGGGAGAGAGGGAGGAAAAGAGAGGGACAGAGGGAGGAAAAGAGCGGGGCAGAGGGAGAGAGGGAGGAAAAGAGAGGGAGAGAGGGAGGAAAAGAGAGGGGCAGAGGGACAGAGGGAGGAAAAGAGAGCGGGGCAGAGGGAGAGAGGGAGGAAAAGAGAGGGAGAGGGAGGAAAAGAGAGGGGCAGAGGGAGGAAAAGAGAGCGGGGCAGAGGGAGGGAGAGAGGGAGGAAAAGAGAGGGGCAGAGGGAGAGAGGGAGGAAAAGAGAGCGGGGCAGAGGGAGAGAGGGAGGAAAAGAGCGGGGCAGAGGGAGAGGGAGGAAAAGAGAGGGGCAGAGGGAGAGAGGGAGGAAAAGAGAGGGGCAGAGGGAGGAAAAGAGAGCGGGGCAGAGGGAGAGAGGGAGGAAAAGAGAGGGGCAGAGGGAGGAAAAGAGAGCGGGGCAGAGGGAGAGAGGGAGGAAAAGAGGGAGAGAGGGAGGAAAAGAGAGGGGCAGAGGGAGAGAGGGAGGAAAAGAGAGAGGGGCAGAGGGAGACAGGGAGGAAAAGAGAGGGGCAGAGGGAGAGAGGGAGGAAAAGAACGGGCAGAGGGAGAGAGGGAGGAAAAGAGCGGGCAGAGGGAGAGAGGGAGGAAAAGAGAGCGGGGCAGAGGGAGAGAGGGAGGAAAAGAGAGAGGGGCAGAGGGAGAGAGGAAGAAAAAAAGAGAGGGGCAGAGGGAAAAGAGAGGGGCAGAGGGAGAGAGGAAGAAAAAAAGAGAGGGGCAGAGGGAGAGAGGAAGAAAAAGAGAGGGAGAGGAAGAAAAAGAGAGGGGCAGAGGGAGAGAGGAAGAAAAAGAGGGGCAGAGGGAGAGAGGAAGAAAAAGAGAGGGAGAGAGGGAGGAAAAGAGAGGGGCAGAGGGAGAGAGGAAGAAAAAGAGAGGGGCAGAGGGAGAGAGGAAGAAAAATGGGGGCAGAGGGAAAAGAGAGGAAGAAAAAGAGAGGGGCAGAGGGAAAAGAGAGAGGGGCAGAGGGAGAGAGGAAGAAAAAGAGAGGGGCAGAGGGAGAGAGGAAGAAAAAGAGGGGCAGAGGGAAAAGAGAGAGGGGGAGAGAGGAAGAAAAAGAGAGGCAGAGGGAAAAGAGAGGGGGAGAGAGAGAGAGGAAGAAAAAGAGGGGCAGAGGGAAAAGAGAGCGGGGCAGAGGGAGAGAGGAAGAAAAAGAGAGGGGCAGAGGGAGAGAGGAAGAAAAAGAGAGGGGCAGAGGGAGAGAGGAAGAAAAAGAGGGGCAGAGGGAAAAGAGAGAGGGGCAGAGGGAGAGAGGAAGAAAAAGAGAGGCAGAGAGAGATAGGAAGAAAAAGAGGGGCAGAGGGAAAAGAGAGAGGGGCAGAGAAAGAGACGGAGAGAGGGAGGGACAGAGAGAGAAAAAGCGGGAGAGAGAGAGGGGCAGAGGGAGAGAAAGAGACAGAGGGAGAAAAAGAGAGGGAGGGAGGGGGGCAGAGGGAGAGAGAAAGAGAGAGAGGGAGGGAGAGAGAAGGGACAGAGGGAAAAAAGAGAGACAGGGTGAGGGAGAGGGGCAGAGAGAAACAAAGAGGGACAGAGTGAGAGGAGAGAGATAGACAGAGGGGGAGAGAGAGGGACAGAGGGAGAAAAAGAGAGAGGGGCAGAGAAACAGAAAAAGAGAGGGAGAGAGAGGGGCAGGAGAGACAGGGAGAAAAAGACAGAGGGAGAAAAAGGGAGAGAGTAGGGAGAAAAAAGAGGGACAATGGGAGAAAAACGGAGAAAAAGACAGAGGGAGAGGGGCAGAGAGAGAAAGAGACAGAGAGAGGGAGAAAAAGAGAGGGAGGGAAAGACGGGGAGAGAAAGAGGTGCAGAGGGAGAGGGACAGAGAGACAGGGAGAGGGAGGGAGCGAGAAACAGGGAAAGAGACGGAGGGAGAGAGAGAAACAGAAAGAGGGACAGAGAGAGTGAGGAAGACAGAGGGAGAAAAGGAGAGGGGGAGAGAGACAGAGGGAGAAAGAAACGGAGAAAAAGAGAGTGGGGCAGAGAGAAAGAAACGGAGCGAGAGACAGGAAGAGAGAGAAACAGGGAGGGAGAGAGAAACGGAGGGAGGGAGAGACAGGAAAAAAGAAACGGAGAAAAACAAGGAGAGACAGAGTTAGAAAGAAACGGAGAGAGGGAGAGGGGCAGCGAGAGACGAGGGAGGGGGGCAGAGAGGGAGGGAGCTAGAGACAGAGGGAGAGAAGCAGGGAGGGAGCGAGAGAGGGAGAGGGGCAGAGAGAGATGGAGAAACAGAGGGAGGGGCAGTGAGAGACGGAGGAGAGAGAGAGGGGCAGAGAGGGAGAGATGGAGGAGAGAGGGGCAGATAGACACAGAGGGGCAGGAGAAAGGAGGATAGAGAGAATAGAGACAGGGAGGGAGTGAGGGGCAGAGAGAGATGAAGGGAGGAAAGAGAAACGGAGGGAGAGAGACAGAGAGGGGCAGGAGAGAGAAACGGAGACAGGGAGGGAGCGAGAGATGGGCAGAGAGAGACAGAGGGAGGAGCGAGACTGGGAGAGAAATGGAAGGAGTGAGAGAAAGAGAGGGAGGAGAGAGAAACATGGAATGAGCGAGAGACGGAGAGTTACAGACGGAGGGAGCGAGAGACAGAGAGAGAGAGACAGAGGGAGAGAGAGAGAGACGCCTTGGACTTCGTATCCTCAATGGCCGCACAAAGGGAGACTCGGAAAGACAGACCCTAAACTCCCATGTGGGCCGCAGTGTGATAGACTATGCCATCACAGATATGGGCCCTACAAATATTGGCGCCCTAAGGCTGTGTGCACACGTTGCTGATTTTTCGCGGTTTTCTCGCGTTTTTTCTCTATAAAACCGCAAAAAAAAAGCATACATTATGCATCCCATCATTTAGAATGAATTCCGCAATTTTTGTGCACATGATGCGTTTTTTTCCGCAAAAAAACGCATCGTGGTAAAAAACGCAGCATGTTCATTAATTTTGCGGGTTTTTTTGTGGATTTCCCACTATATAATGCATTGGGAAATGTCCGGAAAAATCTGCAAAAAAAAACGCACCAAAAACGCGCAAAAAACACATGCAGATTTCTTGCAGAAAATTTCAGGTTTTTCTCAGGAAATTTCTAATAGAAATCCTGAACGTGTGCACACAGCCTTATAGTCATCCCACAAACACAACTGTCAGACCACAACCAACTGCTCCTATACATCAAAGCCACAAACAAATCATCCTCACAAACCCCGCAGCAGACTCTTTAGCTTGCCGCCACCCTTCATATGGTCCAAGGTGTCAGCCCCAAAATATAAAGATGCCATCAAAAGACCAGAGATCGAGTAGAAGCTTCAAAACTTCCATAATAACGTGTATGAATTTAGCCGAGAAGAAGACCTAGCGGTAAGAGACCTTCACGACATTCTCTATTCCATGGCAGAAATGTCCGACCTGAAAAGAAGCATCAACAAGAGGCCGAGTACATAAAATCCCACCAACTGGTTTGACAAAGAATGTAAAACCATATGGAAGGCCCTAAGCATGGCCTCAAATAAAAAACACATAGACCCAAACAACCCACTCTGAGAGAAGCCTACCACACCATACAACGAAACTACAAAGCCATCCTCGGAAAGAAAAAGCAAAACCACATCTCCACCAAACTCCAACGCCAAGATGCCCTTGAAGACAACAAATTTTGGGAACTGTGGAATCACCTTGGTTCCAACCAGAAAAGCAACAGCCTCCACATCCAGAGCTGCAACATCTGGCTCCAGTACTTCAAGGACCTTTACAAAGACATCCCAAGTGAAGACCTGAACCCGGCACAAAAAGAGCTGGGGAAAAAAACTGAAAGATATAGAGGAAAAGTTCAAAGATTTCCAAAATCCCCTGGATACACAACTACCGGGGGATATGTGTCAGCAGCAACCTGGGTAAACTCTTCAACTGCATCCTGAACAAAAGGATCCTCACCGAGCACAACATCCTCAACAAGAGCCAAGCAGGGTTCATGCCGAATCACCGCAATTTGGGGATTAATTGAATTGTCCTGGGTAGTGCATTCCAAAGAATTGGTGCAGCACGTGCGAAGTCTTGGACATGGGAATGGGAGGTTCGGATTATTGAGGAGGTTAGTCTTGGGTCATTAGCAGAACAGAGGGCACAGGTAGGGTGGTAGACTGAGACCAGAGAGGAGATGTAGGGTAGTGCTGAACCGTGGAGCGCTTTGTGGCTGAGAGTGATAAGTCTGTATTGAATTCTGGAGTGGATAGGGTAACCAGTGTAATGGCTGGCACAGCGTAGAAGCATCGGTGTAATGAATGGTGAGGAATATGATCCTGGCTGCAGCATTCAAGACAGATTGGAGCGGGGAGAGTTTAGTAAGAGGGACGCTGATTAGTAGAGAGTTACAATAGTCCAGACGAGAGTGAATAAGAGCGACAGAGGTTTTGCAGAGTCGAAAGAAACGGTTGAATTCTAGAGATGTTTTGATCTATTATCTATCTATCTACAGTGGCATGTAAAAGTTTGAGCACTCCTGGTCAAAATTCCTGTTATTGTGAACAGTTTAGCAAGTCAAAGATGAAATGATCTCTAAAAGGCATAAAGTTAAAGGTGACACGTTTCCTTTGTATTTTAGGCAAAACAATATATATAATTTCATCTTTTACATTTTAAAAGTTACAAAAAAGAAAAATGGGCCTTTGTGAAAGTTTGGGCACCCTTGGAGATTTGTGTGCACAGATAACTTTGAGGTCTCAGACCATAATTATCCTGTTAGGGTTATGGCTTGTTCACTACCATCATTAGGAAAGGCCAATTTCTCAGCTTTATAAAAACCCAGCCTCCTCTAACCTTTTGCCAAAAACCAGCAGCCCTGGGTTCTTCTAAGCAGCTTTCTAGCACTATGAAAAAGGTGGAGGCCACAAAGCAGGAGATGCCTATAAGATGATATCAATGTGTTTTTTAAGTTGTTCTTTTTCTCAGTTTGACATGTAATTAAAGGAGATATCCGGGACTTTACGAAAAATAGACCTAAGCACTAACAGGCGGGTAATTGCAACTTTCCTACCTGGTGTCATATACCGCTCCTGCTGGGCATTCAAAAACCTCCGCTGATGTCACTTCTACAGAGCACCGACTTCTTTTCTGCTCCGCTCTGTCGACGGGGCGGGACTTCTAATTATACTCACCTGCTCCTGGCGCGGTCCCTGCAGGTCCCTGGCTCCCTAGCTTCTTCCTGTACTGAGCGGTCACATGGTACCGCTCATTACAGTAATGAATATGCGGTTCCACCTCCCATAGGGGTGGAGCCGCATATTCATTACTGTAATGAGCGGTAACGGTGACCGCTCACAACAGGAAGAAGCTGCAGCGCCAGGGAAGCCAGAGACTGCGCCAGGAGCAGGTGAGTATAATGGGGAGGGGAGCGCTGCACGATATTCACCTGCTCCCCGTTCTGGCGCCGCTCCATCTTTAGCGTCTTCTGCAGTGACGCTCAGGTCAGAGGGCGCGGTGACGTGGTTAGTGCGCACCCTCTGCCTGAACGTCAGTGGAGAAGACGCTGCAGATGGAGCGGCGCCGGAACGAAGTCAGGTGAATATTGAAAGTGCTGGGGGCCTGAGCGACGGAGAGGTGAGTATGTGATTTATTTTTATTTTCATCGCAGCACAGCAAATGGGGCAAGTGTCTACACAGAGCATCTATGGGGCCATAATCAACATTTGTGCAGCATTATATCGGGCAAATGTGTCTATGGAGCATCTTATGGGGCCATTATTAACTGTATGGAGCATTATATGGGGCTCCTGATTCAATATGGATATTCAAAAACACTGAACCTACTGATGTCTCAATTAATTTTACTTTTATTGGTATCTATTTTTACTTTTGACATTTACCGGTAGCTGTTGCTTTCCCACCCTAGGCTTATACTCGAGTCATTAAGTTTTCCCAGTTTTTTGTGGCAAAATTAGGGGTCTCGGCTTATACTCTGGTATGTACGGTATCTATTATCTATTATTTATCTGTCTATTATCTATCTAGCTATTATCTACAGGTCCTTCTCAAAAAATTAGCATATAGTGTTAAATTTCATTATTTACCATAATGTAATGATTACAATTAAACTTTCATATAGATTCATTATCGACCAACTGAAATTTGTCAGGTCTTTTATTGTTTTAATACTGATGATTTTGGCATACAACTCCTGATAACCCAAAAAACCTGTCTCAATAAATTAGCATATCAAGAAAAGGTTCTCTAAACGACCTATTACCCTAATCTTCTGAATCAACTAATTAACTCTAAACACATGCAAAAGATACCTGAGGCTTTTATAAACTCCCTGCCTGGTTCATTACTCAAAACCCCCATCATGGGTAAGACTAGCGACCTGACAGATGTCAAGAAGGCCATCATTGACACCCTCAAGCAAGAGGGTAAGACCCAGAAAGAAATTTCTCAACAAATAGGCTGTTCCCAGAGTGCTGTATCAAGGCACCTCAATGGTAAGTCTGTTGGAAGGAAACAATGTGGCAGAAAACGCTGTACAACGAGAAGAGGAGACCGGACCCTGAGGAAGATTGTGGAGAAGGACCGATTCCAGACCTTGGGGAACCTGAGGAAGCAGTGGACTGAGTCTGGTGTGGAAACATCCAGAGCCACCGTGCACAGGCGTGTGCAGGAAATGGGCTACAGGTGCCGCATTCCCCAGGTAAAGCCACTTTTGAACCATAAACAGCGGCAGAGGCGCCTGACCTGGGCTACAGAGAAGCAGCACTGGACTGTTGCTAAGTGGTCCCAAGTACTTTTTTCTGATGAAAGCAAATTTTGCATGTCATTCGGAAATCAAGGTGCCAGAGTCTGGAGGAAGACTGGGGAGAAGGAAATGCCAAAATGCCTGAAGTCCAGTGTCAAGTACCCACGGTCAGTGATGGTGTGGGGTGCCATGTCAGCTGCTGGTGTTGGTCCACTGTGTTTCATCAAGGGCAGGGTCAATGCAGCTAGCTATCAGGAGATTTTGGAGCACTTCATGCTTCCATCGGCTGAAATGCTTTATGGAGATGAAGATTTCATTTTTCAGCACGACCTGGCACCTGCTCACAGTGCCAAAACCACTGGTAAATGGTTTACTGACCATGGTATTACTGTGCTCAATTGGCCTGCCAACTCTCCTGACCTGAACCCCATAGAGAATCTGTGGGATATTGTGAAGAGAAAGTTGAGAGACGCAAGACCCAACACTCTGGATGAGCTTAAGGCCGCTATTGAAGCATCCTGGGCCTCCATAACATCTCAGCAGTGTCACAGGCTGATTGCCTCCATGCCACGCCGCATTGAAGCAGTCATTTCTGCCAAAGGATTCCCCACCAAGTATTGAGTGCATAACTGAACATTATTATTTGTTGGTTTTTTTGTTTGTTATTAAAAAACACTTTTATTTGATTGGATGGGTGAAATATGCTAATTTATTGAGACAGGTTTTTTGGGTTATCAGGAGTTGTATGCCAAAATCATCAGTATTAAAACAATAAAAGACCTGACAAATTTCAGTTGGTGGATAATGAATCTATAATATATGAAAGTTTAATTGTAATCATTACATTATGGTAAATAATGAAATTTAACACTATATGCTAATTTTTTGAGAAGGACCTGTATATATTATCTATCATCTATTATTTTTCTATTATCTATCCATCTATTATCTATCTATTATCTGTATTATCTATTATCTATCTATTATCTATCTATCATCTATTATCTATCTATCTATATATTATCTTTCTATCTATCTATCTATTATCTTTCTATCTATCTATATATTATCTATCTGTTATCTATCTATCATATCTATATATTATCTATCTTCTATCTATCTATCATCTATCTATCTATTATCTATCTATCTATTATCTATCTATCTATCTATCATATCTATATATTATCTATCTTCTATCTATCTATCTATCTATCTATCTTTCTATCTATCTATATATTATCTATCTATCATCTATCTATCTATCTATCTATCTATATATTATCTATATATTATCTATCTATCATCTATCTATCTATCTATATATTATCTATCTATATATTATCTATCTATCATCTATCTATCTATTATCTATATATTATCTATCATCTATCTATCTATCCACTTATGCATGTTTTTAAAAGCCCCAATATTCAGGTGTTGTCCATCGTGACAAGTACATTTAGATAAGGGAGAGTATTATGTCGCATTCAATTAATTAATACAATTATTTTAGACTACCGTAAATAAATTATCATAAATATCACAAACCACTTTATTTAAGAAAACATTAGGGTTGTAAAGATGGGGATAGTCACAAGTCTAAATTGACTTTTGGTGGAGGGGGACCAAGCAGTTTACTATCCAACCTTTACCCCATTATTTTTTTTATTTTTATTTTTTTAGAAAACAGTCACCCTATTAAAGTTGTTGTTTCCAGGACTTGGATATTGACCTGTCCCCAGCATCAGATCAGTGAGAATCAGACAACCCACATCTGGGCTGTACGCGGTGTACGGAGCTGTGCTGTTCTCTGCACTATCTGTACGTAGGTACGCAGCAGTATAGTAGTGGGGTGCCACTTTTCGGACCTCGGCCCATCACCACTCAGTATATGGGGCTGTGCTGTTCCAGCTCTGTACACTCTACATCTGGCGGCTGCAGGACTTGCTCACAGCTGATTGGTTGTGTGTTTGGGGGGTTACAGGGTCTTACATATTACATTTGCATTGATTTTTTTCACATATTTTTTTCTTTCGACACAGATGAAATTGATGACAATCTCAACATTTCGCACGTTGATGAAATTTCATTACAGGAGAATTCAGCATCAGATTTAGAGTTACAAGACTCAGTGAAATTCCCGAAGCCAAAGCCAATGACGGTTTCATTTTGACAGATGGTCAAAGAAAAGTTTTTCAAAATATT
The DNA here is from genome assembly GCF_032444005.1 of Ranitomeya imitator. Classification (NCBI taxonomy): domain Eukaryota; kingdom Metazoa; phylum Chordata; class Amphibia; order Anura; family Dendrobatidae; genus Ranitomeya; species Ranitomeya imitator. Next base: position 134,615,556 of record NC_091291.1, read on the forward strand.
TAGAAAGCAAATTAGTTTATTACGCCCTTTGGTGCAGTTTTTCATGCAGTGTTTTGAGCTTAGGGTATGTGCCCACGGTCAGGAATCGGCAGCACCTTGGACCCTGCACATATGTGCTCCATCCAAAACGCTGCCGGCTTTTGAACGCTGGTGATTCCGCATGTGTTCATTGAACCGTGCGGAATCACAGTGCCCAATACATTGTACGGGTGACATATTGCAGTGACTCTTGTCTCCGCAAGATAAATAGACATGCTGCAGTCTGGAGAGACGCGCCGCATGTCCGTCTCCGTGGGTGAGCCGCAGGCATCTCAGCATGCATAGTGGGCATGGAATTTCTTGAAATCCCGTCCACTATGCTGTAACACCCGGGCGCTGCGGGTTGGACGCTGTGAGTGTACACAGCATCCAACCTGCAGCGTTTACTGACCGTGGGAACATACCCTTATAATAAAAGCAGATACAGCAAGAAAGAGAAATGGAAGTCTTTCCTTTATGTTTTTTGTTCCTTGTGAATCCACTTTTGGCTTTGTCGGAAAAAAAAATGGGTCAAAATTGCCAGGGAATCTGCATGAGTAATTCCAGCATTACTGATTCCGGATGGAATATTTTTATGCCTTTTAACGCTGTTGGTGTGTAGCTAAGAGAAGGTTTATTAAAGGGATTGTCCCATCACAGTGTCTATGTCATCTATCCACTGAATAGATGATAACTTTTGCCTTCTGAACCCATGATTCACTTTGAAACACAGCTAAAACAGCTTGGCCAAGCCAGTCTGTCTACTCATTGAGGGATCAGATTACAGCTGCCTATTGAAGTCTAAAGAGAAAGAGAGGTAGAGCACAGTAAGAGAAGAAGCAGAGGGCACATACATAGGCCGTGATGCTGCTTTCATGTGTTTACCTTACCTTACAGCAGAGTTTAATTCACAGCTACACTGCTCAGTACTGCTATGTAATGTTCTCCACGATACTGCTTTCAAGTAAGGGCTTTATCTCTCACCAGAGCTGGATTCACAGTTACTCTGCTCTGCACTGTTTCATTATGTTTGCCATGCTGCTGCTTTCTAGTAAAGGTTTTATCTCACACAGAGTTGGATTCACAGCTACACCGTTCAGTATTGCTGTATTATGTTCTCCATGTTTCCGTTGTTCTGAACATTGAGATAGGAATCCCTCATTCCTGTGTGTAAGGTAGACATCATTGCAGCTAGCCTCCATCCACAACCTGTACTGTTGAATTCTGGCAGGTGTTTATCTTACCACAGAGCTGAATTCACAGCTACACTTCCTAGTACTGCTGTATAATGATCTCCATGCAACTGCTTTCTAGTAATTTTTTTTTCTACCCCCAGAGCTGGGATCACAGCTAAACTGTCCAGTACTATTTTATTATGTTCGACCTGCGGCTGCTTTCTAGTATAGGTTTTATCTCACCAAGTCACCAATAGTTGGATTAACTGCTACACTGTTTAGCACTGCTATATTCTATTCTCCATGCTGCTGCTGCTTCTGAACATGTGCTACATAGAGACAGGTGAGCAGGAATCATTTATGCCTGTGTATGCTGTGTGTCACGATGCTGCAATGCAGTTAGGTGCAGGCTCCACTAGATGGATAGTAGTGTGGAAGCAGGACTGCACCTATACAGAGCTGGCCTGCAGTGCAGCAGTGAGGCCACCACAGGTGGCTGCAGAATAGTCCAACAAGCCGGGTCAAATCCTAGACTGTAGTGCAGTACCAAAGGAATAAGCAAACGCACGGTCAGAGACAAGCCAGGGAGTCAGTAACGGTCAGGAGCGGATAAGCCAAAAGACAGAAGCAGGTCAGGATACAAGCCAAGTCAAAACCAGGGAGTCAGCACACTAAAGGGAAACAGGGAGTCGAGACGGGAATAGGGGAAAACAGAGACACGGGTTCAGACAGCAAATGCAGCAACCAAATCAGAGCAATCAGAGTCAGCTACAGCAGCCCTAGGCAAGAACTATAACTGACATCACCTGCAGGAAGCAGCGGCGATAAATAGCCAACCTGAACCCAGACAGAGGCTGAGAAAGGTTAACTCTTGACATGACCAGACTGGGTAAAAGGGAAAACAGGACTCAAAACCCAGTCTGGATCATGACACTGTGTATGGGAGATATCATAGCAGGTAGTCTACGCCCACCAGCTCAGAGACAACTGAAAATTATAAATAGAGCCTGCAGAGGGGAAAACTGGTGACAAATACAAGATACAAGTCATATAATGACAAGAAATAATGTTATTCCTCATGTCCATACACTACAGCTTATTCTGTTGTTACGACAGGTGCAATATGTCACCAAAGATGTGCAAAAAAAGACAAAGTAATGAGCAATTACTGTAAATAGATTGCAGCTATGAGGAGTAAGAATTAGAAGCTTATACTACATAGATACATGCAGTTATATAGGGATGCCACAAGCATGGCAGGAAACAATACATATTATATGATAAATATCACAGGAAATAACAAAAGCTGTGCATGAAGTGAAGCAGAAGTGGCCAAACACCAGCACATGAGAACATGGTGTGAAATCAGCCAAATGCAGGAAATGATATAGTAATGGCACATGCTCGTCATAGTAACAACAACACAAACACGAACAAAGCTAAAAATGAAGACAATTGTCCTGAATATCATAGAGAAGAAGAATATACCGAACATCTGCTTCCACCACAAACGCCATTATGGAAAAATCAAACTCTGAGGACAAACTAGTCATCACCAATTACAGAATTCAAAGAGGCGTAATCAGCGGAGGAAAGAAGGTTAACAAGCTAATGGCGAGGAGCGGCCGGCGCTTTATTATTTCACAATGATAACTGTCGAGACAAGCTGGAGATCGGAGATGCCAGCATATTGCAATCATTTCCAGGGATGCTTGTCTGCTAAGCCGGCGCGTTTCTGCCTGTTGAGGGCCATTCTCTTTTTCTGTCGAGGGGCTGGGTGCGCAAAAACAGTTTAGATACTTATCTTCAAGACGTCAATGAAATGTGTAAGCTGGTGATTTCTCCATCTCGGATGTGAATTTTACTTATCTTCTGATCTAATAGAATTTGTCTGGTGGGATTCCACTTCTTCTACTAAATATTATTTAATAGGATATTGAAGGGATCCTGCAGCCATCGTAAAATGGTGGACTATTCTTAGGATTGGTTATCAGTATTGGATAGGTGGCCGTCTGACTCTCTGCACCACTGCTGATCAGCCGTCTGCATACTCAAGTGTGCCACTCCACATCCATGGGGCCACAAAAATATACAGTAGTGCAGGTCAGGTTCTCCTTTCTCCAGCCCGCCTTGCTTTGACTCAGAGGGACTCTCACTTTATGATACTCCATAGCAGGTTACATACACCTTGTCTAGTCATGCGGTATAATTTTGAGCTTGGGTGAATCGTCCCTATTCATTTCAGTAGATGCCAGATATCTGTCCTGTTATCTTTTGGTTCCGACTGATTTACAGATCAGATGCATTGTGTAACGCTGCCAACAGTCTGACATCAATAATGGAACGGGAAACATAGCGAGGACGGTCATGGTAAATTCCTCAACCCATAATCTGGCTCCAGATCCATCGATAAGATCAGAGTTCAGATACTTGCGCAAACTTTGTTAGGCCGGTTTCACACGTCAGTGGCTCCGGTACGTGTGGTGACAGTTTCCTCACGTACCCGAGACACTGACTCACGTAGACACATTAAAATAAATGTGTCTCTGCACATGTCAGCGTGTTTTCACGGACTGTGTGTCCGTTCGCAAAACACGGAGCCATGTCAGTGTTCGTGGCAGCGCACGGATCACACGGACCCATTAAAGTCAATGGGTCTGTGTAAACACGTACCGCACACGGATGCTGTCCGTGTGCCATCCGTGTGCCACCTGAGTACCACACGGAACAGCGCTACAGTAAGTGCTGTCCCCTGTGTGTGGTGCTGAAGCCGCCATTCATTCCTTCTGTCCTGCTCGGCTGAAAGCAGCGCTCGCAGGAGAGAAGGGATGAAAGATCAAGTTTTGGGGGGGGGTTTGAATTAAAGTTTGGGGTCACCTCCCACCCCCCTTGCGCCCGCCTGCTTGCATAGAAATACTCACCCAGCTCCCGCAATGCCTCCTCTCAGCGCCGGCAGCCTGTTCTGTGTGAGCGGTCACGTAGTACCGCTCATTACAGTGATGAATATGCGGCTCCACCTCCCATAGGACCCCAAACTTTATTTTTAACAAAAAAAAAACCTTGATTTTTAATTCCTTCTCTCCAGCGAACGCTGCTGGGGAGAAGGAATGAATGCCAGCTTCAGCACCAAAAGCAGAGGACAGCACTTAACTGTAGCACTGTCTCCTGCATGCTCCGTGTGGTCCTCAGTCGGCACACAGGCGGCACACGGCTGCCGCACGTGTGCCACACTGATGTGCCACGTGAGCACACGGACACGGATAACTCCGGTACCGATTTCTCCGGTACCGGAATTATCTGGACGTGTGAAACCAGCCTTATGGAGAGCGTTTCTAAACTCTGTCCTGAAGAAAGATCTCAGCGACGGCGGCTGCCGTGCTCCCTGTGTCTATGCTTTATCCATGCCATGCTGTGTATGTAGGGCCGCCACCAGGGCATTACTGCCATTATTGGTAAATGGGCTCGGAGAGCAGAAGAGGGGGGCCTGGAGTGGGTGAGACACGCTGCGCAGCCTGCGTGGAGGCAGCACTGCCAAGCCACTGTATAAACGGCCTGAGAGACTGCGTGGCTCACTGTAATTACTGTACTTTAATTGATTAAGCCCCTGGGCACCAGCCATTCACAGCCGCAGCTATTTGCATTGTATGGTCGCAGCAGAGGGGGCTGGCCGCATCTGACATCAGTGATGTTAGATGCTATCGGACCACCCTCTGTTCCTAAGCTGCCGGCTTTCCCAGGTCCTTGCGGCACATTATATGCAGGAGGTGAGGGCTAGAAAGTGATGAGGTGTGCATGCTCTCCCGCCACTCGCCCACCCAACCTCTAGTTCCCCCATCCAACCTCCCATTCACCCACCCACCACTCTTGTAGTGCCCTCTCCCTGCTCTTGCAGTATGAAGAACTACTAAGTTCAACCCTACTGACTGCTAACTGTTTGCAATAAGGGACACTTGCCTGTCTTAAAGGGGATATTCTCGTAAGCGAATACTTATCCCCTACCCTATGCACAACATATGGAATAGTTATTAGGGACAGTTCACAAGGTTTGAGGTATGGAGGAGGAGCTGGGGTGGAGCCTGGGGGGAGTATCAAAGTTGCCCTAAAATTCCCGGTGGCAGTCCGTGTGTATGTAATGGTGTCCACTGTACAGTATATACCATGCTCGTATGAAATAGTACGAGCCATAGAGGGTATACGTATATAGCATATCAGCAAGGTTGCATGATATCATACCACTATATTAGTGGCAGTTATACCGTCCTCCTAAAGACTAGTCCCTTTCATTGCAGCCTTGCAGCCCAGGGAGTAATAAAATAGCAGGCTCCAGGCTGACATAGCCACACATCGGCTGCCCGCAATCTCATTGTTGGGCAGAGGGTCACTGAGCCATGGAAGGTTTGCTCCATGCAACTGAACTAACTCTGGTTGTTGATGTATAGACAGAGAAGGGGGCTGGTTTAGTTTTTGGAATGAACATTCAACCATCCCTCTTAAAAAACATTCTTCACTAAGCCAGTCTCCTTCACTGTCAGTAGATCAACAAAGGTGGCTAGCTTGGTATTGCAATAATCTACCGTATATAAGTTGCTAATTTAGAGACAGAGAAGGGGGCTAGCTTGGGAATGAAAATGCTACAACCTACATAAAACATGCACAAATGCGTTCAAAGCCTAAGGAGATCACCCATTAAGGAATGCTAATCTTACCCATGAATGTCTGCCAGTGTGTGTCCAGCCCCGAGGAAGCATACGCGAAACGCGCGTCGGGGCTGCAACTGGACACACACTGGCAGAAATTCATGGGTAAGATTAGCATTCCTTAATGGGTGATCTCCTTAGGCTTTGAACGCATTTGGGCCATATATACATTACTGTTTGGAGGACCCCACTTTTTGGAATAGATATTATACGGTTACATAGTTATATATTATACGGTTAGATTTGCAGAGTACAACCATTTGTACAGGGATGCTAGTTGACCCCTTTTTGCTACTTTTGTATTTTATTACATGTTTATATTCTGTTAAATAAAACATAATTAATTTTCTTTATTTTTCTGGACTTTTTACTCCGTGAGCTATTTGTAGGATCCATGTATGAATTTCCAGTTTGGTTTTCTTTCTCTTTTTGCTCCAATTACCGTAGCAGTGATTTTTGAGTTAAGTGTATTTGTGTCCTGAAACAAACCTCTCTGTGTCCAGATCACCAAATATTTCTATATATTTGCTTTTTCACACACGCGATAAACCAAATATTTATCTCTATTTACTTTTTAACAGTTTCCACGTAGATGACTTTTGCCTAGGACGTGTGTAAATGGTTCCTTCGCTGACGTTTCATGGAGATCAGAGATATATATCGCTGTCGTACCTAATAGCCCAGGCCAAAAATAAGTGCTGCGAACGCTGGGGCTCCGACTCATCAAACACATACAAGAAAGTGCTGCTTTCTGGATGATTTTGGGAGACTTTTGTGCCCTCTGGGAGATCTGCCATCTCTTCTGGAGTCTGTGAAGTTTCTAGTTTTCTCTAAAGTTTCCCAAATGTTCTAGGAGAGTTGGCAATTATTGCCATGTGTGTCGCTGCATGGATGAGGTGGACACCACACTTTTCTGGATATTTGGGGGTCTTAGAAGTTTGACATCCTCCCCTCATGCCAAAATATTTTGGACATTAAAGAGTTAACCTAGAGCTCCTATCTGACAAACGTTTTGCTGTTAGTTCTTATAATTTTATGATCAGGAAGCTCTTTCAGATACTTCCCTAATCCAATGTTCTCTGAATCAGATTATCTATCGTCCATTATTAATATATTGCTGAAATATTTCCCATCGCTGTACAATTAGCGCATTCACCGAGATTTGCCTAACTCACCGTAGAGCCGACACTCTAATTTGTCCAATATTTCAAACATTGTAGTCTTTAAAGCCAGTAAAAATCACTAATAATGCAATTTATAGTACTGGTTTTCTTAAGTGGCAGAGGAACTACTGGGACACCACAAACGCAAGTTCCCATGTGCAACTACTGCCTTTAGACCTAACACCTTTAACATTGAACATGATGCTGTCACTGCACATAAATCATTCTAAGAGACCCTTTAAAATGCATACAATATTATCCCACCATAGGGATACTACATAAAATGAACTGAGATAATGCACAGTGATAACTGCACAATACAAATAATATTGGAAGTGACATCACAACATACAAGTAAAGTAAGAGTACAGGAATAATAGTACAAGTGATGTCACAATTAGGGGCAGCCAGAGATATCAAAGAATTGTGTTTGCAGGGGTTGTTGTTGCACCCATTGCGGTCCCTTTGAACCATATGGGAAGACCAATACATATTCTTAATAGCTTAGGGCCCAATTGGAGATCTTGCATTGGGGCCACATGCTTCAAGTTATGTCACTGATCTGAACATCGTGTAAGAATAGTACGTGTCTCTAGTAATAAACTATGAAATGAAGTAGTTCAGTTACTTATAAGCAATATAATACAAAGTAGGATGGCAGTGGCCCAGTTAACTTTACGGTCCCTTGTGCAGTCGCACAGGCTATGAATATGGTTTATCCACCACTGGTCACAATATACCAACTTTTCATGTTTGTCATCCAGGAATGGAACAGTATGTTGTGCAAGAAGAGCCGGTGGAAATTTTTAGCCATAAAGATGGCCTCTTTTTGAAGCCACACTCATTCCACATCCCTTTCAAATAAAGATGTTCTGTAAAAAACTTGACTATAGAGCTTCCTCTTCCATGATCTATGAATAATGTATGAGATTATTACAAAATCCAATTTACTATGGTGTCAAGAGTCTGTGTTACCTTTACTCTTTGACTGAAGCTAAACATTAGGGTCACCATCAAGGCACCGCAAGTGGTGCTGCTGTTGGAGGGCCTAAAAATTAGTGTAAGGTGCTCTTCACGTCTTCTCTAACCTTTTCCCGTTGCAACCAATTATAGTTAGTTTTTTATTTTTTGCGCTTTTGTTTGTACCTTCCCTTCTACTAAGACCTACCGTATTCCTTAAAATTTTCTGTCCACATAACTTCACGAGGGCTTGTTTTTTTGTAGGACAGATTGTGTTTTACAATCACACCATTCATTATTACAATATACTGTAATGCAAAAAAAATTCCAAGTTCGATGAAGTAGTGAAAAAAACCCTCCCTCCCACAATAGTTTTTAAAGGTGTTCGGCATGCTTTAAAAATGCTTTTTTAGAATGATTCTCTTGGTTAAATACAAGTTATTATTTATTTTTTGCTTTTCGACATTACTCATATGGGTTAATTTTAGATTCAGATAGATTGGATCCGCATGGGCTGATACCATATACTGTATACAAGTGCTTCTCACCAAATTAGAATATGATCAAAAAGTTAATTTATTTCAGTTCTTCAATAGAAAAAGTGAAACCCGTATATTATATAGAGTCATTACACACAGAGTGATCTATTTCACGTGTTTATTTCTGTTAACGTTGATGATTATGGCTTACAGCCAATGAAAACCCAAACATCATTATCTTAGTAAATTAGAATAATTAACAAAAACACCTTCAAAGGCTTCCTAAGCGTTTAAAAAGGTCCCTTAGCCTGTCTCAGTAGGCTCCACAATCATGGGGAAGACTGCTGACCTGACAGATGTCCAGAAGGCAGTCATTGACACACTATACAAGGAGAATGAGCCACAAAAGGTCATTGCTAAAGAAGCCGGCTATTCACAGAGTGCTGTATAAAGAATATTAATGGAAAGTTGAGTGGAAGGAAAAAAGTGTGTTAGGAAAAGGTGCACAAGCAACCGGGATAACCGCAGCCTGGAAAGGATTGTTAAGAAAAGGCCATTCAAAAATTTTGGGGGAGATTCACAAGGAGTGGACTGCTGCTGGAGTCATTGCTTCACCACACACAGACATCTCCAGGACATGGGCTACAAGTGTCAAATTCCTTGTGTCACACCACTCATGACCAATAGACAACGCCAGAAGCGTCTTATCTGGGCCAAGGAGAAATCGATCTGGACTGTTGCTCAGTGATCCAAGGTGTTGTTTTGAGATAAAAGTAAATGTTGCATTTCATTTGGAAATCCAGGTCCCAGAGTCTAGAGGAAGAGTGGAGAGGCACAATCCAAGCTGCTGGAGGTCTAGTGTAAAGTTTCCACAATCAGTGATGGTTTGGGGAGCCATGTCATCTGCTGGTGTAGGTCCACTGTGTTTTATCAAGACCAAAGTCAGCACAGCGGTCTACCAGGAAATTTTAGAGATCTTCATGCTTCCCTCTGCCGACAAGCTTTCTGAAGATGGAAATGTCATTCTCCAGCAGGACTTGACACCTGTCCACACTGCCAAAAGTACCAATACCTGGTGTAAAAACAACAGTATCACTGTGCTTGATTGGCAGCAAACTCGCCTGACCTTAACCCCATAGAGAATCTATGGGGTATTGTCAAGAGAAAGATGAGACACCAGACCCAACAATGCAGACGAGCTGAAGGCTGCCATCAAAGCAACCTGGGCTTCCATAACCCCTCAGCAGCGCCACAGGCTGATCGCCTCCATGCCACGCCGCATTGATGCGGTAATTGATGTCAAAGGAGCCGTGACCAAGTATTGAGTGCATTTACTGAACATACATTTCAGTAGGCCAACAATTCGGATTTTACAATCATTATTCAAGCTGGTGTTATAAAGTACTCTAATTTACTGAGATAATGACTTTAGGGGTTTCATTGGCTGTAAGCCATAATCATCAACATTAACGTAAATAAACACGTGAAATAGATCACTCTGTGTGTAATGACTATATAATATACGAGATTCACTTTTTGTATTGCAGAACTGAAATAAATGAACTTTTCGATGATATTCTAATTTAGTGTTTTGTTTTTTTTTTCCTTTTAGGGGACTTGAACCAGCAATCGCTTACTAACTTGTACTATAAACTTCAGATTTTGGGAAGGGGTAAATCATCTCCGTTGCTATGCTACACTGAGTAAGTCTCGGTCCCTTTCCCCTCTCAACCCCCCAAAATATGAAAAAATAGAGAATATACAAGATATTTTCTGCTCTGGACACATACAGAACTATAGTGGTCATGTTTCTTTCAATTCTAAAATATAAAAAAAAAAATGTTTTTAATTCTAACGAGTGTGAATATATCATCTTGATTTATTACATTAATTATTATGAATTATTATTTATTTTGTTTTAAATAAGACAAAAATATAACAGTGGAGTTTTTAGGATGTAAATTCAATAAATCTCTATACGTTTTAGTATCGGGTTCGAGTCACTTTTTCACGGAATTCCTAATTGTTTCCATAGCAACCAAAATAGGCCGACATGTTTCTTCGTTTTCACTGCAGATTAATAATAAAAAAAAAAAGAAAATGATAAAATCGAAACAAAAAAAAAAAAAAACTCCAAACAGTTCCTAGTATGACCCATAAGTGGCCATTACAATGATTTACAGAAATACTCGATGTAATAGCGGATGGTGAGTTATCTATTGTGATCTGCTCCGATGAAATACAAGTGCGCCCTCTGCTGGTCGTATAGGGTATAACAATGAAGAACGGAGGGGAGGGACGGGGTCAGATTGCGCTTGGCGTGTAAACAGGTCCATCGGGTTACAACAGCCGGGAAGGGTCAAAAGATTGTCGTGTACGATCGTATAATCGATGGGTATGATCATAGCCTGTAAAGCATACATATAGCAAGGCGTCCACCATTGCATCACGCTGTGGCGGTATTTTGGTGAAATAACGCTGTCGATGTAGCGCAATCGTTATTGTACTTTGCTACATAAAAAGCTCAGGACTACGCTTCTTGGGTTCTGCACCTATCGTCAATTTGACAAGCGCTACACCTGTACTTTTTTTCTTACCACAGGACCCCATGAGTGATGGCCGCCACATCCCTCCGTATATATTAAAGGGTGACCCGTCACCAGGTCAAAAGTAGCCATTTTTTTTTGCTCTTATTCTAGTTTTTTTTTATCGACCATACTTTTTATTTACTGTTAAATTTTTATGGTCTTTATCAAGGGGGCGGGGCAAACAGCGGAACACGCTTAATACACGCCCCCGAGGAATCCCACAAGTCACGCCTCCTTGGTAGAGACCATAAAAAAATGGCGCAAAATGAAAACCCCGGTATCTCTGGAACCGTACGATGGATTACAAAAAACAAAAAAACCAAAAAGGTTCTGGAGAGACGGAAAAGTATAATAAACATAAGGCGTAAAGAAAAAAATTTTAAAAAAATAATTAATATCTCACGTCTCGCCTTCCCTGGTCCAGTCCTCAGCGCCAATTCTTACCGCGGCTGTGACATCTTTACACCAGGCCGTGGCTGTGCATGAAAGCCCGATAACAGCTGATCAGTGGGGGTGCCGGGTGTCGGACCCCCATTAATCTGGTAATGATGACCTATCCTAGGGAAAGATAATCAACCCCTTTAATGTTAAGGGCGTCGGGTATTTTTGAGGAGTTTTGCAGTCACTCAGAATAATGTTATATCGAAAAGACGGTATCTGCATCACATCAAACATCATTTATCGAGCATCGTGCCGACAAATAAAGGACGGGACGAAAGAACAAAAAGAACCCGGCATCAATATGTCTGGCGGGGTCAGTGGCAAAAACCCTCCACCACCAGCCGGGAATCGATCGCTATTTACCTTGAAGCGGATGAAATATGATTGGAATTCTGAATCGCTTCTTGGGCAACAATACTGACGCCAGCAGCGGAGGACTATGGCCGGGGAGATTCCTCTGCGGGGGCCGAGAGTTCGCTTATTACTGTTATTGGTGTGACTGAACCGTGACACTGATGGATTGTGTGAGCTGCATGATGGTGACGAGCTCAGGGTCAGCTCCTAACATGGATAGATGCCTACAGTGGCGGCATGGAGGCAGGTGGTGGTGGAGTAACGAGTATCAGTAAAACGGACCTGTCATTTCTGGTGACTTTTCAACATAAGCTGTCATGAGGAATAACACTATTCCTGGTCATCATTTGGCTTGTATCATTCATTTTTCACCAGTTTATCTAATTTCCAGTTGTCTCTGAGCTGGTGGGTGTAGACTAGCTGCTATGATGTCTCCCTTACACAGCACACAGCGACATGAGGAATTCCTGCTCTCCTGTCGCTATGTATCACTATGTATCACATGTTCAGAAACAACAGCAGCAGCATGGGAGACAATATTCCGGAGTACTGAGCTGTGTAGCTGTGAATCCAGGGGTGAGATAAACATTTACTAGAAAGCATCAACAGCATAGAGGAGATTATACATCAGTATTGAGCAGTGTATCTGGCCTGAATCGCAATCTTCTTGTTGGATGAGGTTGAGGTCAGGGCTATGTGCAGCCAGTCAAGGACTTTTACACCAGGCCCACCCAACCATGCCCTTTTGGACCTTGCTGGAACAGAAACGGCCATGAAGCTCCCGGTGGGGGAACATTGTTTGTGCTGTTATGCCAGAGGAGGACATGACTCTACAGTTATGGGGTCAGCAGAGTGATGGCGACTTTTCTGCCCTCTGCTCCTCAGCACTCAGCCCCCCGCTCTGTAATATTATGGGGTCTTCACTTCGTGGCTGAGTTGCCGCAGCTCCTTCCATTTCTCAATAATGTCACCCACAGGTGATGGGAGGAAGAAATGTCATGGACGGAGTTGTTACCGCGGTGGTATCAGTGAGCTCTGCACCACCAAATGTTCTGTCCCAAGTTAGGATAGGCAGGAGGGTGTCCGGAGATTATTCAAGGGGGTGGGGCCAGATTTTATACATTTTATGCTTCTCCTTAGGGTCAGTTCCTACATGGAGCCATCTTCTCCCGACCGGAGGGACCATCAGCCCAATAGTTGCCATTAATGAGAATACGGCTTTAATAATTAACGTACAAAGACGCTGTAAAACAATCTGAGGGACATGCAAGATACAAGGTGATACAGTATTACCCAAATTCATATTTTCTAGCACAACAACTTTATAGCTGAACCTAGAAAATATCTATCTTACCTTCCCCGGGATCCATAATCAGACATAATCTGCCTTCTAATCATTTTTGACAGTCCTAAAGTTCCCACCTTATGAAAATAAGTGTCGATTTTACACGCAATACCACCTCCAGCCATGTGGAGTGCTGTGTAGGGAGTACTTTCATTGAGATCACACTCTCTTACGCCACATAGTGGCAGAAACAGGTTCTGCGCTGGAAAGCAAACGAAAGAGGACGCTAATTGTTCAGAGTTAAACGACGTTTGGTCCATTGTACACCCGTATATTTATTTGGGAATAATAGAGCAAAGTCTATTTAGAATGTTTTTATCTTGAAAGATGTATTTTTATGTTACGGAATAGTCGTTGAGATTTAGCGTGTGTCTGAAATGGGCTGATTTAATGCGTTCAGGCAGAGATGTCAGGAGGGATCCATCTGGAATGTGCGCTCGCAGCACAATGTTTGTGCACTTGGTGATAGCACGGAACATTCCATTGTTCTTAGATTATCTTTGTACCAGAGGTTTCCTTTGAGTCACATGCCAATAAAGAGAAGAAGGCTGAACTAATGAGCCATTGACGTGTGCACACAATGTAACGCTTCTCATGGAATAATCTTCTGTATGACATCTGATGCCTTAAAGGGGCTTTTCAGTATTGATTACATATCCTTCAATCACTGAACAGCGCCATACATAGCGTAGTGGCCAGGGATGGTACTGCAAGATCTCTCCCATACAAATGGGCTTGTAGTACCATTCATGGCCACAACACAATGTATGGCGCTGTGCCACATTTAATCAATTGATTGCTGGGGGTCTCTAGGGGGGGAGACTCTCACCGATCTCATATTAATAACCTGATTTGCACTGTAGCTATGGGATTCTTAATGGAATTGTGTTTTAAACCATTTTGTATCAGATCCACGTGTATTGACTTTTAATTGTTGTTCAGGCTCCTGTTGCTATCTGAAATCATACGAAGTCTATGATGAGAAAAACCCTTAAACTCATTAATAACTATGTTGTCTTTATTTATGGTGTGTGGTCCAGAGCTGGGTTTAAAGGGAATCTGTCACCAGTTTTTTTTTTTCTATTTAATCTGTAGGGGCGGAGAGCCTGATTCCAGTGTTGTGTCACTTAATAGGCTGTGTGCTGTAGTTTCAATACAATCAGTGTTTTATCAGCAGACGATTATCACTGCATGACTAGGTGTCACATGCCAGGCAGTCCAGCTAATGTTTGTAACCCCACCCCCAGTACTGATTGGCTGTTTGCTGACAGTGTACACAGGAAGCTGCCAATCAGTGGTGTGGGCGGGGTTCTGACATTGCTACATCTACAGCAGAGAACACAGGGATTCTATCAAAACTGCACCATGCAGCCCCATAAGTGACACATTGCTGGAATCAGGGTCTCTGTCCCTACATCATGCTGCTCTCAGATTACATAGCAAAAAAATACTGACAGATGCGCTTCAAGGCTCCTTCTTCCATCTTGTGAATGTCCCCAAGTGAAAAAAAAGGATAATAGTAAAAGAAAAAAAAACATTCTAAGCCAAAAGTTCAACATTTCCCAGTAATCCGAGCTTATACACCTCAAATGATAAAATCCATTTTGGAAACCCAATTTAATACGTTTTTTTTTAGAATGTAAATTTGCAAATGTAATGAATAAACTATCTGAACTATGTACATATATTTTTAAACTATGTACGTATATATATTTAAAAAAAACTAAAAAACTTTTTAGATCATTTACACCCTAAAAAAACTAAAATAAAAATAAAAAATAATATAAAATAAAATATTTCTATAATAAGCTATTGAAAATAACCATGTTTAACCCTGCTGTTGTCTTCGGTCAAAAAACGACCGACCTTGAATTTCAAATATTCTTTAAAATATTCAAGATGCGGCTCTGAAACCCGTGGCTGACCGACCCATCCTCATTTACGTCAATCAACCACAAGTTTCAGAACCGCATCTTAAACACCCCAAAAAACACCAAAGTTCAAAATCGGTCTCCCTAGACTGAAGACAACAGCGGGGTTAACAAAAAAAAGCCCCCTAAAAATAAAGAAAAAAAGTTTGGGTCCGCAAACCAACTAGTGCTGAGCAGTGCCTGGTCACTAAGGTCCAAAGCACTTATTATAGTCGATCCATAATCACATTTCCCCCCCTTTTTTTTAGTAGGAGTATAATTTATGGGGGCACCGGGTTCCTAATAAAGGGGTTTTCCATAAAAAATAACTTTTTATAAAAAAGTGCACAGATTAAAAAAAAAAAAAAAAAAACAACTGACCTACTGGACCCTGGTCACTTCTTCGTGTCCTCAGCCGGTCTCTTGGTTTCCGGTAGTGGTATCAGGAGACCACTGCAGCCAGTCTCTTTGGAGAATGCAGGTGATCGGCTGCAGCGGTCAGCTAACACAACTGTCGGAAGAGCTGGTGAAGAGGCCAGCAGGATCACCAGCAATGCGCTGTACATTGGCGCTTGGGGCAGCAGCAGGGCCGGGCTCCTGCCCGATCGCTCCCGTCAGGCCCAGACAGGAGGCGTCAGTCCCATCGTTGCTGGCGCTGCCTTTTGTTTTAACACCCCCAGCGCCATCAGGGAGGTTTCCGTACATTTTGCTTTAGGCGTTTTCTAAAGTTCTGTAGAAATAAGTGTTAGAACCTTGTAAAGCGTCAAGATGTCGCAGATGATCAGGGTAGTTGTCTCCTGACATCTCCAGCGATGCCGGAGGACGTGTTTTCTTCCTAGAATACCAGATGAATCTGCCGCCGTTCTGCACTGAACATTTCAGCTGAGAATTTTGGATTTGAACAATTGGTCATATCACAGAATATTTTCGTTTTTTTTTTTTTTTCTGAAAATCATCTGTGCGTTTGCCTGGATCGCTAGGCGATGCCCCCGTAGACGAGATCTTTCCCGACTTTGTGCTGCGCCTTTTTTTTTTATGCCACCAGGTGGGATTAGCAATATAATGGATGGCAGCCCCCCCCATGATTGCTCTGCTTTATCACAGATGTCTTTGGGCCCGTAAAGATCATAATCAGGATTTATCTGCAATTAGACAGGTCCTAGCAGCTCGATGACCACTTTTGGGAGGTTTCTGCTGCAGTCAGTTGTCTTACGGAGAACACAAGTGTTCATTTTCTTCACTTCGGTGGTTTCCATTTTTGGTTGGAGGGCACTTAGCTGGAGCTTAGGTAAAGGCGATGGACTTTCACCTTATTTTCCTCCTTCAACTGAATTTTGGAAAGGGGGAGAGGCTCCTGCTGCAGCATCTGGCCTTACAATCAGATCGTAAGAAGGAAGAGAGGTGGAGGGGGAATTGATGATCTCCCGAGACACATTGGGAACTTTCAGGATAGGGTCACAACAGCGTAGGTTCTCTCATCTGAGAAAATCAGGACGATTATGCTAATAAAAAAAAAACAATATATCAATTTTAATAAATACTACATTAAGATAAAAAAGTAGGACAAAAATATGTATCAAATAGTAACAGGGATAGTAACACTTAGAAACCCATGCCAGGCAGAATGAGAGTATAATCTCTCCACCACGCCCCCCGAGGAAGCACTAACAGCGAAACGCGCGTCGGGGCCTTTCTTCCACATCTTGGCAGTAAGTTAGTACTTTTGTATTTATTCTCTCACTTTTTTCCCCTTTGTTCCGGCATTTTTTATATCTATACCTCTAATTTAGAGGATAGTTTATTGATTATGGTGATACTAAAAACATTTTATGGCTCCTTAAGCATGTTACATTGAATCTATGCACTGGCAGTTGTTTATGGGCCTTTTACCTGTGCTTACTTACATCTTACAAATGTTGCTATAGGAACAAAGAGATCTATTTATTGTAAAGATTGTACTCTCATTCTGCCTGGCATGGTTTCTAAGTGTTACTAGCCCTGTTACTATTTGATACATATTTTTGTCCTACTTTTTTAGTATTTATTAAAATTGATATATTTCGTTAGTATTTTGCTCTGTGACTCACTTTTTTTCGTTTTTTGGGTAATAGTCTGATTTTCCGTGATAGAGCTTTTTATATTTGGCCATCTCTCTTGAAATGCGGTCCTCATTCCGGACCACGCTAAATAGATGCAGCTCAAACCACATTGTGAAGGGGTTAAAAATCAATTAAAACTGAAAAGAGGGTTATGGAAATAGAATCAGTGTGTTTGGAATCCCGCCCGCTATTACTCCTAGGGGGCCGGAACCGGTGCAAGAGCCACGCCCCCGAGGAACTGCATTCTCGCCAAGTCTATAGAAAGGCCATAGAGGGGGAAACATATACAGTGGGGCAAAAAAGTATTTAGTCAGTCAGCAATAGTGCAAGTTC
Source organism: Ranitomeya imitator (assembly GCF_032444005.1). Classification (NCBI taxonomy): domain Eukaryota; kingdom Metazoa; phylum Chordata; class Amphibia; order Anura; family Dendrobatidae; genus Ranitomeya; species Ranitomeya imitator. Next base: position 134,633,118 of record NC_091291.1, read on the forward strand.
CACCACTTAAAAAGATGAGAGGCGGCTGTAATTTACATCATAGGTAGACCTCAACTATGGGAGACAAACTGAGAAAAAAAATCCAGAAAATCACATTGTCTGTTTTTTTATCATTTTTTTTGCCTGTTATGGTGGAAAATAAGTATTTGGTCAGAAACAAACAATCAAGATTTCTGGCTCTCACAGACCTGTAACTTCTTCTTTAAGAGTCTCCTCTTTCCTCCACTCATTACCTCTAGTAATGGCACCTGTTTAAACTTGTTATCAGTATAAAAAGACACCTGTGCACACCCTCAAACAGTCTGACTCCAAACTCCACTATGGTGAAGACCAAAGAGCTGTCAAAGGACACCAGAAACAAAATTGTAGCCCTGCACCAGGCTGGGAAGACTGAATCTGCAATAGCCAACCAGCTTGGAGTGAAGAAATCAACAGTGGGAGCAATAATTAGAAAATGGAAGACATACAAGACCACTGATAATCTCCCTCGATCTGGGGCTCCACGCAAAATCCCACCCCGTGGGGTCAGAATGATCACAAGAACGGTGAGCAAAAATCCCAGAACCACGCGGGGGGACCTAGTGAATGAACTGCAGAGAGCTGGGACCAATGTAACAAGGCCTACCATAAGTAACACACTACGCCACCATGGACTCAGATCCTGCAGTGCCAGTACGTGTCCCACTGCTTAAGCCAGTACATGTCCGGGCCCGTCTGAAGTTTGCTAGAGAGCATTTGGATGATCCAGAGGAGTTTTGGGAGAATGTCCTATGGTCTGATGAAACCAAACTGGAACTGTTTGGTAGAAACACAACTTGTCGTGTTTGGAGGAAAAAGAATACTGAGTTGCATCCATCAAACACCATACCTACTGTAAAGCATGGTGGTGGAAACATCATGCTTTGGGGCTGTTTCTCTGCAAAGGGGCCAGGACTACTGATCCGGGTACATGAAAGAATGAATGGGGCCATGTATCGTGAGATTTTGAGTGCAAACCTCCTTCCATCAGCAAGGGCATTGAAGATGAAACGTGGCTGGGTCTTTCAACATGACGATGATCCAAAGCACACCGCCAGGGCAACGAAGGAGTGGCTTCGTAAGAAGCATTTCAAGGTCCTGGAGTGGCCTAGCCAGTCTCCAGATCTCAACCCTATAGAAAACCTTTGGAGGGAGTTGAAAGTCCATGTTGCCAAGCGAAAAGCCAAAAACATCACTGCTCTAGAGGAGATCTGCATGGAGGAATGGGCCAACATACCAACAACAGTGTGTGGCAACCTTGTGAAGACTTACAGAAAACGTTTGACCTCTGTCATTGCCAACATCGGATATATTACAAAGTATTGAGATGAAATTTTGTTTCTGACCAAATACTTATTTTCCACCATAATATGCAAATAAAATGTTAAAAAAACAGACAATGTGATTTTCTGGATTTTTTTTGCTCAGTTTGTCTCCCATAGTTGAGGTCTACCTATGATGTAAATTACAGACGCGTCTCATCTTTTTAAGTGGTGGAACTTGCACTATTGCTGACTGACTAAATACTTTTTTGCCCCACTGTATAAAGGCAAAACCTGACACCAAAAAGTGCATCCCCTTCCAAAATCAATAAACGGTATAGTTCTTCTCATGAACGCCGTCTGAGAGGTGGATGATTACCAAGGACAAAGCTGCAGACATATATGATAACGGCATAAAGAAAACATTACGATCATTATTGGCGGATAGGAAAATGCATCTTTATATTTCCATCATACAGAAGGATGCATACAATCGCGTGAGCAAATTGCTATATTAACCAGAAAAAAACAAAAATATCTCAGAGCTTGAGCAATTTTGCCATGTCTGGGGGCTTCATTTGAGGTAGTTTGGATCAGATCTCCGAGGGGAAAACGTGCAAAATAAGAATAAAAACAGCAATTTTCAGGAGAGAAAAAAAAAATACTGCAAGTTTTTTTTTTCCCCTTTGTCAATGCCGCCATCTAGTGGTGAGATGAGTAATTGCATAGAAATTTGCAAGTTGAAAAAATAAATCAAAATCGCATCATGATCATTTTTTGAGGGTTTGGCCATGAAAATCCATTGTATGATGTTATCCGCATCACGTACTTATTCCACCACAAGCAATCTTCCTAATCGTATTTATACGGAATCCCGCCTTACAAATGTGATTTCCTCAGTCCTTTGGGCGATCTAATAGCCGTAGATTTCGTTCTCTACCCAGCCGGACTCTGTGCTCCTTCCGTATCGGTCGTGGCTGAGCTCATAGAGTTCATTGGTGACAAAGCCGCTTTCCGTGCTGGCCAGAGTGACGAATCCGCTCTCTGAGTGATGTCCTGCGATGTTATCGTAATCGCCCGAGAGGTTGTCGGGAGGCGACGTTTCTCCGGAGGGACCCCGGAAGGACGTGTTCCGGATATCTGGCCTCGTGCCTGCTAAGTCGGCGTCCGTCTGCTTCTTAATGACATTGTAGATTTCCAGGTTTGGGCTGTTGCGCCGGTTTGGAGATAACCAGAAGTTCGGCTCTTTCACGGAGGCTTCACTTCGGTGTTGTTTCCTTCAAGAAAATCAAATAATTGGTCATTAATCCTAAAAAAAATTAAGATGTGTAATTCTGCTGCAGTGCAGTATAGCGCAACCTCCACCAGGGGATGCTGGTGAGGGAAAAGAGGTTGTACACGCAGCATAGCACCACAGGTGCCACCAAGTGGCGAGAGAGTGGTCAGACGAGCTGAGTCAGAAACAGTCAGAACAAGAAGTACCAGAGGTCATACCAATACATGTGGTCAAATAGAAGCCAGAAGTCGTGAGCCAGTCGAGAGCAGAGATAACCGAGACATGAGACAGTCAAACAGGTCAGAAGACAAGCCGGGTCACATACCAAGAGGTCCAAGCACTGGGAGTGGCAGGAAAGGGAAGTCACGGAAGGTTTTTTTTTTTTTACAAAATCAGCAGATTTGACTACAGAGAAAGGGCCGTTTGCTGCAAACTTCTCTTCTTAGAAAATATTTACATGGACATAGATAAAAAAAAAATGAGTAAATCTCACCTCCTCTCTATGATGCAGCAGCACAATACTCCGAGGAATATCATCAGCAGTGTCAGCACCGGGATGGTGGCAATCAGGATGAAATGCACGTTGGACTCTAAAATAATGCAACAAGTTATTCTATGCACGAGCCCCCCCGAATTCAGCCATGGTAACAAGCTAAGCCTGATGCATTGTGCTCCCCATACCCCGGAGACACTCCATCCAGGAACTTCAGACAGCCTTTTTTCCTGACCCTTTCCCCATACACGCTCTACTCATGCCTTAATGCTGACTGACCCGTGAGAGCAGAGGATCGGGCATGTTGACTTTTAACATGTCCAACCCATCTTTTCGTCAACATTTACCAATGAAGGAAAATCAAGACACCCCCAATACACAATAGATGGCCGTCCAGTCCTGCTCTAAATTGTACAGCGACCTTAAAGTGTATCTTAACCTTTTTTATACGTATTTGAGACCCTTAAATGTCCAGTCCCAAGACCCCCACTGATCGCTCAATCCGCCAGGAAGAAGGGCTCAATTCCTGCACTCGCACAGTGACTTTCTGTTAAGCCTGTACATTGCTGTGAGCGAGCTCGTGCAGGAGATGGGCGCTTCTGCCCTGTAGTTTGAGCCATTAGGGGGGGTCTAAGGACACGGACCCCCAGCTGATGTACAGGGCATTTAAGGGGCTGTGTATGTCACGGGGTTACTGCAACAGTGTGGAGCCAGGAGACCGCAGCATCTGATTGCTCTTACTCCGGCGCTGAGAAGAAGCACTTCTCCTTCATTTTAAACGCGTTTATTTCTTCTAGCAGAATAGGGGTTAATCGGCCATGTTGGAAATCCCTGTGCTCACAGCTGAGCTCGGTTATCCACTGCTTTCCCCCTTATAATCTGGGCTCTGATACAAATCCTTGTCAGAGCTAGCATTTGCTGCATGGCTAATGGTGGGAGAGGAGCACATATGAGAAGGAGAGTTGGAGAAGTTATCTGTGACTGTTGCTTGGTTTGCACATGTGGTAATTCCTTATTCTTCTCTATTTTGGTTTATTCCTCTACCTCCACGCCCCAATTCCTCTATTACATGTAAATGATTATTTTGCATTCCTGGAGTTTTCTGTTAACCCTTGTTTGTGTTGCCTTGTTTTTCGGGTTGGTGTACTACAGTGCACAGTAGCACACCTCTTCCCTGGGTGGGGGAACAGAACAGACGGAGGGCTAACTCAAGAGATAAGGCAAGGAAGAGGCCCCGACATCTTCACCTTCAGAAGTATCCCAGGGAGCAGGGCGAGCTAGGGAGCCCCTTAGTGTTAGGGACAGGGAAGGAGCCCCTGGTCCCGAGTTTCCCGACAGCTGTGTCGTGACAGTGTACTTCCCAACTATGCTGGATCCAGCAGGACGTTCCTGGATTTGGGAAGCTGTCCAGGGAAGTCGGTAGCGTGTCTCGATATCAGCTGCCGAGCGGGAGCTGAAAGTCTGAGCCATCTCAGGTGCGGTGATGTCACTTGCTGATGGGGGGCACGGTGGGGACATCATGCACTGCGGAGGGGCTTAAAAAGGGTATCGTACTGTTTGAGAACACTAAATGGCTTCACTAGGGGCCTTATTTCTGTCTGGTGCTCAAAAACAAAAGACTGGACAGGTTTAGCGTAAAAAAATAAATAAATGCAGTATATGTGGCTTTTTTCTATCATTTACATGTGAGAGGTGCAGGGCTGCATTAGAGCAAAAAAGTTATAAAAGTTTAGTTACACTTTAGCTTTGTCCTATTTATTGACTCGGGACGGCCCTCGCTCACCTTCAGCATCTTTGGCCGTCTGATTGACGTTCTTTATGGAAACATCCGGCGGTCGGCTGGCGACGGCTTCTACATCTTAAAAATAAGGTAATAATAATATAGCAGTGATCACTTTTTACAGATGTGCACCAGGTATGTTTACAATAGGAGCAGCGAGGAGAGGATGTGCGGCATCGCCTGCCTGGTCAGACCCGGCACAGGGCGTAACACCGTGTAGTAGTTGTCCTTTAATTACACAAACCCCAAACATCTACAGTGGGGAAAATGCATTTTATTGCAAGAAATAAGTATCTGATCACTGTCCAACCTGCAAGAATTCTGGCTCTCAGAGACCTGTTAGTTTTTCTTTAAGAAGCCTCCTACTCTGCACTCATTACCTGGATTAATTGCACCTGTTTGAACTTGTTACCTGAAAGACACCTGTCCACACACTCAATCAATCATACTCCAACCTCTCCACCATGGCCAAGACCAAAGAGCTGCCTAAGGACACCAGGGACAAATTGTAGACCTTTGCAAGGGTGGGATGGGTTACAGCAGCTTGGTGAGAAGGCAACAACTGTTGGAACAATTTTTAGAAAATGGAAGAAACACAAGATGACTGTCAATCTTCCTTGGTCTGGGGCTCCATTCAAGATCTCGCCTCGTGGGGTAAGGATAATTCTGAGAAAGGTGAGTAATTAGTCTAGAACTACACGGGAGGACCTGGTCAGTGACCTGAAGAGAGCTGGGACCACTGTCTCAAACATTACTATTAGCAACACACTACGCCGTCATGGATTAAAATCCTGCAGAACACGCAAGGTCCTCCTGCTCACACCAGCACATATTCAGGTCTGTGTGAAGTTCGTCAATGACCATCTGGATGATCCAGAGGGGGCATGGGAGAAGGTCATGTGGTCAGATGAGCCCAAAATAGTACTTGTTGGTATCAACTCCATTTGCCGTGTTTGGTGGTAGAAGAAGGATAAGTACAACATCAAGAACACCGTCCCAACAGTGAAGCATGGTGGGGAAAGCATCATCCTTTGGGAATGTTTTTCTGCAAAGGAGACAGGATGACTGCACCGTATTGAAGGGAGGATGGATGGGGTTATGTGTTGTGAGATTTTGGCCAACAACCTCCTTCCCTGAGTAAGAGAATTGAAGATGGGTCGTGGCTGGGTCTTCCAGCATAACAATGACCCAAAACACTAAGCCAGGGCAACTAAGGCGTGGCTCCGTAAGAAGCATTTCATGGTCCTGGAGTGGCCTAGCCAGTCTCCAGACCTGAACCCAATAGAAAATCTTTGGAGGGAGCTGAAATTCAATGTTGCCCAGCGACCGCCCCAAAACCTGAAAGATCTGGAGAAGATCTGTATGGAGGAGGGGGCCAAAATCCCTGCTGCAGTGTGTGCAAACCTGGTCAAGAACTACAGGAAACGTCTGACCTCTGTAATTGCAAACAAAGGTTTCTGGACCAAATATTACATTTTGTTTTTCTATTATATCAAATACTTATTTCATGCAATAAAATACAAATTAATTATGTAAAAATCCTACAATGATTTTCTGTTTCTAATGTTTAGATTCCGTCCATCACAGGTGACGTGTACCCACGATAAAGATTACAGACCTCTCCATTCTTTGTAGGTGGGAAAACTTGTATCAAATACTTATTTTCCCCACTGTAGGTTTTCTAGTAATGAACCCTCTAAAGCAAACAACTATCTAATCTGTAGGTTCCCATGTACCCGGGATAACTTCTGCAGCTGACGTGACATTATTACTTAGTTACTTACCGATGTGCGGCCCGTTTTGTGTTGGGGGACGCGTTGACTTCACTGCTAAGAAAAAGAAAAATGTTAAAATCAGATCTAATGTAATTATATGACTCCATATAATAATTTAATAAGTACTGAGCGTGCGAATGGCCGTAGATTTAAAGGGCTACTTCTATCTTAAAAGTGGTGGCAAGCGCTCAGTAGAAGCTTAAACCGATCCTGAGACTAAAGCGGGCACAATGCTGATCTAACTCCGCCGGCACCACCTGGCTGTGCAGGGATAGAGAACCCACTGCTGCATCAGCATTGCAGGATGTGTAGGGGGGTCCCAGTGGTTGGACCCCTCCGATCATAAACTGATGACATTCCTTAGCCATCACATAACATGAGAATATCCGTCTCAGAAGGTTTGGTGAATCCTGCATTGAGCAGGGGGTTGGACACGATGATCCCAGAGTTCCCTTCCAACTCTAACATTCTAGGATTCTATGATCCCTTTAAGATTATTTTGGGTTGTCGTTTTCATGGTGATATTTTTTTTCTCTTCTATGATAAGAGATGAGTGAATCTCCCAAAATTTCTTTCAGGCAGGAATGTTTCAAATAAATTTGGTCTGAATCGAATGGCCTGATTGGCGCAAAAAGGCGTTTATTATGCTCTGAACTGTTTCTAGACCCCCAAAGCATAATCAACAGAGGGGAATAAAGGGGTTAAAAATAAGAAAAACACATACTGTTCGCCTGTACATGTCTCTCCCTTGCCTCATTACGCCGATACAGCTCCCCGGTCCTCCACTTCTGTCTTGGGTTCTTCCCATGGAGAACTTCCATATGGAGAACTGGGGGGGGGGAGAGCTGAGGCAACATAAGGAGTCAAGTGAGGGCCACATATAGGTGATTTTTTTTTCTTAACCCCTTCCCAGCCCTCGAAAGAATTCATCAGTCGGCCGACGTTCGTAAGAACCAAAATCCCCAAATTTTGAGATTCATCAGAACCTAAAATTTCCAGGAAATTTGTAATGAATCCCAATTAATTTGCTCATCTACAGCCATCCAGAAATGTCACCTCTGGTTCTTCATTTCTCGACAACTTTTAACGATGCGAGTTACTGCCTATCTACTGGACCTCCGTCTCCCCATATCTTTCCTGGTCACAGGTCCACAGCAAAGAGGAGCTGAATGCACGGGTGTCCTGTCGCTCCACAAGCCCGTGACCCTGATGAAGATGGCCAAATGCAGAGCAGCGCTCGGCTACCTTGGGTGTCACCTGGGTCAGAGACCTGACCGTCCTACCCACACCCTCCACCAACACCACGACCGGGGTGGAACCAGGGGAAAACAGGTGACTCAAGTCCATTACTCTGGCGTTGCGTCCAATGGTTAGGCAATGACTTGGTTAGGTGGGAAAACCCCTTTAATTCACATCTAAATTTGGAAGCCTGTAGGGAATTCTGGGAGTTGCAATTTTCTTAAAACATGGAGAGAGACTCATTGATCAAAGAATTAGTGAAGAGATGAAAGCTCCGACCTTCTGAATATTTACAGATGAAATTGTTCTTCATGTTGCATCGGTCGTCATTCCACTGGAACATGTACCGTCCGCCCACACCGGGGGAAGCAAACGGCTGGTAGTACATGACCACGCACACCTCGCTGCCGCACGACGGCTCGTCCGCGTACCAATTCCTGCCAAATGAGATGTTAAAAATCCTTACAAAGAGCAATAATGGTGCCAGAAAAGTAACAATCCCCTCACCAGGGAGAATCACATGGATCATACACCGGCTAGGCCTCGTTTACCAAAACCGTCCACTGCCTTTGTTGTCCATAACAACCAATCAGAGCTCAGCTTTCATTTTTCAAACAGCTCTGCTAAAATGAAAGCTGTGCTGTGATTGGTTGCTATGGGCAACATGATGGCCATCATTTTACTAGAAACAAAATGCTAATATGAAGGAATCTATGGCAAAGCTCCAAACGTAGAGGATGCTCACTGAAAAATGAGTTACCGTAATTGTGAGGAAGGCCTTGGCGGTGTGATTTACTAGGCCAGTTAACAGGACAAGTGCTGGGACCCTCAGCATCTGGTGGGTCTGACCTGTCCTGGGGCTCAAGAGCTGCTCCAAACAGCGTGGGTGCCGGCTGTGTGCTGTACAGCTGGCACCAGAGTCAATCTGCTGGCAGTTTAACCCCTCAGATGCTTCAGTTAATTCTGACAGAGGCATTTAAGAGGTTGGAAATGGGGTCCCTACTGAGGGACCACTAGTCTGCCATGATTAGACACTTAAAGAGGTATTCCCGTCTCCAAGATCCTATCCCAATTCGTAGTAGGTGTAATAGTAATATTAGGAAATACCTCCAATTAGAAATGCAGCATAGCTTCTCTGAGCTGCGTCACTTACCTCATGTACAGGGCATCGCAGTGGCTTAGGTATCCATGGTTATGACCACTCATACAGTGACAGTGAGTTGTTATTGGTCGTAACCATGGGTACCTAAGCTTCTGCAATGCCCTGCACATGGGGTAAGCGACATAGAGAATCAGAAGAACTGTACTTCATTTCTAATTGGAGCTATTTTCTATTATTAGGGATAGGATCTTGGAGATGGGAATACTCCTTGAGGCTATAGCTCGGTTTCAAAGGAGATTTGTAATTTTACAATACACGACTATTATACTGTTCCAGTGTTTTATACAAGCGATCGCAGGTTGAAGTACTAATAAATATTGGAAGAAACATTTTTAAAAGATCATATCACCCTATGTTACTGAGAACATTATTAAAATCTAAAAACTAAAAAACATTTCCATATTTGGTATCACCGTGTACATAACCGTCCAAACTAATAAAAGATTATAATATTCGTCCAAGAACGCTGTTTGGATTAATATTGATTCTGTACGGTTGATTGTCCGGGGTCCCAGAACATGGAGTCCAGGAGTTTCTGCTAAGGTGATGAATTATCATGGCTGACTCCATTCTAGGACGTTATCATTTATCGGATTCAGAAATCACAAAAAGAGAAGAATGCTGAAGAAGGGTCCTAGAGTTATCAGGCAACTAGGACAAAGTCTTTAGAAGGAAGGTGGCTCAAAATCAGGGGAAAGAATGGCCATGGTATCCTGCATGACAGGAGAAATGGGTTGTCTGTGTAAAGCATGGGCATACTGGGTGGTCTTCCGTAGCAGAGGAGCCCCATACCGACTCTTCTTCTAGAGGACCACCTTTAGGAGAACACTTTTCGGTGTAATTGTCAGGTCGTCTCAAAGAGATGTCACTATATTTTAAACCCTGAGGTTGGGAAACTGAATTATTACATACACGTGTCCCTCTTCATCCTATGCCAAGACAATAAAAGAAATCAAAAAAGAATCTACTCAATTGTAAGTCTACAGACCACAGCCGGGAACCAAAGGCCATCAATCTCCAACAAGGTGGTCAAGGCTGGAGGACGATATCAATTCTTATAAACTGGACACTATTACCCAAGTGATCGGCTCTAAAGTCGACTCCAATTGGGACGGTCTTCTGCCGGATCTTTCAGGTGCTACTGCGTTAGTGGCCACTTATTTTATCAAGGCCTGAGCCTACAAGAAACGTTCTAGTGCTCAGGTGGGTCAGCATGACCCTCGGGATATCACTCGATCTCTACAGGACCATGGTCACTCTTTGGTCAACCACCTGAAGCTACAGGAGAGGAGTCTTATCTATTCGATACCGTTGATAGCCCCTTAGAACCGATCTGACACCTCCGAGTACGGACCGTGATACTGCCCACAAACTGGCCGCGGGTCTCCTGACCCGAACCCAACAGCCGCATAGGAGTATAGGGACTCCTGGCGCCACAGTGTATTGCTGGTAAATATTTAGCCCCATGTACCTTTTGCACTTGCCCACCTTTGTTTTGCGACATTACATGATTTATGGTTTCCTCATTTGTACCTTGGACTACTGCTGACCACTTACCATTTTTCTTTTGGTCACATCTCATGTGTGCGTTTCAGTTTATATTTACTGCATGCATGACGCCTGTAAACTACTAGTGGCGCCATCCTATGGCTAACTTTACTTTTTATATATTTTACTTTGGTTAATTTACACCTTTTTCTGTATATAATTTATATGCTGTGGTGTAGAACCATCTTTTGTCCTTCATTTTTCACAGTGGTCTTTCCTTTTGTATTTCACATAATGCTTCATTTTGTTTATATATGTCTGCTATGTGTCTGTGTGTGTCTGTGCATGCATGTATGTGATGTATACATGTATACATACGGTATGTGTATATGGCATGTGATGTGTATTTGTATGTGTGTGAGTGTATGCTGTGGCGTGCGTATATATGTTTGTGTGATGTGTATATGTTTGTGCATGCATGTGTGTGTGTGTGGTGTGTAATATACTATATATATATATATATATATACTGCATATATATATATTTATATATATATCTGTGTATAGAGTAATGTGTTATGTGTATGTATCCTGTGGTGTGTGTACAGTGAATGATGCGTGTGTGTGTGGATGTATGTCCGAGTATGATTTGTGACATGTGTATATAGTGTGTATATATATTTGTGTATGGTGTGTGTTATATGTATGATGTTGGATGCATGTGTGTGTGGATGTATGTGTGCTGTGTATATGTTATGTTATGTGTATATATGTGCGTATGGTGTGTGTTATATGTATGGTGTGGGATGCATGTGTGTGAATATATGTGTGCTGTGTATATGGTGTGTTGTTTGTATATATGTGTGTATATATGTGTGTATGGTGTGTGTTTATGTGTATGGTGTTTGTGTGTATGGTGATCCTCAACCTACTGAACTGCTGCATGACCATCTCTACCCTTTCCTACTGTATCCTCACCCATCCCCTGCAGACTGTGAGCCCTCACGGGCAGGGTCCTCTCTCCTTAAGTACCTGTCACGATACCCAGTATTAATGCTGCAGGGAAACTGCACCCCGCAGCATCGGAGCTGGAGCAGACACCGGGTAAATAACCTGATCACCAACGGGACCTTCCACATGAGACAGAGTGATCAGGTAAAGCAACAGGACCTTAGATCATGTGACAGAGTGGGAGGGGGTCAGGGGGCAGAGCCAGACGTCGGGAAACAGAAGGAACAAGCATAAAAGAATACTGAAACAAGCAGAGGTCCTAGCCAGGAGATTACAAGATACCAACAGGGAGAGTCAGGGAATAGTCAGAAGCCAAGCCAGAAGTCAGTAATCCAGGAAAACGAATAAAGCACGTGACAGCAAGACACTATGCAAGCCAGCACACACTTCAGAGGTCAAGCATACAGACTGCAGAAAACCTATAGCTGACAAGGATACCAGGTTAGGAGCAAGTATAAATAGCCCTCCCATCTTGAAAGAGAGGCTAACAACATTAACCCTGAGAGAACAGGACATTAACCTTGTCCTAACCATGACAGTACCTGTGTGCCTTGTTTTTTGCTCATGTTTATTGTACTTGTCTATATTTGCCCCTTTTCACATGTAAAGCGCCATGGAATAAATGGCGCTATAAAAATGTATAATAATAATAATAATAATAATGGTGTGGGATGCATATGTGTGTGGATGTATGTATGATGTGTGTATGGTGTGTTATGTGTATGTAGTTTGTTTATGTGTATGGTGTGGGATGAGAATGCCAAGAGTGTGCAAAGCAGTCATCAAAGCAAAAGGTGGCTACTTTGAAGAACCTAGAATATAAGACATAATTTCAGTAGTTTCACCCTTTTTTGTTAAGTATATAATTCCACATGTGTTAATTCATAGTTTTGATGCCTTCAGTGTGAATTTACAATTTTCATAGTCATGAAAATGCAGAAAAATCTTTAAATGAGAAGGTGTGTCCAAACTTTTGGTCTGTACTGTATATGTGTGTATGGTGTGTGTTTATGTGTATGGTGTGGGATGCATGTGTGTGTGGATGTATGGGTGATGTGTATGGTGTGTTATGTGTATGTAGTGTGTATATATGTGTGTGGTGTGTTATGTGTATGTAGTGTGTATATATGTGTATGGTGTGTTATGTGTATGTAGTGTGTATATATGTGTGTGGTGTGTTATGTGTATGTAGTGTGTATATATGTGTGTGGTGTGTTATGTGTATGTAGTGTGTATATATGTGTGTGGTGTGTTATGTGTATGTAGTGTGTATATATGTGTGTGGTGTGTTATGTGTATGTAGTGTGTATATATGTGTGGTGTGTTATGTGTATATGTGTGTATGGTGTGGGATGTATGTGTGATGTGTGTGGTGTGTTATGTGTATGTAGTGTGTATATATGTGTGTGGTGTGTTATGTGTATGTAGTGTGTATATATGTGTGGTGTGTTATGTGTATATGTGTGTATGGTGTGGGATGTATGTGTGATGTGTGTGGTGTGTTATGTGTATGTAGTGTGTATATATGTGTGTGGTGTGTTATGTGTATGTAGTGTGTATATATATGTGTGGATGTATGTGTATATGTGTGTATAGTGTGGGATGTATGTGTGATGTGTGTGGTGTGTTATGTGTATGTAGTGTGTATATATGTGTGTGGTGTGTTATGTGTATGTAGTGTGTATATATATGTGTGGATGTATGTGTATATGTGTGTATAGTGTGGGATGTATGTGTGATGTGTGTGGTGTGTTATGTGTATGTAGTGTGTATATATGTGTGGATGTATGTGTATATGTGTGTATAGTGTGGGATGTATGTGTGATGTGTGTGGTGTGTTATGTGTATGTAGTGTGTATATATGTGTGTGGTGTGTTATGTGTATGTAGTGTGTATATATGTGTGGATGTATGTGTATATGTGTGTATAGTGTGGGATGTATGTGTGATGTGTGTGGTGTGTTATGTGTATGTAGTGTGTATATATGTGTGTGGTGTGTTATGTGTATGTAGTGTGTATATATGTGTGTGGTGTGTTATGTGTATATGTGTGTATAGTGTGGGATGTATGTGTGATGTGTGTGGTGTGTTATGTGTATGTAGTGTGTATATATGTGTGAATGATGTGTTATGTGTATGGTTTAGGGTGTGTGATATTATTATATATAGGATATTTTGGGCTGACCATACAGTGTATTTTATTATCCAGCTGTTGGCTCTTTTCCATGGATTATGTCTCCGGAGCGTCCCCGGTCCTGTAGATTCCTATGGGTTACTGTTCCGGTAACGGCGGCAGTGCAGCTGTGGTCTGGCGCTGATCCTGAACACATGCAGCCCGGCACTGACTTCTAGTGTTACCTTGTGCTAGAAACTGTGCACAAAGCACACAGCGAAACCAGCACGTTTCTCACGGTTAGTTTATATTTTTACTTTCAGTCATTTCAGCCTAGTTTTCTAGCTGTTTAGTGCGCGGCGTAGAGCAAGGGGCGGTGGATTTTCTTATTTTTGCTGTTTGCTTTTTTTTTTCTTCCTCTCTTCCAAGATCCATAACTTTTTTTATGTATTTATTGACATCGTCGTATTAGAGCCTGTAATTTACAGGATGAGTTGTGGTGTTAAATGACGGCGTTGGTGTTCTTACTATATAATGTGCTGGAGAATAAGAAACAAAAATCCAAATGGGGGGAAATAATGGAAAATAGCCCCAATTAATTCTTTTTTTTTTTTGGGGGGGGAGGGGGGGTTTGTCCATTGTGCGTAAATAATTTTTTTTTTTTATATTTTAGTGGCTTAAAAATTGAGAACTTTGTAAAAAAAAAATGATTGTATTTTTTTTGTCACCATTTTTTATTTTTTTGGCTGCTGGAGCGGTTTGGGGGCTTGTTTTCACGTGCTGACATTATTCATGCCATATGGGGTTTCATGGAGTCAGGCCATGGCGATCCATCGGCACCCTGTGATCGCGTTGTGACTCCAGGCCTCCAGTCGGCCTCCGCAGGTTTAGAACTTTCCTGCAGTTTTGGACTCTACTACAAAATATCAGAAATGGGGATGGACGCCGGGTGGGCAGACTTACCAAAATGTCGGTTTGCTGCCATCCACCCAGGAATAAAGACTCTGACAGTCGCTCGAACTCGGTGATTCGTCCTCGATTCTCCGGAGGCCGAGCCAGAAATCCCCGTCAGAGGCGGTGAGACTCTGGACGAGAATCTGGATGAACTTCTGCTCGGCTTCGGATTTTATAGTCATCAGGTCGCCCCCGTCCCGTCTACATTCGTCCTGCGCTTCCTGGAAGGACAACCGCCTCGACGTATCATGGAAGTAAATGATTTTATAGCACGGCTTCTGGGTGCCTTGCTTGCAGACAATTTGCCCTACAACAGAGAGAGAATTAGTTATTATGCCTGGTGCCGCTGTCACGTGTATCTTTTAAACATTTTTTGGTAATTTTTATTTTTCTTATTACACTCTTCATTAAAAACAAATTTAGTAGTCTTGCAATTTTCACATGGACCACTGAGTGCATTTTAGACTCATATCTCCTGTTTTTTCATAAAGAGTTTTCAGCAGGCTCCTTATCATCAGAGACAGGATTACAATGACAGGTAGCACTTCTATACACCTAATAACACAGGATCCACCATTCACAATAGGTGTTTTCACAGCTCACCTCCTCCTCCTGTACAGTGACTGATAACACCTCTATATACAGTAGATAACACAGGATCCACCATTCACAATAGGTGATGTCACAGCTCACCTCCTCCTCCTCCTCCTCCTGTACAATGACTGATAACACCTCTATATACAGTAGATAACACAGGATCCACCATCCACAATAGATGATGTCACAGCTCACCTCCTCCTCCTGTACAATGACTGATAACACCTCTATATACAGTAGATAACACAGGATCCACCATTCACAATAGGTGATGTAACGGGGTCTACTGTGCTGTAGTACCTCTTTCAGCATCTCCCCCCCCCCCCCCCCGTGTTTCAGGAGGTCCACTCTGCTTTTGCTGGATTCTGAATGAAGGACGATGGCTGGAACTCCTTGATTACGTGAGAGCATATAAAAGCTGACTGCTACTCCACGTATTTCCAGTCTAAAAGAACACACTTTATTCACAGCACACAGAATATATAACACAGATACACAGGGCAGGCCAATAGAAAAAGCAGGCCAGACATACATTACAATAGACGCAGGGGGCCGAGCCTGCTGGTATTTACTGTGGGAATTACAAAGGTGGGGGAGGTCAGAAGGAGATTATTTTGTCCAGGGGCGCAGCCTGTGGACTGATGAATTTCACATGGAACCTATTATACATAATATATACTGTATAACATATTCTTGGTGCTGGGGGTTCTGTAACAGGTGATGTCACAGCTCACCTCCTCCTCCTGTACAATGACTGATAACACCTCTATAAACAGTAGATAACACAGGATCCACCATTCACAATAGGTGATGTCACAGCTCACCTCCTCCTCCTGTACAATGACTGATAACACCTCTATATACAGTAGATAACACAGGATCCACCATTCACAATAGGTGTTGTCACAGCTCACCTCCTCCTGTACAATGACTGATAACACCTCTATATACAGTAGATAACACAGGATCCACCATTCACAATAGGTGTTGTCACAGCTCACCTCCTCCTCCTGTATAATGAATGATAACACCTCTATATACAGTAGATAACACAGGATCCACCATTCACAATAGGTGATGTCATAGCTCACCTCCTCCTGTACAATGACTGATAACACCTCTATATACAGTAGATAACACAGGATCCACCATTCACAATAGGTGACGTCACAGCTCACCTCCTCCTCCTGTACAATGACCGATGACACCTCTATATACAGTAGATAACACAGGATCCACCATTCACAATAGATGATGTCACAGCTCACCCCCTCCCATCCCTTCACATTGATTTTTGCACAGATGTTTCAATACAAAAGATGGGGTCAGGGTCTGTTCATTGCTGCTAATGTACATGTGTTGTTTCCTGAAACAAAAGGAAGTTAGAGTCTACAATAGCCGCAGTGGTCAGTGTGAAAAGGGCAAGATTTCTAATTTTTATTTTTAATACAGCTCGTGATTTGAGAAAAAAAAATGTAGAAAATGAAAAAACCAAAACATTTAATGCAAAAACCTGATCAGAACAATACGATCAATCACCGATATCAAAAGAGCAAATGCGGATTGTAGGGGGGCGACCAATCATTGATACAGTCGGATGGGGCTCATACACGTTACATATTCTCGGCAGCACAGTTTATGTGAATGTATGAGCTGCCGACATACACTGAACGTGGAGGTAGTTGAAGGCAATGGCTCATACGTCTCCCACTCCGGATTCCTCAGGATAAGTCACAAGGAAATATGTAAGGCTATGTGCACACGTAGGAAAAGAGGTGCAGAATTTTCTGCACAAAATCCATATCTCCTGGCAGAATCCGCAGCTGTGGATTTGCTGCGGTTTTTATGCGGATTTTGTGCGGTTTTTATGCGGAATTGATGCGGATTTTGTGTGGATTTTCTGCGGTTTTTGCCACTGCGGAATTTTATCATGGAGGGGTGCAGAAACGCTGCAGATCCGCACAAAAGAAGTGACAAGCACTTCTTTGAAATCCGCAGCAATTCCGCACTGATTTTTCCGCACCATCTGCACAGCTTTTTTTTTTCCCCTTGAATAACATTGTACTGTACATCACAGTGCGGATCTGCAGCGTTTCTGTGCGGAAAAATCCGCTGCGGATCCGCAGCAAATCCGCATCGTGTGCACACGGCCTTACTCTGCACGACCAGTTCCCATTCTGGCAGACTCAAGCCCTCCTTGTATTACGAAATCGGCATTTTCTGCCTACGGTGCCCGAAGCGGCCACATTTTGAAAAGAATTGTCTCCGGTGAGGCATCTCCTTTAAGTAGTAGCCTGTGAAACTTCACTTTAATTGTTTTATCACTAGAAGAGATCGAGCAAAATGAAAAAAAAAAATATATAAAAGTAAATGAAAAAAAAAAAATTAAACAAAAAATTGCAAAAATGTCACCTACCTGGTCTGTGTGTCATATCCACTGATGGAAAGCAATGAGACAGAGAACGAACGATATTAGTATCGATAATCATTCCAATGCGTCACAAAATATTAATGAGCGTCGTTAGGGGGGCGCTACTGGGGGCAAAGCGACTGTGTGAACCTATCACCTGGTCAGTGAGATCGGTACCAGTCACTGACGCAGATAGAGAAGTGCACAGAACTCGTGTCCTCCAGAGTCCAATGATGGCGGCTTTACACCTCTGCATCCGATGCTCGGCATTGTGCTTGGTGATGTACGGCTGCATGCAGCTGCTCGGCCATGAAGCTCTCGGGGGGGGGGGGGGCGCAGTGTCTGTGCTGATGTTGTGCCAGAGATGGTCTAGACTCTGCAGTTATGGGGTCAACAGAGCGATGGTGACTTTTCGATCTTCTGCTCCTCAGCCATTGGTGACCCCGCTCTGAAAAAATCTTCGCTTTCTTTCCACAGCTCCTTTGCATGCCCATGTGTCTCCATGGAAACAGACAACAAATAAACTCTTTGTAGTCAGATCCTGAAATCGCACTCCCCGGTATCTGTCCGTAACTTCTTACCAGTCTGCCTAATAGTGAAGTAGGGGTCAGACACAGGATCAGACGCAGGCGCGGGATCGGTGAGTGTGCGCGGGATCGGCACAGTATGGGGTACGCTGACGCCAAACACCACTGGCGGCAGCTAATCCCCAGGGACTATGGAGGATCAGGAACTGAAAATTCAACATGCCCGATCCTTCTTTTTCCCCCATCATCATTACCATCGGGTGACAATTAGGAGACCTTCACAGTGGGCTCCGCCGAAATCGATGGGTCTGGCTTACTTTAATCTACTGTGCATAAGGGCCTTAAAGGGGTTGTCCAACTGACTTTTTTAAGGCAATGAATATTACAAAAAGTTTCAGTGATACTCACCAGTTCTAACCCCCCGTCACTCGGGGGCAGTCGCCCTAGTGGTCTCCGCTTGGACCTTGAGTGATGAGGTCTTATTCTTCAGGAGACCGGATGTGAATCCTTTGATGTCCAGTCACGGGGCGTATCGGTCAGAGGTCATCCACTATAGGAGTTAGGGCTACACCTTCTGTAACCTATAATATAGGGCAGCCGTCTCCTGCCTCCAGCATGCCCCGACAGCCGAAGGTTGGGGACCACTGGTGTAGGGACCCTGTAGTCCATCTGGTCTCCAGAGCCCAGGAGCAGCACACATCACTTTTCAGCAGGGTCTTCCTCAGTCTGTGCAGGCGCCTGTCCTCTGCACCACGAGATGTTTAGCTCCTTTGTGACCGGATGGAAGATCTTCCCATATAAAGACCCTGAAGGCGTTTTTTCCAAAAACTGACGACTTTTCAGACCGTGAAGCAGGAAGCAGATTTTATTATTGCATTTCTTCCAAGGCCAAGAGTTCAGCAGGCGAATAAATGATCCTTTTCACAAGAGGCCAAGGCCTGAATATAAAGTGCCGGGATGTGAGGATTTCACTGTCTGGTTAGGACGACACAGTGTAGAGTGGGGGGCTCTGGAGACAGATTGTCGGGGTCCTGCAGCAAATATCTAATATTACGTGAGAAACTGCTGCTAAACTGCAGGGTTTATATAGAGCTGCTGAGGCGTGGGGGGTTATAGGGATTTCTATGGATGCTGACAGCCCACCATACTGGGTGTTACAGGGGGATCCCATGCTGGGGTCTCTGCTCTGTCCAGTGGTCTAATAATGATAAAGACAAGGAATGTTCTATAATGGCTATGTGATTACTGAAACCGATGTTGATAGACAGACAGATAATGATATATAATAGATAATAGATAGATATGATAACAGATAGATAAATAATAGATAGATAGATAATAGATAGATATAGATAGATAACAGATATATAGAAAATAGATAGATAGATAATAGATAGATAATAGATGATAGATAGATAGATAGATAGATAATAGATAGATGATAGATAGATAATAGATAGATAATAGATAGATAATAGATAATAGATAGATAATAGATAGATATAGATAGATAATAGATATATAGAAAATAGATAGATAATAGATAGATAATAGATAGATGATAGATAATAGATAGATAATAGAGAGATAATAGATAAATATAGATAGATAGATAGATAACAGATATATAGAAAATAGATAGATAGATAATAGATAGATAATAGATAGATGATAGATAATAGATAGATAATAGAGAGATAATAGATAAATATAGATAGATAGATAGATAACAGATATATAGAAAATAGATAGATAGATAATAGATAGATAATAGATAGATGATAGATAGATATAGATATATAGATAGATAATAGATAGATATAGATAGATAATAGATAGATACATAATAGATATATAGATAGATAATAGATAGATAATAGATAGATAATAGATAGATGATAGATAATAGATAGATAATAGATAGATATAGATAGATAATAGATAGATACATAATAGATATTTAGATAGATAATAGATAGATAGATAATAGATAGATAATAGATATAGATAGATAATAGATAGTTAGATAATAGATAGATATAGATAAATAATAGATAGATAATAGATATAGATAGATAATAGATAGTTAGATAATAGATAGATATAGATAAATAATAGATAATAGATAGATGATAGATAATAGATAGATAGATAATAGATAGATGATAGATAATAGATAGATAGATAGATATATAATAGATAGATGATAGATATATAGATATAGATAGATAATAGATAGATGATAGATAGATATAGATAGATAATAGATATATAGATAGATAATAGATAGATAGATAATAGATAGATAATAGATAGTTAGATAGATAATAGATAGATAATAGTTTGGTGCAGTGACCCATGTTACAGCCAGGGGGCGCTGTGTGTGCTTCAGGATGCTCTTGGAGGCATAATTATGGTGATGAGACAAAGTCCGGCAGGATTGTAAATGGCCGGTATGTGTCGCAGTGGTGCTCTGTGCTGTAAGCCCAAAATGATATGGTTATGCTGGGACTTATAGTTCCACAAGAGTTTTGTTCTGTTTACTTATAAGGGCGGGCTTATAGGGTTAGCTGGTGAGCTGGGCGGGACTGGCTAACCACACACACTCCCATCTAGGGGAGTGGTTACAACCATATAATGTGACTGAGGTCTGGTCACATGGTCAGAGTGTATGGATCTGTATGGTCCATGGGCAAGGTCCTGGACGGTCGGTGTCAGAAGCTCCTGTGAGTGGAGTCTTCCTGGAAGCACCTGAGAGACTGTGGACCTGGACGGTCGGTGTTGGAGTCTCCTGTGAATGGAGATGTCCTGGAAGCACCTAGAGAGACTGTGGACCTGAATGCTCAGGGTGTTGGATTGTCCTGGGATGGACTGGAGTCCTGCGAGCACCTGGTGAGACCATGGGCTGATGGCCTGTGTGTTGGAAATGCCTGTGATTGGACTTCCTGGAAGCGCATGGAGAGGCTGCATCTACAGAGTCTGATACGGTATCTGTGTTGGGGAAGCTACAGTTCTTACTGTGAGTCTGGACTATCCGAGGTGCCCTGGTCACAAGGACGGTGATCCCAGTAAGGGTATGTGTACACGTTCAGGATTTTTCGAGTTTTTTCACGATAAAAATGCATAAAAAACGCATACATATGCATCCTATCATTTAGAATGCATTCCGCAATTTTTGTGCACATGATGCTTTTTTTCCACGAAAAAAACGCATTGCGGTAAAAAAAAGCAGCATGTTCATTAATTTTGCAGATTGTTTGCTTTTTTCTTCTATTTAATGCATTGGGAAAGCTCCGAAAAAAAATGCGAAAAAACGCGTAAAAAACGCAAAAAACGCGAAAAATGCACATGCTGATTTCTGGCAGAAATGTCCGGTTTCTGTCAGGAAATTTATGCAAGAAATCCTGATCGTGTGCACATACCCTGAGGCAGGTTTCCCCTGTGAACCAGCACTGGCAGGAGTCAGTGTGTGGAGCCGGAGCTCCTGTAAGGTAACTCCAGATAACAAGGGGTTACGGGCAGACACGGATCTGCCATTGGAACAGACTCTTGATTGTTAATGTGTTCCGTTGATGTGTATAATGAACTGTTTAAGTTATGTGGTTTATGACGTTTAATAAACCAAATAGACTGACTTAAGTGGAGAAATCGTGCCTGAGTGATTGAATCCCGTGCCAAGCGAGTGTCCCCCAACCCACTCAGGTAGTGTTTCACCACAATAGAAAGATAGATAGATAGAGATAATAGATAGATAGAGATAGATAATAGATAGATAGATAATAGATAGATGATAGATAATAGATAGATAGAAATAGATGATAGATAGATAATAGATAGAGATAGATAATAGATAGAAATAAATAACAGATAGATGATAGATAGATAATAGATAGAGACAGATAATAGATATAGATAATAGATAGATAGATAGAGACAGATAATAGATATAGATAGATAGATTAGAGATATATAATAGATAGATGATAGATAGATAAAAGATAGATAATAGATAGATATTAGGTATATAACATATACATTTTAGATAGTTATTAGATGATAGATAGATGATAGAGAATAGATAAATAGATAATAGATAGATAGATAGATAGATAATAGATGATAGATAATATATGACAGATAGATAATAGATAGAGATAAATGGATAGATAGATAATAGATAGATGATGATAGATAATATATGAGATAATAGATAGATAATAGATAGATAATAGATGGATAATAGATAAATTGATAGATAATAGATGATAGATAGATAATAGATAGATGATAGATAGATAATAGATAGATATTAGGTATATAACAGATAGATTTTAGATAGTTATTAGATAGATGATAGATAGATAGATAGATAGATAGATAGATAGATCTGATGAGTCCTGTCCATATTCCTTTGCACTCACCACTCTGCAGTCTGGTTCCTCTACACCAGTGGAGACAGACCCAGACAATGGTGAGGAGAGCTCGGAGCAGATCCATCATTACTGGTCCCTTGTGGTTGGTGTCCTGTGTATGAAGTGTCCAGGAGAAGCAGGTGGAGAGCGAGGATGCTCAGAGAGTCCAGATGTGGCGAGCAGGCAACTGATCCTCCATCCCTCCTGGCATTGATGCAGTGATCTGTAGGGCAGTGTGCACACTAGCCCCGGCACAGAATAAAGAGAGCGCCACTGTAGGGTGATCAATACTAGTCTATGTGACACATTGCTGGAGGGCAGGATCCAACCTCGGCCAAACCAATCCGGGCAGCAGGTTGTTCCTGCTTCATTAGAGAGAGCCCTCGTCAGGAGTCGCACCGCTCAGTGCTGTCATTTTAATTACTTGAAAGCAGCGACTTCTTAAAACTGGATTGATTCCTCCGAACAGCAGCTTGAGGAGTCGCTGACATGCACGATATATTCAGATCGCTCTGCTCACGTCAACGGACAGGTGATATCTGGTTCCTGGACGATAATCCTCCTTTATATAAGGTAATGAGAATCTGCATCCTGCTCATTGACCCGAGTCCGTGATGGAAATCTATTGATCACATGGTTCTTATCAATGGTCAGACTATCGATTACGCCTTAAATCTTGGAGACGTTACTGGAAATTAGGCCGGGTGATATTGGACAAAATATAAATTGATCCATAAAATAGAGCTGGAATCGAACACTTTGATTTTTTTTTATCTAAAATGTTCTCGAAAGACGAGTTGGTGTAGCAGATGCAACAAGAAGAAAAAATTTTCCAGCTTCTGGTAAAATTTTCAGAGTAATCTTTATTCCATCAAAAAACAATGAAAAAATGGTGGACAGGAACAAGAGCAAGCGAAGGGTTTCGAACACGGTTGATCTTTATCAAGCTAGAAGAGCCAAGTTTGTTTTTGTTCTCGAAAAATGAGTCAAGGTAGCAGAGCCAAGTCTGATTTTGTTCTCGAAAAATGAGTCAAGCTAGCAGAGCCAAGTTTGTTTTTGTTCTCAAAAAATGAGTCAAGGTAGCAGAGCCAAGTCTGATTTTGCTGAGGTAGCAGAGCTAAGCTTGTTTTTGGTGTCCTGCTCTGCTACATCCGAATGATTGCTACAGAACAGGAGTTTCTAAGAAGATGCAGCAGATGCAGAATGATCTTCCCCTCTAACTAGATAAGCCACCAGTCATTAAATCATCACATCCTTGGGTAGAAGAAATAAATCTTGGGGCGGCTGCTCCAGGATGAAGACAGATATTGATCCTTCGGTCCTCTTTAGCATTTACAAAAAATGGCCATTTTTCTCTCCGCACTGAGCTGTGTCAGCAGAAAGCCACAGTCCACACACTGGCCGTTAACTTTTCTCCATGGAAAACTCACTCAGCAAAAATGTCCATGAACCCGAAGCTTCTGGGGGGTGAAAGAAGCCCTGAAATCCTAAGAATCAGAGACGTTAAGAGCTCGGCTCAGCAGATCTCATGCAGAGTGTGGTAGGAAGCAGGAGGACCCGGCCACCGAATGTCTCCGCACCCTGCAATCCTCTCTTTTTCTATCTTTGGCTGAGCGTATTCATAAGCTGGAACACTATTTCCTTTTTCCCCTGCTGCAGAGCGAATGACTGCGTAGCGAAGCCAGAAAACAGAGTGAGTGCAGATGATCCTGCTATTTATGAAGCGGCGGGGATGGGAGCGTGAAAGGAGCTATTCATGGAGGCCGTTGAAAAGGCTTCAAAAAGTTTTTAACTGTAAGAACATCTTAAAGCAAAACTTTACTGGTAAAGGAGTTCTCAAACTTCTGGGAAAAAAAATAAAAACAGCCGCAAATAATAATAATAATAAAAAAATAATATATAGAAATAGACACCACTCGCCTCTTTTTTTGGAGCTCTGGCAATCATGCTAAGGTAGTCCTCCTAAACTTCGAAGAAAAAGGAACTAATTACACAACCACTGAAAACACCAATTTTTTTTTATTAGAATTCCATTCAGACCACAGAACGGACAAAAATAGAAAAAAACAAAAAATACTGTGCTCAAAAAACAAACACTAAGTTTAAAAATGGGGTATACTGTGTATCCCTAGTGAGCACTACACTCACAACCTGCCTGGCTGTGGGGGTTGGCACCCTACAGGGAAACGTTATGGCGCCCCCACTCCACGGCGGCTGTCCCTAGATGTCCTGATGTACCCTATGATAACCACGGGACACCCACTACCCACAGCCTAGGACCCACTGCAGGCTAGACAAAGATACTCCTGCACTAAAGGAATACTAGATCCCCATGTATAAAAACAAATGTAAAGAACACAGAAGGCAAACAGGCAATGACGTGCTATTGAGGGAGTCTTTTTTTGGGGCACAGTCTTTTATAGGTTCATTATACCAGTCATGGCTAATCCCACCAACTATGGCTGAACCAATTGAACAGTGTCACCCAGAGATACACAAATGTGTGACCATATGTAGCGATACCATAGTCCAAACACTTATCTCCCTCTATGCGTCGTTTGCCGCAGACCACAGCGCCTCTACACGTTTCGCCCTATGCGGGCTCCTCAGGAGGCAAGATTCATTGATGCAGTGTGTCCTGATGCGGTGTCATGGCCATGACATGATAAGTGTTTGGACTATGGTATCGATACATATGGTCACACATTTGTGTATCTTTGGGTGACACTGTTCAATTGGTTCAGCCATAGTTGATGGGATTAGCCATGACTGGTATAATGAACCTATAAAAGACTGTGCCCCAAAAAAAGACTCCCTCAATAGCACGTCATTGCCTGTTTGCCTTCTGTGTTCTTTACATTTGTTTTTATACATGGGGATCTAGTATTCCTTTAGTGCAGGAGTATCTTTGTCTAGCCTGCAGTGGGTCCTAGGCTGTGGGTAGTGGGTGTCCCGTGGTTATCATAGGGTACATCAGGACATCTAGGGACAGCCGCCGTGGAGTGGGGGCGCCATAACGTTTCCCTGTAGGGTGCCAACCCCCACAGCCAGGCAGGTTGTGAGTGTAGTGCTCACTAGGGATACACAGTATACCCCATTTTTAAACTTAGTGTTTGTTTTTTGAGCACAGTATTTTTTGTTTTTTCTATTTTTGTCCGTTCTGTGGTGTGAACCAACGTATAGGTTCAATTAATAAAGATTTACAATTTTAGGATAGTTTATATATTACAGTTGAGATCCTATTTGGTATTACTCTCTTCGATATAGAATTCCATTCAGACCCATAGCTGTCATGATCCCAATGGCAGGGGATCACAAAAGGACAAGCACACAAAAAACAGAACAAGCTCTAGGGTGATGGAAACTGAGCTGACCGCGATCCTGAACCTAATTCACAACACTAGCAGTAGCCGGGGAACGTGCCTATGATGATTCTAGACGTCTCGCGCCAGCCGAAGGACTAGCTTCCCCTATTAGAAGAAACAAAGACCTCTCTTGCCTCCAGAGAAACACCCCACAGAAATAGCAGCCCCCCACATGTAATGACGGTGAAATGAGAGGAAAGCACATACGTAGTAATGAAAACAGATTCAGCAAAATGAGGCCCGCTAAAACTAGATAGCAGAGGATACAAAAGTGAACTGCGCGGTCAGCGAAAAACCCTACAAAAAACCATCCTGAAATTACCTGAACTCATGTGCCAACTCATGGAACATGAGGAGTAATATCAGCCCAATAGAGCAACCAGCAACAATGAATCACATAACTGCAAGCTGGACAAAAACAAAAATAAAGCAAAACGTGGAACAGGAAAATCAAAAACTTAGCTTGTCCTGAAGATTACTGAAGCGGAAAGCAGAGGTAACAAGACACACTGATTACATTGATCGCCGGCGAGGAAATGACAAGAAAGCCAGGTTAAATAGGAAACTCCCATATCCTGATAGAACAGGTGGACACCAGAGACCGCAGAGAACACAAGTCACCCAGTACCATCTGTAACCACCAGAGGGAGCCCAAAAACAATCCACAACAGTACCCCCCCTTGAGGAGGGGTCACCGAACCCTCACGAGAACCACCAGGGCGACCAGGATGAGCCCTATGAAATGCACGGACCAAATCAGCAGCGTGAACATCAGAGGCAACCACCCAAGAATTATCCTCCTGACCATAACCCTTCCACTTGACCAAATACTGAAGTTTCCGTCTGGAAACACGAGAATCCAAGATCTTCTCCACAACATACTCCAATTCTCCCTCCACCAGCACCGGAGCAGGAGGCTCAAGCGAAGGAACAACAGGTACCTCATACTTCCGCAACAACGACCGATGGAACACATTATGAATAGCAAACGATGCCGGGAGATCCAAACAAAACGACACAGGGTTAAGAATTTCCAAGATCCTATAGGGACCGATGAACCGAGGCTTGAACTTAGGAGAAGAGACCTTCATAGGAACAAAACGAGAAGACAACCACACCAAGTCCCCAACACAAAGTCGAGGACCCACGCGGCGACGGCGATTAGCAAACTGCTGAGCCCTCTCCTGGGACAACTTCAAATTGTCCACCACATGACTCCAAATCTGATGCAACCTATCCACCACCATGTCCACTCCAGGACAATCAGAAGGCTCCACCTGACCAGAGGAAAAACGAGGATGAAACCCCGAATTACAAGAGAAAGGAGAAACCAAGGTAGCAGAACTAGCCCGATTATTAAGGGCAAATTCGGCAAGCGGCAAAAAGGTAACCCAGTCATCTTGATCAGCAGAAACAAAACACCTTAAATAAGTTTCCAAGGTCTGATTAGTTCGTTCCGTCTGGCCATTCGTCTGAGGATGGAATGCAGACGCAAAGGACAAATCAATGCCCATCTTAGCACAGAACGTCCGCCAAAATCTAGACACAAACTGGGATCCCCTGTCAGAAACAATGTTCTCCGGAATCCCATGCAAACGAACCACGTTCTGAAAAAACAGAGGGACCAACTCAGAGGAGGAAGGTAACTTAGGCAAGGGTACCAGATGAACCATCTTAGAAAAGCGGTCACACACAACCCAGATGACGGACATTTTTTGAGAGACAGGGAGATCCGAAATAAAGTCCATGGAAATGTGCGTCCAAGGCCTCTTCGGGATAGGCAAAGGTGACAACAATCCACTGGCCCGAGAACAGCAAGGCTTAGCCCGAGCGCAAACTTCACAAGACTGCACAAAAGAACGCACATCCCTCGACAAGGAAGGCCACCAAAAAGACCTGGCCACCAAGTCTCTAGTACCAAATATTCCAGGATGACCTGCCAACGCAGAAGAATGGACCTCGGAGATGACTCTACTGGTCCAATTATCCGGAACAAACAGTCTTTCAGGCGGACAACGATCAGGTTTATCCACCTGAAACTCCTGCAAAGCA
Organism: Ranitomeya imitator; assembly: GCF_032444005.1. Lineage (NCBI taxonomy): Eukaryota > Metazoa > Chordata > Amphibia > Anura > Dendrobatidae > Ranitomeya > Ranitomeya imitator. The sequence goes on from NC_091291.1 coordinate 134,661,050, forward strand.
CGTCGCAAGTCTGGGAAGACAGCCGACAAAATCACCCCATCCCTAAGGATACCAGTGGGCTCAGAATTTCCAGGGGAATCAGGCACAAAACTCCTAGAAAGAGCATCCGCCTTCACATTCTTTGAACCTGGCAGGTATGAAACCACAAAATCGAAACGGGAGAAAAACAGTGACCAACGAGCCTGTCTAGGATTCAGACGCTTGGCAGACTCAAGGTAAATCAGATTTTTGTGATCAGTCAAGACCACCACACGATGTCTAGCACCCTCAAGCCAATGACGCCACTCCTCAAATGCCCACTTCATGGCCAAAAGTTCCCGATTACCAACATCATAATTCCGCTCAGTGGGCGAAAACTTTCTAGAAAAGAACGCACATGGCTTCATCACCGAGCAATCGGAGCTTCTCTGTGACAAAACCGCCCCCGCTCCAATCTCAGAAGCATCAACCTCAACCTGAAAAGGAAGCGAAACATCTGGCTGACGCAACACAGGAGCAGAAGAAAACCGGCGCTTAAGTTCCTGAAAGGCCTCCACAGCCGCAGGAGACCAATCAGCAACATCAGCACCCTTCTTAGTCAGATCCGTCAAAGGCTTAACAACACTAGAAAAATTAGTTATGAAACGACGATAAAAATTAGCAAAGCCCAAGAACTTCTGTAGACTCTTAAGAGATGTAGGCTGCGTCCAGTCACAAATAGCTTGAACCTTGACGGGATCCATCTCAATAGTAGAAGGGGAAAAAATATACCCCAAAAAAGAAATCTTCTGGACTCCAAAGAGACACTTTGAACCTTTTACAAACAAAGAATTGGCCCGCAGGACCTGAAACACCTTCCTGACCTGCTGAACATGGGACTCCCAGTCATCAGAAAAAACCAAAACATCATCCAAATACACAATCATAAATTTATCCAGATATTCACGGAAAATATCGTGCATAAAGGACTGGAAGACAGAAGGAGCATTAGAAAGTCCAAAAGGCATCACCAAATACTCAAAATGGCCCTCAGGCGTATTAAATGCGGTTTTCCACTCATCACCCTGCTTAGTCCGCACAAGATTATACGCACCCCGAAGATCAATCTTAGTGAACCATTTAGCCCCCTTAATGCGAGCGAACAAATCAGTCAACAATGGCAAAGGATACTGATATTTGACCGTAATCTTATTCAAAAGACGGTAATCTATACAAGGCCTCAAGGAACCATCTATTCTGGCCACGAAAAAAAAACCTGCTCCCAAAGGAGACGAAGATGGACGGATATGTCCCTTTTCCAAGGACTCCTTAACATAATCCCGCATAGCAGTATGCTCTGGCACTGACAGATTAAACAAACGACCTTTAGGAAATTTACTGCCAGGAATCAAATCTATAGCACAATCGCAATCCCTGTGAGGAGGAAGCGAATTGAGCTTAGGCTCCTCAAAAACATCCCGATAATCAGACAAAAATACAGGAACCTCAGAAGGAGTAGATGAAGCGATAGAAATTGGAGGTGCATCATCATGAACCCCCTGACATCCCCAGCTTAACACAGACATTGTTTTCCAGTCCAGGACTGGGTTATGAGTTTGTAACCATGGCAGACCAAGCACTAAGACATCATGTAAATTATACAGTACCAGGAAGCGAATCACCTCCTGATGAACGGGAGTCATACGCATGGTCACGTGTGTCCAGTACTGAGGTTTATTCATAGCCAAAGGTGTAGAGTCAATTCCTTTCAAAGGAATAGGGACTTCCAGAGGCTCCAGACTAAACCCACAGCGGTTGGCAAATGACCAATCCATAAGACTCAGGGCAGCGCCTGAATCCACATAGGCATCGACGGAAATGGCTGATAATGAACAAATCGGAGTCACAGACAGAATGAACTTAGACTGTAAAGTACTAATGGCAACAGACTTATCAACCTTTTTTGTGCGTTTAGAGCATGCTGATATAACATGAGCTGAATCACCACAATAAAAACACAACCCATTTTTCCGCCTATAGTTTTGCCGTTCACTTCTGGACTGAATTCTATCACATTGCATTGTCTCAGGTGCCTGTTCAGAAGACACCGCCAAATGGTGCACAGGTTTGCGCTCCCGTAAACGCCGATCAATCTGAATAGCCATAGTCATAGACTCATTCAGACCTGTAGGCGCAGGGAACCCCACCATAACATCTTTAATGGCCTCAGAAAGGCCATCTCTGAATCTTGCAGCCAGGGCGCACTCATTCCACTGAGTAAGCACCGACCATTTCCGAAATTTCTGACAATATAATTCTGCTTCATCTTGCCCCTGAGAGAGAGCCAATAAAGCTTTTTCAGCCTGAATCTCTAGGTTAGGTTCCTCATAGAGCAAACCCAATGCCAGAAAAAACGCATCCACATTGAGCAACGCAGGATCCCCTGGTGCCAATGCAAATGCCCAACTCTGAGGGTCACCCCGCAGGAAAGATATTACAATCTTGACTTGCTGAGCAGGGTCTCCAGAGGAGCGAGATTTCAAAGAAAGAAACAACTTGCAATTGTTCCTAAAATTCAGAAAACTAGATCTATCTCCAGAAAAAAACTCTGGGATAGGAATTCTAGGTTCAGACATAGGAGCATGTACAACAAAATCTTGTATATTTTGAACCTTAGCAGCAAGATTATTCAGGCTGGAAGCCAAACTCTGGACGTCCATGATAAACAGCTGAGGTCAGAGCCATTCAAGGATTAAGAGGAGGTAAGACGCAGCAAACTCTGAGGGAAGGGGGAAAAAAAAAAAAAACTTCCTCAGACTACTTTTCCTCCTACTTCAGCCAATATGATTACCACTTTTCGGGCCGGCGATACTGTCATGATCCCAATGGCAGGGGATCACAAAAGGACAAGCACACAAAAAACAGAACAAGCTCTAGGGTGATGGAAACTGAGCTGACCGCGATCCTGAACCTAATTCACAACACTAGCAGTAGCCGGGGAACGTGCCTACGATGATTCTAGATGTCTCGCGCCAGCCGAAGGACTAGCTTCCCCTATTAGAAGAAACAAAGACCTCTCTTGCCTCCAGAGAAACACCCCACAGAAATAGCAGCCCCCCACATGTAATGACGGTGAAATGAGAGGAAAGCACATACGTAGTAATGAAAACAGATTCAGCAAAATGAGGCCCGCTAAAACTAGATAGCAGAGGATACAAAAGTGAACTGCGCGGTCAGCGAAAAACCCTACAAAAAACCATCCTGAAATTACCTGAACTCATGTGCCAACTCATGGAACATGAGGAGTAATATCAGCCCACTAGAGCAACCAGCAACAAGGAATCACATAACTGCAAGCTGGACAAAAACAAAAATAAAGCAAAACGTGGAACAGGAAAATCAAAAACTTAGCTTGTCCTGAAGATTACTGAAGCGGAAAGCAGAGGTAACAAGACACACTGATTACATTGATCGCCGGCGAGGAAATGACAAGAAAGCCAGGTTAAATAGGAAACTCCCATATCCTGATAGAACAGGTGGACACCAGAGACCACAGAGAACACAAGTCACCCAGTACCATCTGTAACCACCAGAGGGAGCCCAAAAACAGAATCCACAACACATAGCAAAGCCAGGTAGGCTAGGGTTAAATCCTAGCTGTACAGGTTTTGATTAACTGCGCCTGGCTGGCTCTGCATATAACCAGGCTAGGTGTTCACCTTAGCCAGTCACCTGGAGATAACTGACCAGGGTGGATTGTATTCGACCTGGAGAGACAATCCAGATCTCTCTTTGAGAAGAGACCACACCTTCCATGTGCATCAAACTGCAAGTATCATTGGTTGCTATGGACAAGAGCCGTTTTGTTTGACCGAAGCGGGACCAGCTCAGTTGTGCATAAGTAGCCAGGGTCCATTTTGTTTAGTTAATGCTTGGACAAGGCTAGGGACTTTGTGTTTATGGTTTCGTTTTTCGGTACTGTGCAACCCATGACATAAATATCAAATTGTTTTGACAGAAGAATACAGTACCTGTGTGAATGTTGCCTACACTGAGCATGAATCCCTTACAAAAGGTGGAGTATGCGGGCACTGTCCCAAAGAGCATGGGTGATTCCAGTGTAAAGATTGAATCTCTTATTGAAAGGCAGCCACAGCATGGAAAACACAGTCTGAAAGCATGGAGGAGTTTGTTAAGAAATTGGTTCAAGTGCAGCAGCAGTAGTTAAAGCAGCAATTACAGCTGCAGCAGCAAATGGTTCTCCTGACAGAAGCTATCTGGGCCAGGGAGACGGCACTTTCCGCCAGCCAAAGTGATTGTATGCATGTGAAGAGAATAGTAAAAAAAATTTAATCACCATTGGTTACAGACTTAACTCATCTATGTTTGCCAGCGGCCAGCATGTGACTGCTGCAGACAATCAGTAGCCACAGTTGCCATGTGCCATACTTCATTGACACCACTGCTCAGTGCAGAGCCATGACCTGTGAAAGCAGATAAATCAGGCTTATGAGCCACAAGCAAGCTAACAGGGAAGTGCACTATCGGAAGATACACAGACACGCCCCCAATGCACCTCCAGGCTAATCTGCATAAACATATACAGCTTGATTTCTTAGCACTGGCATATTGGATGACAACAAGACAGGAATCATGTTTAGTGTTATTCTATGACCAATGATTATTTTGATTAGTACAATTATCCTGAGAGGTTCACTTAAAAAAGGGAATTCCAGCCTAGATGAGACTTTTCTGAAGCTCTATTAAAATGACAAAGAAAACTAAGAACAGTTGTGGATTTTCCATAAGTGATTTCTTGCCCAAAGCAATCCAAAGACTTGGTGATAACTCAACCAGGAAGTCAAAAAATCCCCGGAGATGATAAAAAACACATGGGCCTCACACATATCAGCGTCCATGACTGTACAATGGGAAAGAGGCCGGGTATGTGATTCATGGTGGACTAGGAAGGGAGAAACCACTGCCAAGACTAACAATTCAATTCATGTTGGTTAAAGCAGAATGACTGCCACCTAAAACACAGAAGTTAAAATCTAAGTTGAGGAGAAGATGTATCTGTTACACTCTAAGGCTCACCAGGACACACACTTGTGTCTTGATATTAAGACTTCAGTGTTGCTAGACTCTTGCTAGCTCCATACACCTGGATGTCCTCCACCTGCTTGCCTGTGATCTCCTGGATGTCTCCCACTTGCTTATTTGTGATCTCCTTGATGTCTCCAGCTTGCCTGTGGTCGTCTCCTTGACATCACCACCTGCCAGCGGCTTCCAGAATCCCATTGCCTACCTGCTGTCTCCTGGATGTCTCCCACCTGCTTGCCTGTGGTTTCTTTGACTTCTCCTGCTTGCCTACTTGCACTCTCTTGGACGTCTCCCGCATGCGGTCTGACTGCTTATTCAAAGAATGGAACATATAGCTTGATGTACACATTCTTCACCTACAAGTCACAGGATTGTGTTGGGCTTAGAGCTTCACTTACTGTTTGTTCCCTCTGCAAGTGACCCGAGTGGCAGGAAGTTGGCCCTTAAGTCACCTGGGTCATATAGTGAATATAGTGCACGTTTACTACTCCTAATAAAAACATACATACCCACTGAGTCTTATTTTAAGCAATTTAGCTTGGAAACTGGTATATCAGGTGGATGGGCTATAAACAGGGCAACCAGAAGGGCCAGTCCACTTGCAATAGTGTGACCGCTGACCAGTAGTACTACGTTCTTATATTTTTCTATGGTAACCTTCCGCCTCTGAGACATAGCATTGCTAGCGTTTCAGAGTAATGGGTTCTTCTCCTCCCTTGAAGCTGTTACTTACGACCGTTCGGAGGGCAGAATAACCTCACACAAAGACAGAGGTGAAGCGTAGAATGCTCGGAATTATTTATTTCAACATCACATATCATTAGCGAGATTCTTATCAATCTTATTCTTTAACGCACAAGTTATTACTTCTGTTCCAGTGCTGCTGCTCATGAGGATTGGGTCTCACGGATTAGGTGAGTATAAACCCTGTTTTTTTTGTTGGCTGCGGCAGGAAGTTCTCAATGGTCCAAAAGAAGACGCTATACACCACCAAAACCAAAAGAAAGTCATTAAAACTTACCCTTCAATAGTAATCATATAGGATAAAAAAAATTGGGAGAATGTGCTCATATAAAAAAAACATAATGCTAACGTGTTTTGGGTTGAAAAACCTTTAATTTTTCTATCCAATCAGATTAAAGGCTAAGTTTTACCTACTTCTGTTTGGTGTTGGAGTACACCTTTTGGACCATTGAGAGCTATTTGACCAGTGCATACCCCGAGCTCCACACCCAGACTGTCCACCCCGATGGTTTATTACTAACACAGGAGTGGAGAGCGGAATTTACACTTTTTCTATTTTCTTTGTGTAGTGGCTAGTGATGAGCGAACGTGCTCGGAAAGGGCGGTAACCAAGTGTATTCGGCACGCTCGACTATGTTCTGGTCTCGTGGCTATTTGAAAGATGCAACACATGGAGGGATTTCCTGTTTGTTGCGGCTGTTGAACAGCCACGAGATATGCAGCTGCAGGGACTCGAACATACTTTTTGAGCATGCCGGTGACACTCGGTTAGCACCCGAGCATGCTCCAATAGCACCTTATCCCAGCACGCTCGCTCATCACTAATAGTGGCACAAAAGTGGTGGAGGAGACTCTTGGAAGGCATCATTACTTATTTGTTTTAAGAGGGCACTTAGCGGGCGTTGGTACTGGGTAGAGGGTGCAATAATTGCTTGGCCCGGCTACTGACAGTCCTTTTCAGCCTTCGTACACACTTTGGTAAGACGAGGTCTAGATTTATCACAGATCCAATAGATTGAGTTATGTTAGTTTACAAAGCATTTTGGGTTAAATTTCCCCCATAATAGACTTCTGACTCTCAGCCATGCTTTCATTTCTGGTGAAGAAAGACTGATGCTCACAATTTCCTGACCACTGTCCAGTTGGTTTACTCTTCCAAATGGTTTGACGTGAAAGGAAATCCTGAGCTGGAGGCTTCTTTATGAGAAACGGACAATAGGAAACTGAATGAAAACAAACAATAAATACTATTTAAAGAGGGATGAATATAAACCATGGTCATGTTTCGGGTATGCGCGGAAGCTAAAAGTGGGAGCTGCGGTTGTTTCTTATACTGTAAGTGTCCAATAACAAAGCAATAAGGGCCACAGGCCGGTACTGGAGAAGAGATACACCTCTAGGAAACTATTAACCGCTGTGGGCAAAAACTAAAAGTAGGAACATGGCAGATTCCATGCAAGTCCTAGTCAATAAGTTCTGGATGCAGTAGTGATGTGAGGATATACACACTAGACAACCACCAAGGTATTTTTTTCAGCTAAGTGTGACTGTCGGCTTGTGCTGCATCAGGGGTTAAGGAGCCCATAGGCTTTAGATGAAAGGAAGCCAAACCGGTCTATTTTCGCAAATCTGGCTGATCATCTGATATATATGGAGGACTGTGGTGAAATATGTATGTATATATATATATATGTATATATATACATATATATATACATATATATATATGTGTGTGTGTGTGCAGTGGACTATGTATAGATTTTTTATGTCACTGGCAATAATGTAACATCTGTCTTGAAAAGATGCAGGTTGGACCCAGGTGTTAATGAATTTTCCTGAGACAAGTAGGCTTCTGTCTCCAATCTCACCAGGGGGTCCTGCTGGAAGCCAAGAAGAAAGGTAACATTTGACACCTCCTAGCTCTTGGAAGAGAGATGGTAATTACGGCCTGACAGTATCTCTGTGAGAACTTTTACACAAAGGATCTCAAGAGAAAATAATATATTCATTGGGGGGGCATGGCTGTGGTCCAATCAAAAAACAAGCAATTATATTAGCCTGAGTGGCTGGTCTAGAAACCTGACCTCCAGACCAAAGCTATAAATTAGGGCTGTATACAGAGAAACGTGTTCACATGTGAGGGCAGCCTGAGACGCTGATGTGTTCCACCAACACCACTCACCCCCCTCAGGGAGCAGAAAGCAAACTACCAGTTAGATGATTTCTGTAAGTTTCTCCTGTTCATATTTATACTGTTTTGCATAAGTTGTATGTCTTTTTATTATCATATTTTTATACCTTTTCTTACTGTAAGCACTGAACCTTTTTGTATTAAAGTATAAAACTTTAACAAGTTCAACCTAGAATGTTCTAAAAGAATCCATAGCCGAAGGTGTGTGAGCCTTATGAGTGGTAGACATTATTAGTACTAATATTTCCGGGACTCATCGCCCATGTAGTCGGTGAGTGGTGGCAGCGTGTATGAGCGGGTGTGTGGCCTGGGTCGGTGTGTGATTTATGCTCCCATTACAACATAGGACAGAGGTTGGATGCTGGACTGAGAGTGGAGATAGATTAACCCTTGCAGGCAGAACCCAAGTCACGTGCCGAGAGCAGGCACGTGACAAACTAGTTACACCATGGAGTAGGGATCCGTGACATGGACTCCTGACTCTTCCTTGACAAATGAAGAGAAGGATCGGGCAGGTGGAATTTCAGTGCCCAATCCTTTTGCTTTGAGGAAAGATATGCCACCGCTAGAGGTGTATCTTGAACAGGAATACTAAATGTTTAAAATGGATAGCAACGCCCCTTTGACGTTTCGTTGCACGCACCTTCTTCAGGGGTGTACAGACCTTTGACCTTGACTCTGCCTTTTTATATGTGCCCTGATATCTGATTCATTTTGGAAATGGTGTTTCCAGTAAAAAGGCTCTTCTCTTAGGGTATAAATCTGTTAACTTGTACCTGCATTATGTAACCCCTGTAGAATTTAGGCTGTATCCTGTGTTGTTCATTGGAATCTGCCGTCTCTCTCACCCCCCAGCAATGACAATCGCCTTATCGTAGCTGCCGGGGACACATGAATTGGCCAATTTATTCACTAAGTAGTCTCAAATTTTCATATTTTCTAGTGCAGTAATGCAACTCAAATTTCATATTTACATGCTATAGTGCTACAGAGTGCTACTTTGTTAGTTATACATGGAGATGACTACTCTTAATAAGCACCTGTTCACACCTGATTTCTGTTTGGAAGTGACGATCAGTCTTTTGATATTTCCCTCCCTTTCATCTCCCACCTTGACTACTGCAACCTCCTGGTTTGTGCCCTCCCCTCTAACACACCTCCAATCTATACTAAACTCTGCTGCCAGACTAATCCACCTGTCCCCCCGCTATTCCCAGGCCTCTCCTCTCTGTCAAGCCCTGCACTGGCTCCCCATTACCCAACAACTCCAGATCAAAACCCTAACCATGACGTACAAAGCCATCCACAACCTGTCTCCTCCATACATCTGTGACCTCGTCTCCCGGTACTTACCTGCACGCAACCTCTGATCCTCACAAGATCTCCTTCTCTACTCCCCTCTCATCTCCTCTTCCCACAATCGTATACAAGATTTCTCCCGCGCATCACCCCTACTTTGAAACTCTCCACCCCAACGTATCAGACTCTCACCAACCATGGAAACCTTCAAAAGGAACCTGAAGAACCACCTCTTCCAACAAGCCTGCAACCTGCCGTAAACCCCAGATCCACCATATCGCTTCACGGCCAGTTCTATTCTCACCTACTGTATCCTAACCCATCCCTTGTAGACTGTGACAGGGTCCTCCCTCCTCCTCCACCAGTCGGGACTTGTATTGTTCATGATTATTGTACTTGTTTTTATTATGCATACCTCTTTTCACATGTAAAGCGCCATGGAAAAAATGGCGCTATGACAATAAATAGTAATAATCTGTGTGTATATCGTGTACTCCATAAGGTTTGGCTTTACATGGACTTTCGTTAGGAGTCTGCAGGTAAACTCTGGATTGCCTTGATGTCTTTCTGTTGGTGGATCATAAAGAGGATGTCCACTATTTTGATACTGATTAATCCTTAGGATGGGTCCTCAGCATACCGGTGGGAGTTAGACATCCACCACCTTCACTGATCAGGCTGTTCTGTGGCACCGCAGCTCAGCTCCCATTGACTGGATGTTCATCTTGTCATAACCCGTTGCTTTGCCCAAGCTCTTTTAACACACGCCGCTGCTGGTGCATGTTCCTGAGCTGCAGACTCTGTTCTACTGTCTGTAATCCAGATGAATATCCTAAACTTTACAATGTTTTTCCCGGTACCCTGTATATGAGGATGAAATAAACTCTGCTTTGCTATAGTAGACTACACTCTCACCTCTGCTATTCCTGGACACACTGATTCTGTACTTCCTGAGCTTTGTATCGAGGCCAAACCACAGATTTCACCAATATCCAAAATTCTACATTCTGTGTCCAAAATGCAAGCAGAATATAAAGCTGGATTCACACGTGCAGCTTTTGATGCAGTTCATAGCGCAGAATTTTACATTTTTTTTTCTTTTTGCATCCATTCCCAACTACGGCTGAAAGCATGCACACCACAAATTGCACCAACAGACTTATAGTTTTGGCCAGTGAAGAATGAAGGTGAGAAGATACAATATGAGGAAGCCCTGCAAAAGTTCAGCCAGGCAGCGAGGAGCTGAAAAGTCAATAACACCGGGACAGAGAGAGGCGAAGGATGGAAGAAGCTGCTGAAACTAGAGACAAAATAAATCATTGTGCGGAAACAAATCCTCAGAAGAGAGAAAGTCACAAAAGGACATATATGAAAGATCGAGATCAGGAAACAAAGAGAGAGGCTGAGCGCTGGCCAGGAGCCGCAGATGATATTTTGGTTACCAGCCATTTACACGACTCTGGAATCTGAAATTAAATTGATCAGACTGGATTTCATAAATGCATCGGCTGTAGAACAGATCACCGATGGCTCAGAGTCTAACACACCAACTAAGTAGGAATTGATAAGAAATATTTCTTTATGTAGGAGATGGAGAAGCGACGTCATCACAAACCCCATCTACTATTTCATTTTAAGGGGGAGTTTCAACTGGATGATCACTACTCTACACGAAGACAGGGTAAGCAGCGTAGAAGTCGAGACCAAAGTTGAGACAGACAACCCCCTTGTAATCACACCCAGTCACTTGCTGGGGGAAGTGTGAGATCCCGGGGTATAACGACCGCAGAGGATGCGAGCAGGCCCATGCTTGTGAGGGGCCTGCCGATGCCAGCGTAAATTTCAACTGGATGTGTGTTCTCTGACACACATCCAGTTGATGTGTATTACTGCGCCGGGTCTGTGCGCTCTGCAATACACGCTGGTGGCCAATCAAAGGCATTTTTATTGTCACCCCACAAGTGTTTTACCGGATTAAGGTCCGGGGATGGGGCTGGCGGCTCCATAACCTCGATTTTGTGGGACTGGAACCAAGATTTTGCTCGTGTACTGCTGTGTTTAGGGTCGTTGTCTTGGTGAAACCCCCATGACAAGGGCATATCCTCTTCAGCGTAAGGCAACATCACCTCAAGTATTTTAATATATGCAAACTGGTCCATGATCCCTGGTATGCGGTAAATAGGTTTGGCACCATAGTAAGAGAAACCTGCCCATATCATGATGCTTCACCACTATGCTTCACTGTCTGCAGGGTGTATTGAGGCTTGAATGCAGAGTTTGGGGGTCGTCTGACAAACTGTCTGCGGCCCTTGGACCCAAAAAGAACAATTTTACTTTCATCAGTCCACAAAATGTTTCTCCATTTCTCTTTAGGCCGGTTGATGTGTTATTTGGCACATTGTATCCTCTTCAGTACATGTCTTTTTTATCAGTGGGACTTTGAGGGGACTTCTTGCTCAGAGATTAGTGTCACACAGGCGTCTTCTGTCAGTATTCACAGGTAACGTGAGACTGTCTGTGATCATCCTGGAGGTGATAGTTGGCTGAGCCTTTGCCATTCTGGCCATCCTTCCATCCATTAGAATGGTCGTCGTCCATTGTCATCCACGTCTCTCTGGTCTGGCTTTCCATGTTGAAGCATTGTAGACCGTTTTAGCTGAACAGCCGATCATTGTCTGCACTTTATAAGTTTTGCCCTCTCCGATCAATTTTTTAATCAAAGTACGCTGTTCTTCCAAACAATGTCTCAAACAACCCATATTTCTCAGGCTTTCAAGGAGAAGTGCATGTACGACATGTCCTGGCTTCACCCTAATTCACACCTGTGTCTTCACAGAATGACTGGCCTCTTGCACTGGGGTCTATCGGACGCCAGTTATGCCACTTGTGAGACCTCTGTCTATACACATGGGTGGCACAATATCGGTGGTCACCAGCTAGAAAATTTCCTTTGCTTTCTTCTGGATGGCTCTTCACAACGCTGCTGCAATATCATGTAGTCATTGTCTGATATACAGTATCTTCTATGTTGCTAGAGGTCAGATTATGAGCAGGCATTTCAGGTCTTGGCCGTGTCTATGAGCAGGCCTTTCAGGTCTTGGCCGTGTCTATGAGCAGGCCTTTCAGGTCTTGGCCGTGTCCATCTAAGTCTGACTACTAAGCAGACAAAAATCTGACATTTTAAAAGAAAATGTGAAGAAAATACTATTATTTCTTGTTTCTGGAACCTGTTTTTTGTTGTTTTGTTTTTGTTTGTTTTTTTTTTTAAAGACAAAAGTCTCAAAATCTTCAAGATGTCTGGTGTCTCAATTTCCAGCTAGGTCTCCAAACAGGATTGTTGGTTAGAATAACATTGCCCCTCTAAAATCTCTTTTCAGTGGTGTGATGGCTCCTGCGGTGGCTGACACAAGGCTCTCGTGGATCTTCTAAACAAACTCCGGACCGAAAAGTTTGTTAACTGGTGATGGAAGAGGAGTGGCGACATGAATGTATCCACCAGAATGAAAATAATACTAATTTATACTAAATTGCCAATTTCTTGCTACTGAGGTCCATTAATGAAAGAAGCAACAGAAATGGCTTGGAGTTGTTTTTTTTAATTTTTTTTACTCCCGTTTCATTCGTTCTGAGCTGTGCAGCCCATCGGTGGCTCAGCGGTCAGATCTCTTCTGGTCTGACGGAGACCGATGGAGCGGCAGCGCTGGTCAAAGGGCAGATTTCAAGGCCAAGTATAGCAGATTATGCTTATTGATACATTGTTATCAGATTCCACTTATGCTTGCAATAACCGAGTCTCGTGCTCCGCTCTCTTGTCCGTGCACGCTTTGTGCAACCATCCGCAAGGTTGTAGCAGTACTGAGAAATCCAGGAACCAGGGCACCAGACGTCCTCCTTTGATAACTTTATTGGCACATAAAAATCACAACGTTTCGACCACACACGGCCTCTATCAAGCCATTGAAATGCAAATCTCCATTTTTTTGTGGCTTGATAAAAGCCCTGCGACGCTGAAACGTTGTGATTTTTCATTACCAATAAAGTTACTAAAAGGAGGACTTGTGGTGCCCTGGTTCCTGGATTTCTCCGCCATCAGATTCAACAGCACTTTAAAGACACTGCTGTCCCCCATTGGGGCTCACAATTTAGATTCTCTATCAATTTGACTTTGGAGTGTGTGAGACAACCGGAGGAAACCCGGAGGAAACCCACACAAACACGGCGAGAACATACAAACTGCTTGCAGCTTCTTTTATTAGGATTGTATCCTAATGGTAACTTGTACTAAAGAGTGCGAAAAACCATTTAACTGTAGTTGGAAATTGTGCTGCATAAAACTCTTGCCAAAAAGAGACTGACTGACCCCTTCCAAGCCTGACACCCATCTTCTAAGCTGATTTATGACCGACTGAAAATTCAGCTTTGATGTGATAATAAATCAGCTGACTCCGGGCACTGCATTGCCACTTTAAATCCTTTGATAATCTTTAGATTTCATGATGCCTTGTACACAGTCAAGGCACACAGTGCAGAGGCAGCAAAAAAAACTCAGAAACAGCTGTGAACCTCCACCATATCTGACTGTAGGTACTGTGTTTTTTTTCTTGTAGGCTTCATTCCTTTTTTGGAAAACAGTAGAATGATGTGCTTTATCAAAAAGCTCTATCTTTGTCTCTTCCATCCACAAGACACTTTCCCAGAAGGATTTAATCTTACTCATGTACATTTTGGCAAACTGCTGTCTATCTTTGTTATGTCTCTGTGTCAGCAGTGGGGTCTTCCCATAGCGTATCATTTCATTCACATGTCGATGGATAGTTCGCGCTGACACTGATGCACACTGAGCCTGCAGGACAGCTTGAATTTTCGTTGCAACTTGATTGAGGGTTGCTTATCTACCATCTATTTCTGGGATAATTTCAAGGGTACCAATACTTTTGGCCAGAGAACGAGTTCACTGACGATTTCACTGGTAACTCATTCTGCAGTCTGCTATGTACTGTGATATATGGAGGCTGTAGAAACCAAAACTGGACCCAAAATTCTATGTATTTAAGTAATTAAAAATATTGAAAAAGCTGTCCAAATCTTTTAGGAATATAGACAGGGAATCACACTACGGCATTTGCTTTTCCAGGTTTGAGCCAATACTCCAGCCGCTATTTATAAGTAAGAGATGAGTATTTGGCAATGCAAACTATAAAGAAATTAACCAGTTTTTGCATCCAGACATTTTATATCGCATCTCCACACAAAATGTATTTGCGAACTTGCCAACTCATATATTATTGATAGGGAAAGAGCCTTCTGCTGCAAAACAATAAAAATGTAATGATCTTTCAAAAAAAATTGTGCGCTAAGACCTGCACCAAACTACGAGCAGTATCCACAGCGTTACTTTTGGAGCTTGAGGCAGAAGTTGACATTACGTAGAAGCGCTTTGCACGACATGTGGCCATTTCTATCCATATACAATCAGTGGACGCCAAGTACACGCAGCGTGTGGTCCCTTAATCTTCAGCAATGGGGGGCTGCAAACTGGTATTGCACACTTGCTAAAGGTTTTGGATGGGTGAGAATATTCCTGCCAATATATGGACTGCATGCAAAATCAGATGCTTTGGCCAATAGTGATTGAAGCCTCTTAACACTAAGATACAGAGAGAAAAATTACTCCACACACAACAGGATTTCAGAGAAAGAACGAACTGACTTGTCATATCAGCTGGGGGCCTAATTCATGAAAAAAAAAGATGCCAATGCAAAATAATAAAAAAAATCACTGCAGCACAAATGGGTTAAAAGGGTCCATACACCGTGCAACCAAAAATCAGTAAGTTATTGCACATATATAGGAAAAATGTCATTACTTACAAAAAAAAAGAAAAATTAAAGTGCGCCTGTCATTCACCCAAAATCAGAGTATTACCTTGCTGTTCTCTTCTCTCTTTCACACAAAACTTGTAGAAAAGAATAGCGTTACTGCCCACATACAAAACTTGTAGAAAAGAATGGCGTTACTGCCCACATACATCTCAACAAGGTAGTGGATGTAACTTGCTATCCACTCTTTCAGAGAGCAGCTACATGTCATCATTCTGCCAGCACTATAGGCGCTGTAATTTCATTTTCCTCAGGCACGCCCACATGTTCCGCCCACACTTCCTGCAAAAAGACAAAGACACACTTCCACTTCCTGTTTGGTGACAAAGACCTGCCCCCATTCATTGAAGAGAGACAAAGAACCCACCTCCACTTCCTGTAAAGTGACAAAGACCTGCCCCCACTTCCTGTTGAGAGACAAAGACCCGCCCCCACTTCCTGTAGAGAGACAGAGACCCGCCCCCATCCATTGAAGAGAGACAAATAACCCACCTCCACTTCCTGTAAAGTGACAAAGACCCGCCCCCACTTCCTGTAGAGAGACAGAGACCCGCCCCCATCCATTGAAGAGAGACAAATAACCCACCTCCACTTCCTGTAAAGTGACAAAGACCTGCCCCCACTTCCTGTTGAGAGACAAAGACCCGCCCCCACTTCTTGTAGAGGCAAAGATCCGCCCCTACTTCCTGTAGAGAGATAAGACATGCCCTCACTTCCTGTAGAGATAAGACGCGCTCCCACATCCTGTAGACCAATAAGACATGCTCCCACTTCCTATACAGCAATAAGACATGCTCCCACTTCCTGTAGCGCAATAAGACACACCCCCATTTCCTGTAGAGCAATAAGACACGCCCCCACTTCCTGTAGAGCCGTAAGACACGCCCCCACTTCCTGTAGAGAGACAAGACCGGCCTTGTATAATACATCTCAGTGTCTCTGCTGCTGGAAACTGATTACACTTCGCAACAGGTTAGTGGACAGTAAAGACACTCAAAACTGAGATGCACAGTGACCATGATATATGTGTCATCATAATAATGAAAGGCAGTCGATTTAATGAAATATAAACCTCTTCATAATTCCTGATATACAAAGTTACTTACATAACACCAGTCTGTATCCAGGACGGTCAGTCACTGCACTATTCTATGACATTTTATATTTCATTACATATTCACAAATAAATGCAATTCATTAAATAAAATCTTGCTCATGGGTGCGACAGGCCGACGTTCAGGCAGAGTTCTGCCTTTTCTTTAGTGTCTTAATTCGCTGACTTGGCAGCTCCTTTCTAGATTGATTTACTGAAGAGGTGATCTGACTTGAGCTTTGAGCTCTTCTTTCTCCAATGCAGAATTTCCGCCATAAACTATATTCTACTTAAAAGATAAAACACAAATGTGGTTGACGCCAAAATGGGGTGGAAAATACGGTTCTTTTTGGCTCAAATCAATAAGAAATTTGTCTAAATTGATTTTCTCCACAAAGGGGAAAACCAGAAAAAAAAAGAGGTTTATCCAGATTAATAAATCGGATTAATTGTGGGAAAAATAAAAGGAATTGGATAACGTATTTTCTAAAATAACAAGTGTCCCAGAGCCCAGCACTGGTCAGATGTGTCCCGTCATTGAGCTACACAAGCTGCCTCACCGCCGTTATATCTTCGCACTCTTCGCTGTCCGGTGGGGGTAGCCTACAAAAAAATAAAACATGAAATGCTCCAATATATAGAGAAAAACAGACTTTCTTTTTAAGAACAGATCGCAATGGAAATTAAAAGGTAGTGTACACGTTTGTACGGAATCGCAACTTTCTAAATAGTCTGCATGAAAGGTTTTCTACCATTTTGCTGATGCAGAAAGTTTCCAAGATCTTTACCTAGCTGCAAAAATGTTACACATCGGTCACAGATCCTCCTGCACCATTCCCACTTCTTCCTCTTCTCTCGGTGTTAGGGATGGCAGCAGGGATGGGTTGTACAAACATCTGCAGTGATGGGGAGAGGGGAAAATATCTACAGCCTCAGCGAGAAGAGAGAAAAGAAGCTGTAGATAAAGAAGAAAGCAGAATAAGAGGAAATGAGTGCAGGATAGAAGCTGGGCTCATATATGAGCTAATAGAGAAATCAGTATTATGCAGGGGTCCCCAACTCCAGGCCTCGAGGGCCGCCAACAGTGCAGGTTTTCAGGATTTCTTTAGTATTGCATCGGTGGTAATGTGATCATCTGCACAGGTGATGATTCCAACCCCTGTGCAATACTAAGGAAATCCTGAAAACCTGCACTGTTGGCGGCCCTCGAGGCCTGGAGTTGGGGACCACTGGTATTATGGATACACACAAAGTTCACATGAGGGATGCACAGAGCTAACTCCAGCCTATATTACAAGGAGAAACAATCAGAGCTCACATCCAGCCTATATTAAGGGTAAGGACACACGGATCTCAAATCAAGCCAATATTAATAGCACAGAGATGCATAATGCACATCTAGTCTATTTATTTGGAGAGACACACAGAGCTCACATTCAGCCTATATTACTGGGAAAGACACACAGAGCTCACATCCAGCCTATATTACTGGGAGAGACAGACAGACCTCACATCCAGCCTATATTACTGAGAGACACACAGAGCTCACATCCAGCCTATATTACTGGGAGAGACACACAGAGCTCACATCCAGCCTATATGACTGGGAGAGACAGACATACCTCACATCCAGCCTATATTAAGGGTAAGGACACACGGATCTCAAATCAAGCCAATATTAATAGCACAGAGATGCATAATGCACATCTAGTCTATTTATTTGGAGAGACACACAGAGCTCACATTCAGCCTATATTACTGGGAAAGACACACAGAGCTCACATCCAGCCTATATTACTGGGAGAGACACACAGAGCTCACATCCAGCCTATATGACTGGGAGAGACAGACATACCTCACATCCAGCCTATATTAAGGGTAAGGACACACGGATCTCAAATCAAGCCAATATTAATAGCACAGAGATGCATAATGCACATCTAGTCTATTTATTTGGAGAGACACACAGAGCTCACATTCAGCCTATATTACTGGGAAAGACACACAGAGCTCACATCCAGCCTATATTACTGGGAGAGACAGACAGACCTCACATCCAGCCTATATTACTGAGAGACACACAGAGCTCACATCCAGCCTATATTACTGGGAGAGACACACAGAGCTCACATCCAGCCTATATGACTGGGAGAGACAGACATACCTCACATCCAGCCTATATTACTGGGACAGACAGACAGACCGCACATCCAGCCTATTTTACTGGGAGAGACACACAGAGCTCACATCCAGCCTATACTACTGGGAGAGACAGACAGACCTCACATCCAGCCTATATTACTGAGAGACACACAGAGCTCACATCCAGCCTATATTACTGAGAGACACATAGAGCTCACATCCAGCCTATATTACTGGGAGAGACACACAGACCTCACATCCAGCCTATATTACTGGCAGAGGCATACAGACCTCACACCCAGCCTATATTACTGGGAGAGACAGACAGACCTCACATCCAGCCTATATTACTGAGAGACACACAGAGCTCACATCCAGCCTATATTACTGGAAGAGACACACAGACCTCACATCCAGCCCATATTACTGGGAGAGACACACAGACCTCACATCCAGCCTATATTACTGGCAGAGGCATACAGACCTCACACCCAGCCTATATTACTGGGAGAGACAGACAGACCTCACATCCAGCCTATATTACTGGGAGACACACAGAGCTCACATCCAGCCTATATTACTGGAAGAGACACACAGACCTCACATCCAGCCCATATTACTGGGAGAGACACACAGAGCTCACATCCAGTCTATATTACCGGGAGAGACACACAGAGCTCACATCCAGCCTATATCACTGGGAGAGACACACAGACCTCACATTCAGCCTATATTACTGGAAGAGACATACAGAGCTCACATCCAGTCTATATTACCGGGAGAGACACACAGAGCTCACATCCAGCCTATATCACTGGGAGAGACACACAGACCTCACATCCAGCCTATATTACTGGGAGAGACACATACAGCTCACATCCAGCCTATATTACTGGAAGAGACACACAGAGCCCACATCCAGCCTATATTACTGGGAGAGACACACAGACCTCACATCCAGACTATAATACTGGGAGAGAGCTCACATCCAGCCTGTATTACTGGGAGAGACACACAGACCTCACATCCAGCGTGCATTACTGGGAGAGACACACAGACCTCACATCCAGCCTATATTACTGGGAGAGACACATACAGCTCACATCCAGCCTATATTACTGGAAGAGACACACAGAGCTCACATCCAGCCTATATTACTGGGAGAGACACACAGTCCTCACATCCAGCCCATATTACTGGGAGAAACTCACAGACCTCACATCCAGCCTATATTACTGGAATAGACACACAGACCTTAAAACCAGCATATATTACTGGGAAGGGGCAGCACGGTGGCGCAGTGGTTAGCACTACAGCCTTGCAGCGCTGGGGTCCTGGGTTCTAATCCCACCCAGGACAACATCTGCAAAGAGTTTGTATGTTCTCTCCGTGTTTGCGTGGGTTTCCTCCGGGCACTCCGGTTTCCTCCCACATTCCAAAGACATACTGATAGGAATTCTAGATTGTGAGCCCAATCGGGGACAGTGATGATAATGTGTGCAAAACTGTAAAGCGCTGCGGAATATGTTAGCGCTATATAAAAATAAAGATTATTATTTATTATTATCATTTTACAAATGGTGTCTTCCCCTCATCCTTCAAGCATGACCCGATCACACCCATCCTCAAAAAGCCCTCCCTCGACCGATCCTCTGTATCTAGCTATCGCCCGATATCTCTTCTCCCTTATGCCTCAAAACAACTGGAACAGCATGTACACCTTGTCCTCCCACCTCTCTTCCTGCTCCTTCTTTGACCGGTTACAATCTGGCTTCCGACCGCATCACAACTGAAACTGCCCTAACTAAAGTGACCAATGACATACTAACCGCCAAGAGCAAGCGACACTACTGTCCTCCTTCTCCTGGTCCTGTCTTCTGCCTTCGACACTGTCATCCATTCCCTTCTGCTACAGATCCTCTCATCTCTTGGCATCACAGACTTGGCCCTATCCTGGATCTCGTCATATCTGACAGACCGGACATTCAGGGTCTCCCTCCCCCACGCCACCTCCTCACTTCGCCCCCTGTCTGTTGGTGTTCCCCAAGGCTCAGTTCTAGGACCCCTGCTTTTCTCCATCTACACCTTCGGCCTGGGACAGCTCATAGAATCCCACGGTATGCAGTATCATCTCTACGCCGACGACACGCAGATCTACCTCTCTGTACCTGACCTCACCCCCTTACTCGCCAAAATCCCACACTGTGTCTGCTCAGCCGTCTTTTCTGCTCACTTTCTAAAACTGAACATGGACAAAACAGAATTCATAATCTTTCCCCCATCTCACTCTGCCCCTCCTCGAGACCTACCCATCAATGTCAATGGCTGCTCACTTGCCCCAGTCCCGCACGCTCGGTGCCTCGGGGTGATCCTTGACTCTGCCCTCTCTTTCAAGCCACATATCCAAGCCCTTGCCTCCTCCTGTCGTCTCAAACTCAAATATATTTCCCGGATCCGCGCATTCCTTGACCATGAAACTACAAGAACGCTAATGCATGCCCTTATCATCTCCCGCCTCGACTACTGCAACCTCCTACTCTCTGGACTCCCCTCTAGCACTCTGGCACCTCTCCAATCCATCCTACATGCTGCTGCCCATCTAATCTACCTGTCTTCCCTCTATTCCCCGGCCTCTCCCCTCTGTCAATCCCTTCACTGGTTCTCTGTTATCCAGAGACTCCAGTACAAAACCCTCACAATGACATACAAAGCCATCCACAACCTGTCTCCTCCATACATCTGTGACATGGTCTCCCGGTACTTAACTACACGCAACCTCCGATCCTCACAAGATCTCCTTCTCTACTCCCCTCTCATCTCTTCTTCCCACAACCGCATCCAAGACTTCTCCTGTGCTTCCCCCCTACTCTGGAACTCTCTACCCCAACACATCAGACTCGCGCCTACCATAGAAACCTTCAAAAAGAACCTGAAGACTTATCTCTTCCGACAAGCCTACAGCCTGCAGTGATCCTCAACCTACTGAACTGCCGCACAACCAGCTCTACCCTCGCCTACTGTATCCTCACCCATCCCCTGCAGACTGAGTCCTCGCGGGCAGGGTCCTCCCTCCTTCTATACTTGTTTGTGCCTTGTTTTGCTCGTGTTTATTGTACTTGTCTATAATTGCCCCTTCCACGTGTAAAGCGCCATGGAATAAATGGTGCTATGAAAATGAATAATAATAATAAAAGGAACAATACCAGAGTTTCCCTGCACAGTTGGGTGTTGGGGGTTATGCTGCAGCCAGTCTCATTTGCTACAGTACCTTGAGCAGACACTGTACAGGACACCATCGTGCAGGGAAAACAGTGAATGGAGACCAGCACTAAGCGAATAATGCATCCCCTTCATTCTCAGCATCATTCCAGAAGTCTGACCCCCAAAATCATAATCTGATAATATACCCTGGTGTAGATGGGAAAACCTTTTTAATGAGGGACAGAATTTGGCACGGCCGCCTTCGCCTGGTCCTCAACCGCACCGCAAGCAATGATCCGTTTTAGGACATTTTTACTGTAAGAACTGTATTTATTGGTGGGTAAGTACAGTTCTTCTGATTGTTTGCAGGGGGTTTATATATTTCTGTATTAGCTTGACGTAGACCCAGACTTGTACTAGGGTTCGCAGTGTTGCTGTCACTTCTGCCGTTGCGATGCCGCCATAAAGCACGTCGATCATCACTGCATTACACGAGGCGGACGCATCCTTGAATGCCGCCATAAATGATACATTGCGCTTTATTATCCCGTCCTTGTTACGTGATGTTATTAACATTGACCCAAACACCTAGAACAGCAGCAGCGATGGTAAATCTTTGTCTCGATGTTGATTAAATGGCTGCGGGATCAATACCGAGGTCTTGTCCTGCTCGCACAGACAGAAAGCTGCGCGGCAAGGAAACCTCAGGCTCGGCGCGTCCACGGTTCATCCCGGCAAAGTGCGAAATGCAAACAGTTCACGGACAGAATCGTGAAAAACGAGACATTAATTATTAGGAGTTGATGAAAGCCACGAAAATCCATGCCGATACCTTACGGGTAATACATTCTTATCAGTCAGAGGATCTGAGTGTTAGACTGTGTTCACACACTGCAATTTTATTTATTTATTTACTTTTATACGATATGGTGTCTTATTCTTCATTGTCACACAAAGTAAAGGTGAAAGATAGTTGCACTTCTTCCAAAATCAGAATCTGTATGTGGGGTTTCTAATTGTCTCTGGTAAAACTAAACCAGCAGAAACTGGTAAAAGTGAATCCGTATCTTCAGGCGAATTTTAACGATAATTCATCATTAATACAATTTCCTGGCATTATATGGCTTGTATCCAGTCTCTATCTCGTAATGTCACTTGTCCCTGAGACAAGCTGCTATGAGGTCTCCCGTACACTGAACACACAGAGAAGCGGCGATCCTGCTCTGCTGTCAGCAGCAGCATGGAGGATATACAACAGTACTGAGCAGTGTAGCTGTGAAGCCAGGACTTGGACGCAGATGGTAAATAATATACTAGAAGAAGAAGTACACATACAAAGAAGCAGCAGCAGCATAAAGGACTTTATACAACAGTACCGAGCAGTGTAGCTGTGAAGCCAGGACTTGGACGCAGATGGTAAATAATATACTAGAAGAAGAAGTACACATACAAAGAAGCAGCAGCAGCATGAAGGACTTTATACAACAGTACCGAGCAGTGTAGCTGTGAAGCCAGGACTTGGACGCAGATGGTAAATAATATACTAGAAGAAGCAGTACACATACAAAGAAGCAGGCAGCAGCATGAAGGACTTTATACAACAGTACCGAGCAGTGTAGCTGTGAAGCCAGGACTTGGACGCAGATGGTAAAAAATTTAATAGAAGTAGTAGTAGACACCTGATCCGTCAGATGAGGCAGCTGCTGGCCTGCGCAAGTTCATGGGTTGCTCAGCTCAAGAGTCAGCCAGACGGTGGGAGTCCGCTGAGGTGGGGGTCTGCATTTATGGATAAGTGATAAAGGGACCAACTTACCTTCGCTCTTCTATTTGGATATTTGGTTTATGTCCAAAATACACGAGTTCTTTCTAAATGGAAGAAAGATATAGAATAATACAATGTAAGTGAATCAATAATGTAATAAACCATTTAGGTAACAGTACGAGTGATCCCCTCTCCCCATGATGGGTCGGATCCAACCAATAATCACACAATATCCCGGGGATCGGGGAATATTCGGGATGTCACTGGTC
Organism: Ranitomeya imitator; assembly: GCF_032444005.1. NCBI lineage: Eukaryota > Metazoa > Chordata > Amphibia > Anura > Dendrobatidae > Ranitomeya > Ranitomeya imitator. The sequence continues at coordinate 134,684,692 of NC_091291.1, forward strand.
TATAATAAGTGCAGAGATTGCAATTGCACCCGGACCCCAAGGGGCCCCTAGGAAAAGACCATTATTATACAAGATTTACAATAATTGGGGGTCTGGTTCGAGCTTTTGCATTGGGGCCCATGAGCTTGAAGTTACGCCGCTGCCCAGAACTGCAGCCAGGAGATCCTATAATGCTGTTAGAAATGATCCTACATAGTAAAGACGAGCCAGTGATGAAATGCAGACAGGAAAGCGAGCGGCCCGAGCCGCCTGAACTGCATTTATCTGTCTCGGATCTGAAATTCCGCTGGATTTATATTGCATTTACTGTAACCCCGAGCACCAGAAGAAGAAAGATGCTGAACGCGCTGACAGGGCGACTCCAGAGAGACGTGTAAATGGCACCGGCGTGTGACGGCTCTTGCCCCTTTCAGATGAACAAAACTTTGTTTAGAGTGCCGCCGTCCATCACTCCTCAGCTAAAAGCCGCAGGAAGAAGCCTGTAAGTAAGCGAAACGCTGCCCGGCTGCCTCCTGATTTCACATGACCTCTTGAAATAACGAGAGGGTGATTGCGAGGGCAATGCACACTGATAGTCCACGCTCATCCTACCAGAACCAAGGCGCCACAGTACCACTGGGGCATTTTAAAGCATATCTTAAAGGGGCTGTCCAGAATAGGTAAAAATAAAAAAACTAATATGCTGTACTCCCCTTACATCTCTGCTAGCATTGCATTATAGGCAGTAGAAAGGGATTACAGGCAGTACTGGCAGGTGTTTGTTGCTCTAAAGAAAGCAGGGGCAGATCTCTGCCCATCTGCACAAAGAGGGAGCGGGTCTTTGTAGATCTAAACCAAAGCAGGGGCGGATCTTTTTCAATCTAGAGAAAACAGGGCCCCTCGATGCACACAAGGCCTTTGATAGTATAGAATGGCAATACCTGTGGTCGGTGCTGAGTCGTTGTGGGTTTGGGCCAGTCTTTGTGTCATGGGTGAGACTCCTATACTCCTCTCCGGTGGCCAAAATCAGGGTGAACAATATGATGTCAGACAGCTTTCAGCTTTTTAGAGGTACAAGGCAGGGGTGCCCGTTGTCCCCGCTGCTGTTTGCTTTGGCGGTGGAACCGCTGGCAGCGACTATCAGACGGTCTCAAATGGTGAAAGGGTTTTTATATGGGAAGATGGAGGAAAAAATCGCCTTATATGCAGATGACATACTGCTTTTCCTTGAGAGCTCTGGGGAACCACTAAGAAATGTAATAGCATTAATCGAGAGATTTGGGCAAATTTCAGGGCTAGTTATTAATTGGGACAAATCGAGCGTTATGCAGATAGATAGAGAAGTGGATTGTACAAGGGAGGTGGAAGAAGATACAAAATTAAGGGTGGTCACTCAGTTTAAATATTTGGGGATTCAGGTAGCTCTTCCCTTAACTAGATTTGAGGAACTTAATCTCGAGCCTTTAGTAACTAAGATACGCACTAAGATCTCAGCTTGGAGTAAGCTAAATTTGTCAGTGGTAGGAAGAGTAAATCTCCTTAAGATGGTGGTGATGCCTCAGATCCTGTATGTCCTACATAATTCTCCGGTATGGATCCCAATGAGAACATTCCGTAAGCTGAAATCGATGTTTGGAGAGTTGGTGTGGGGAAAGAAGAGCCCGAGGATTAGGCAGGAGACTTTGCACAGACCCAAAGATGAGGGGGGGCTTGCGTTACCCAACCCATGGTTATACTTTCTGGCTGCACAGAGCCAACATCTTAGGGGATGGGGGAAAGGGTTAGTGGAAGAAATGGGTCACAGTAGTCTGGTGCATATTAGCGGGGTATGGCCCTTGAGTTTGGGTCTGGAATCAGGACTATTTAGGAAATTGGGGAATGGCTTTCCCACCATGAATTTAATTCATAGAGTATGGCAGATGCTGAAGCGTATTAGGGGAATTGGGGGCTTCACGGAATTTTCACCTATCTGGGATAACTCATCTCTTCAAGAATTTAACCATATGGAAGGAATGGGAGAATGGAGAGAAAAGGGTATTAGGCTATTAGGACAATTGATTCACAGTGGGAGTCTTAGATCTTATGATGCGCTTCGGCAGGAATTTCAGTTTCCGGGATTAAAATGGTATCAATATAGGAGAGTTCAGCACGCTTTTCAGGCACAGAGGAAGAGGGGGCCCATAGTGGTTCAGAAAGATCTCATGTTAGACTGTATTCTAAATAACAATGGAACAAAGGGGGCTATATCGGAAGTATATGGGGATTTACTACACACATTCTTGGAGGATTACCCGATTAAAGCTAGAGGAAAATGGGAGGCCGAACTGGGGGAAATAGACGATGACAAATGGGGGTCTATTCTGGAATACATACCTAAATTGTCAATGAGTGAGCCTGGGAGACTCTCGCAATTGTATGTGGTTAATAGGGCCTATAGGACACCTGACTTGTTGTTCAAAGCCGGAGTGAGATTGGATTCTGAGTGCCCTAGGTGCACTCAGACGGAGGCGGGTATGCTCCACATGTTGTGGGTGTGCCCCAGGCTCTTTTCATATTGGGTAGCAGTGTTGAACCAAATTGGAGTGCTTTATGGATGTGCGATTCCCAGGGATCCAGTGGTTTGTATACTTGGGTATGTGGAGGAATTGTCGGCCGATGAAACTGCCAAAATGGCAATAGCTAGATTGCTCTTCGTTGCAAGGAAAGTGATTGCGAGATACTGGATTAGGGAGGAACCTCCAACCAGACGAGAATTTACCGCACAGGTGAATCATATTGTCCAGCTCGAAAAAAGCATTTATACCAAGAGGAATAGGATGGGGTTTTTTCAAAAGCTATGGCAGCCATGGCTAAATGGGAATGATTAAGAGGTTGTGGTAAATAATGTTAATAATACAATTTGTCTGTAATAAAAATGATCTTCTTGGGGAGGAGGGGGGAAAGTTGGGGTTGGTTATCTGAAGGAGGGAGGGGGGAGAAGGGGTATATTTTCTTGTTAAAATGAAAAACACAAATGCACTTTGTTGTATGAATAGATAACATTTATTATGTTCAATAAAAATTTATCTGATAAAAAAAAGAGAAAACAGGGCAGGTCTTTGACCATCTAGAGAAAGTGGGGCGGGTCTTTGACCATCCAGAGAAAGCGGGGGCGGGTCTTTGACCATCTAAAGAAAGCGGGGGCGGGTCTTTGACCATCTAAAGAAAGCGGGGGTGGGTCTTTGACCATCTAGAGAAAGCGGGGCGGGTCTTTGATCATCTAGAGAAAGCGGGGGTGGGTCTTTGACCATCTAAAGAAAGCGGGGGTGGGTCTTTGACCATCTAGAGAAAGCGGGGCGGGTCTTTGATCATCTAGAGAAAGCGGGGGTGGGTCTTTGATTATCTAGAGAAAGCGGGGGCGGGTCTTTGACCTCTAGAGAAAGCGGGGGTGGGTCTTTGACCATCTAGAGAAAGCGCGGCAGGTCTTTGATCATCTAGAGAAAGCGGGGCGGGTCTTTGATTATCTAGAGAAAGCGGGGGTGGGTCTTTGACCATCTAGAGAAAGCGGGGGCGGGTCTTTGATCATCTAGAGAAAGCGGGGGCGGGTCTTTGACCATCTAGAGAAAGCGGGGCGGGTCTTTGATCATCTAGAGAAAGTGGGGGTGGGTCTTTGATCATCTAGAGAAAGAGGGGCAGGTCTTTGACCTTCTAGAGAAAGCAGGGCGGGTCTTTGACCATCTAGAGAAAATGGGGCGGGTCTTTGATCATCTAGAGAAAGCGGGGGTGGGTCTTTGATCATCTAGAGAAAGCCTGGGCAGGTCTTCCAGCATCTAGAGAAAGCAGGGGAGGGTCTTCCAGCATTGTATCTCTTCCAGCATTAGCCCTCCACTAATCACACTGCTTTCTCTTATGTCGTATGGCCACTGATTAACTGTAGCAGTGATCAATGCATCACTTCTGTGGCCAAAGATTGGATGCTGTAGTCACATGTCTCTTATGACAGGAACAGGATGTACTCAGCCAATTTCTGTACATTTTTGTTTTGTAACTGCTGCAGCCAATCACTGATGCATTGGACACTGCTACAGCCAGTGATTAGGGGCAGCGGTAGTCTTGCCAGAAGAGGAAGCAAGAACAAGGGCGGGGGACTCAAGCAGCACTAGAAAAGTAGTGGAAGGAGACTGTTTGTGCCTATAGTGTATTTAATTTTAAAGCATTTTGGGATGCTTTGGGGTAATAATTTTGGGTCGGAGGGCCCCTTTAGGCTAGCCACACTTCCCCAAATATAAGGGGTAGTCTATGGCAGCACTTCTGGCATAAATGTGTCTTCTGGCACCCCACAGGGTCAGATGTGTTGAAGTTGCAGCTAATGGTGACCCCAAACTTTTGTCTAATTCCAGACTTTGGACCTTCAATTATAAATGTTGTGTGGCCCTGAGGACGAGTCAGAAAAAGTTCTTCAAACTTCTGACGAGCAACCGAGAACTTTAAGGAGCTGGCGCAGATGTGACCAACATCACCGATAAGAGAACCCAAAATGTAGACCGCAGCAGAACGTCGCTGGCTACCTGCCCCTTTATATTGCTCTGTCCTGTATAAATCACACAAGCTCTCAGTCCAACCATCAAGCGTTAGGTGCCATTGTGCCTCTTAAACGCTCTTGTGCGTGCGCCAATCGGCTCCGTCCGGCCAACGATGCACTATGTTCTCTGCTTCTTCACTACAAACATTGGTCAACAGAAAACTGATCCAGAGAGGAGCGCAGAAATGGTAATTACAGCTGCGGCCGCCCTGTTTGAGGAGAGCCTACCATGTATTATTAATACCGAAAAAAAAAAAGATCAATAAGTATCAGGACGGCAGCAGAAAATGGCAGAACGATGGCTCCATAAATCACTGCTAGCAGCTGTAGTAACGCTGGCGGGATGATACTCTCCGGCCCACGCCGCCGCGCTGCAGCATCAATCTGTGATGATTGCATTTCCTCGTTAACTATAATGCAAATTGCTTATTACAACCTGTGATAAATCGGCTCAGAGTCAGCGCATAATGGTGGAAGCCGTGCCACCCCGCCCGGGGAGATGTAGAAAGCAAATGTGTGCGCTCTGCTCCAGCGTGGAAACCCACAAATGCTGCACGGGATTTAGTTAAACTGTAATTCTTTGCAATGGCACCATTTAAGGGGGTATTCCCATCTCGCACCCCTGGGTCCTCCACCTATCTCAACAATTGGGCCCCGTCTTGCGCTTATAGGAATGGAGCGGTAGCGGCAGATCCACATCACCGCAGAGAAGAAATACAAGGCTCTTCTGTTTCATAGCAAAGCTGGAAGTAGATGCGTGGCCCCAGAAGAAGGTGCGTGGCCCCAGAAGAAGGTGCGTGGCCCCAGAAGAAGGTGCGTGGCCCCAGAAGAAGGTGCGTGGCCCCAGAAGAAGGTGCGCGGCCCCAGAAGAAGGTGCGCGGCCCCAGAAGAAGGAGCGCGGCCCCAGAAGAAGGTGCGCGGCCCCAGAAGAATGTGCGCTGCCCCAGAAGAAGGTGCGTGGCCCCAGAAGAAGGTGCACGTCCCCAGAAGAAGGTGCGCGTCCCCAGAAGAAGGTGCGTGGCCTCAGAAGAAGGTGCGTGGCCCCAAAAGAAGGTGCGTGGCCCCAGAAGAAGGTGCGTGGCTTCAGAAGAAGGTGCGCGGCCCCAGAAGAAGGTGCGCGGCCCCAGAAGAAGGTGCGTGGCCCCAGAAGAAGGTGCGCGGCCCCAGAAAAAGGTGCGCAGCCCCCGAAGAAGATACACGGCCACAGAAGAAAATGCGTGGCCTCAGAAGAAGATGCACAGCCACAGAAGAAAATACACGGCCACAGAAGAAGGTGCACGGTCACAGAGGAAGATGCACGGCCACAGAAGAAAATGCGTGGCCTCAGAAGAAGATGCACGGCCACAGAAGAAAATGCGTGGACTCAGAAGAAGATGCGCGGTCTCAGAAGAAGATGCACGGTCACAGAAGTAGATGCAAAGCCCCAGTAGAAGACGTGCTGCTCTCATTCTGCTCAATTGCTCCAATAGTAGCTATGGGTTGAGAAGAAGGAAAGTGATGCTCTGCTATAAAGACTGAAAGCTCCAAATCATTTATGGAGTTGGTTCCTAAAGGACATGAAAATGGACATACTGTACATATATGTGGGTCTGAGAGAATATGTAGCACACAGATATTCATTATTTGTGGTATTAAGTCATAACTACCTTAATACGATCTTCTCTTTGCTTTTTCAGCAGGGCGATGATTTCATCTCTTCTTTTAGCCTTTACAAAACAAAATATAGCAAAACTGTTACCTTCATACAAACTGCAATACCAAACACACAGATGTGGTGCTGTTTTTTGGAATGAAAAAAAAACAAACAAAAAACAAAAAAACAAAAACAGTGATCCCATTTTCTGATTTTGGACAAACCCTTTACACATCTCACAATTCAAGGCTAAGTGACCTAAATGATCACGATCGTTTCAATGCTCATAATGTGTACTTTATAAAGCCAAAATTTAAATTTTCAGCCTGACGAATTTCTCCAAAGTGCCGGCCATTAGGTGTCTTGTTTTTACTGTAATTTGCTGTTAACTGCCTGTTGTCAAGATTAATTCAACTGTAGCAACACTGACATGGAAACTGATTACGGGCAGTAGATGCGGGTCTGTAGCCTTCTACTGAAAGTGGAGGCGGGTCTTTGTCCCTCTACAGAAAGCGGAGGCGGGTCTTTGTCCCTCTACAGAAAGCGGAGGCGGGTCTTTGTCCCTCTACAGAAAGCAGAGGCGGGTCTTTGTCCCTCTACAGAAAGCGGAGGCGGGTCTTTGTCCCTCTACAGAAAGCGGAGGCGGGTCTTTGTCCCTCTACAGAAAGCGGAGGTGGGTCTTTGTCCCTCTACAGAAAGCGGAGGTGGGTCTTTGTCCCTCTACAGAAAGCGGAGGTGGGTCTTTGTCCCTCTACAGAAAGCGGAGGTGGGTCTTTGTCCCTCTACAGAAAGCGGAGGTGGGTCTTTGTCCCTCTACAGCAGAGGTGGGGAACTTTTTTCTACCAATGGTCATTTGGAATAAAAATATTAACTTAAAAATTAACAAACTATATTGATTAAAATATTTAAATAAATTGCAGCTCCCACACACATACAGTACAGTATAGTGCAGCTCCCCCAACACACAATATAGAGCAGCTCTCCCAACACACAATATAGAGCATCTCCCCCCAAAACACAGTATAGTGCAGCTCTCCCAACACACAATATAAAGCAGCTCCCCCAAAAACACAGTAATCTGCAGATCCCCCGAAAACACAGTATAGTGCAGCTCCTCCACCAACACACAGTATAGAGCAGCTCCCCCAACATACAGTATAGAGCAGCTCCCTCCAATACACAGTATAGTGCAGCTCCCCTACTAACACACAGAATAGTGCAGCTCCCCACCAACACGCAGTATAGTGCAGATCCCCCAATACACAGTATAGTGCAGACACACACAGTATAGTGAAGCCCCTGCAGTCACACACACACAGTATAATGCATACACACATACTCACACAATACTCACCCCTCCTCCTTGTTCCCCGCACTGCTCCAGTCTCATCGGCCCCACTGCTGGTACAGCGCGGCGCACGATAAAGTGACGTTATCACACCCCCACTGGGCACAAGCAGAGGGGGAGTGATTGGTGAGGGAGCATCTGACGCTCTCTCCTCCATCACTGCTTTCAAATATATCAGTGTCTGATGCCGATAAGTTGAATGAGCGTTGGGTGCGGCGCTGGGCCATCCGCACACACCTCTGCAGAATTAAAGGTCCCGCGGCCATTAACGAGCAGAGTGGCTGGTGGCTGCTGACTGCAGCAGATGAGATCGGCCCACGGGCAGGACGTTCCCCACCCCTGCTCTACAGAAAGCGGAGGCGGGTCTTTAACGCTTTGCTTCTACTCTCCTGTCTGACAAATTGCATACAGACATAAAACAATTGGGCTTTCAACCCGGGCAGGCAAATTATTGGACAATGACAAGAGCAGTACATCCTAGGAGGTGAGGGAAAGGAGGTTTTGCACCTAAAATTCTGGAAGAATGCTGATCCCAAAGAACTGCCCACTGAAAAATAGCGGACGGCATGTTACTAACAGAACCCTGGTGTCCATCATCATATCAGTGCCCACTGAAGAATTGTCCTGGCATCTGATGGGCCTGTCTGATTCTCACTGTCCTGAGCGGAGAAATATCGCCCCTGCAGAAAGTGATCACTCATGTCATGGATCTCGCTTAGTTTCAGCATTGTTATATGTCATGTAATTACTCGGCAGCCATTTATACCCACATTTCCCAATAATAATCTTCTTATGAACAGCAGAAATGTTTGTCTACGCTCTGCTTGCTGCAATCTGCTAATTATCATCGGGCAAGCAGCAGAGTTCATTAACCTGAGTGATGGGGCTGATCAATGAAGGCAGTAATGTAGAGCCCGGATCCTTATGCTACAGGGTCCTATAAATCACCAACCAATGCATGAGCAACCCAACCAGATCTAGTCCTATAAACCAATTACACCTTGTATGCTGCCAACACACAGGGCAACCCAACCAGATCTAGTCCTATAAACCAATTACACCTTGTATGCTGCCAACACACAGGGCAACCCAACCAGATCTAGTCCTATAAACCAATTACACCTTGTATGCTGCCAACACACAGGGCAACCCAACCAGATCTAGTCCTATAAACCAATTACACCTTGTATGCTGCCAACACACAGGGCAACCCAACCAGATCTAGTCCTATAAACCAATTACACCTTGTATGCTGCCAACACACAGGGCAACCCAACCAGATCTAGTCCTATACACCAATTACACCTTGTATGCTGCCAACACACAGGGCAACCCAACCAGATCTAGTCCTATACACCAATTACACCTTGTATGCTGCCAACACACAGGGCAACCCAACCAGATCTAGACCTATAAACCAATTACACCTTGTATGCTGCCAACACACAGGGCAACCCAACCAGATCTAGTCCTATAAACCAATTACACCTTGTATGCTGCCAACACACAGGGCAACCCAACCAGATCTAGTCCTATACACCAATTACACCTTGTATGCTGCCAACACACAGGGCAACCCAACCAGATCTAGACCTATAAACCAATTACACCTTGTATGCTGCCAACACACAGGGCAACCCAACCAGATCTAGTCCTATACACCAATTACACCTTGTATGCTGCCAACACACAGGGCAACCCAACCAGATCTAGTCCTATACACCAATTACACCTTGTATGCTGCCAACACACAGGGCAACCCAACCAGATCTAGTCCTATACACCAATTACACCTTGTATGCTGGCAACACACAGGGCAACCCAACCAGATCTAGTCCTATACACCAATTACACCTTGTATGCTGCCAACACACAGGGCAACCCAACCAGATCCAATCCTGGAAATCCCTACAATGTCGTATCCCACCAGTACATCAGTGACACAATTAGATCCAACCCTATGAATCACTTCCATCTTGTATCCCACCGACACATGGGGAAATAATGTCAGACCCAGTCTTTAAATCACTCCAAATCTCACATCCCATTAAGTCACGGTTGATCCAAACAGATCCAATCTTATAAATCCCCTCAATCTTGTATCCCACCATCTAGTCAGATCTAATCCTATATATCCCCAGTCTTGTATGCCATCCAACACACGGAGCAACCCAATCACATCCAATCATTGGATGAGACCCTATTGCGCCTTATATTGTTACCGCAGCTTTTTCCACTAATACACAGACGACCCAGTAAGATCCTTCTCTTCGATCTTGCATCCCACCTGCGACCTGATCACATCCAATCCTATAAACCCATTCAATGCAGTATGCCGCCAATAAACGAGTATTGGGCTACCAACCCGGCCGTAGGGGCTGCAGCGCTCGCGAAGCACCATGAGACCCCTCTAAATAGCGAAATCTGACTCCTATCAATTAGATATTTTAACCCATGAAGTGTAAACCACCGGGCGTACAACTACGTATCAGCCAGGAATGTGGAAAACTGTGAAATCCCATCAGATGTGAACAGGACTAAAATAGTTAAATCCATCGACAGCCGCAGCGACTCTGCTCCCCCGCTGATCCGATTTGGAAAGAAATGTTTAATGTTTCCTAATGGACTGGGAGCTGCTGCTGCAATTAATTGGAAGGGCGGATTTGCTGACTTGCAGAATGACCTGCGCTGCACAGCTCAGCTTCTTCAGGAGATACTATGGAGATGTGTACGGCTGGCGCGGGGCCCAGAGGATCTTTTTTTTTATATTAAAGAGAAAGAATTTTACTGGAATAAGAGCAGAATTACCAAGTCTTAGATGATGGGGGACACGCCGGTGGGCCGGGGTCTTAACATAACGGAGATGGGATGTGCTGATATTACAGTGACCCAGTACTGATGGGTGCAAAGATCTAATGGCAGAGGTGAAACTCGGCCGAGCATTTGTGTGTTTTCAACAGGGAGATGAGCGAAAGCTGCTGCCAAGCACCTAAGGCGGCAGCATATCTCGTGGCGGCAAAAAAAGAAAAAAGAAGAGGGAATGTAATTTAACATGGTTGATACGTCTCTTTCCGACGTAATTCAATGGCATGGAGATTTGGGAGGTCGCAATTCACATGTGGCATCATTCAGACGACTGTATTTTCATGAATCATTTTCCTCGCGGGTCATATATCCGTTACTCATCTTGCACTCATACAGTCCTGAATATGCACCCGAGCAGCTTCTACAAAGGGCACGGATTCGCACAAGAGAAATCCTGCATGGAGTTTGAAGAAAACCAGGGTCAGAAAATTACAACAGAAAATCAGATTTATGTAAATTCTGCCAATTGTAAAAGCAGCTCTGGACGGGACACAGAATGAAATCGGGAGAAGTACAAGGAAAGTATTTCTGCTGTGGTCCTCTCTCCGGGGCACGGGCAGAAGGGAGAAGCCATGCGAGCGCTCGCAGACTCCGATCACTGAGTGCGGGACATCAAACTCCCGGCGAGCCTGTATAATCTAATAGAGGTCATTATGGGGATTGGGCCGTCAGTATTCGTTAGGTTAATGATGGAGACAGGACGGCATCACGGAGATTTAATTACCGCAGTGGATTAACCCTGTCCCTGCCAACAGCCAGTATTTTTAATATTTACACAAAGGTATATATCCACTGGTGCAAATCAGAGAAGGCCCCCGGAAAAGCGAAACTGCACTGGGTGCCCCCATAACAATACAAAAGAGATAGACGGTATGACAGCACAGCAACCACAGCCGCTCCATGTAATAATGCAAAAGCCATATACAGTGCAGCCCCCTCTCCCCCAACAATGCCCCATATACAGTGCAGCCCCCTCTCCCCCCAACAATGCCCCATATACAATGCAGCCCCCTCTCCCCCCAACAATGCCCCATATACAGTGCAGCCCCCTCTCCCAACAATGCCCCATATACAGTGCAGCCCCCTCTCCCCCAACAATGCCCCATATACAGTGCAGCTCCCTCTCCCCCAACAATGCCCCATATACAGTGCAGCCCCCTCTCCCCCAACAATGCCCCATATACAGTGCAGCCCCCTCTCCCCCAACAATGCCCCATATACAGTGCAGCCCCCTCTCCCCCCAATAATGCCCCATATACAGTGCAGCCCTCTCCCCCAACAATGCCCCATATACAGTGCAGCCCCCTCTCCCCCCAACAATGCCCCATATACAGTGCAGCTCCCTCTCCCCCAACAATGCCCCATATACAGTGCAGCCCCCTCTCGCCCAACAATGCCCCATATACAGTGCAGCCCCCTCTCCCCCAACAATGCCCCATATACAGTGCAGCCCCCTCTCCCAACAATGCCCCATATACAGAGCAGCCCCCTCTCCCCCAACAATGCCCCATATACAGCGCAGCCTCCTCTCCCCCAACAATGCCCCATATACAGTGCAGCCCCCTCTCCACCAACAATGCCCCATATACAGTGCAGCCCCCTCTCCCCAACAATGCCCCATATACAGTGCAGCCCCCTCTCCCCAACAATGCCCCATATACAGTGCAGCCCCCTCTCCCCAACAATGCCCCATATACAGTGCAGCCCCCTCTCCCCCAACAATGCCCCATATACAGTGCAGCCTTCTCTCCCCAACAATGCCCCATATACAGTGCAGCCTCCTCTCCCCCAACAATGCCCCATATACAGTGCAGCCCCCTCTCCTCAACAATGCCCCATATACAGTGCAGCCCCCTCTCCCCCAACAATGCCCCATATACAGTGCAGCCCCCTCTCCCCAACAATGCCCCATATACAGTGCAGCCCCCTCTCCCCCAACAATGCCCCATATGCAGCGCAGCCCCCTCTCCCCAACAATGCCACATATACATTGCAGCCCCCTCTCCACCAACAATGCCCCATATACAGTGCAGCCCCCTCTCTACCAACAATGCCCCATATACAGTGCAGCCCCCTCTCCCCAACAATGCCCCATATACAGTGAAGCCCCCTCTCCCCCAACAATGCCCCATATAACAGTGGAAAAGCCACATTTGCCTCCAGTATAAATGTGAAAGCCACAAATGTTCCCCCAAAACAATGCAAAAGAAAAATACTCTACATACTAGTGAAACAGATATTGATGTCCAGTGCAAAAGCAGCAGACATTTCCCTTAACCCTTCTAACATGAGGTTAACATGAAATATCAATGGTGGAATCACTGAGGTCCTTCACCATCACTGAGGTGCTTCACCGTCACTGAGGTCCTTCACCGTCACTGAGGTCCTTCACCGTCACAGAGGTCCTTCACCGTCACTGAGGCCCTTCACCGTCACTGAGGTCCTTCACCGTCACTGAGGCCCTTCACCGTCACTGAGGTCCTTCACCGTCACTGAGGTGCTTCACCGTCACTGAGGCCCTTCACCGTCACTGAGGCCCTTCACCGTCACTGAGGCCCTTCACCGTCACTGAGGTCCTTCACCGTCACTGAGGCGCTTCACCGTCACTGAGGCGCTTCACCGTCACTGAGGTCCTTCACCGTCACTGAGGTCCTTCACCGTCACTGAGGTCCTTCACCGTCACTGAGGCCCTTCACCGTCACTGAGGCCCTTCACCGTCACCGAGGTCCTTCACCGTCACAGAGGTCCTTCACCGTCACAGAGGTCCTTCACCGTCAGAGGCCCTTCACCGTCACTGAGGTGCTTCACCGTCACTGAGGCCCTTCACCGTCACTGAGGCCATTCACCGTCACTGAGGCCATTCACCGTCACTGAGGCCATTCACCGTCACTGAGGCCCTTCACCGTCACTGAGGCCCTTCACCGTCACTGAGGTCCTTCACCGTCACTGAGGCCATTCACCGTCACAGAGGCCATTCACCGTCACAGAGGTCCTTCACCGTCACAGAGGTCCTTCACCGTCACAGAGGTCCTTCACGGTCACAGAGGTCCTTCACGGTCACAGAGGTCCTTCACCGTCACAGAGGTCCTTCACCGTCACAGAGGTCCTTCACCGTCACAGAGGTCCTTCACCGTCAGAGGCCCTTCACCATCACTGAGGTGCTTCACCATCACTGAGGTGCTTCACCGTCACTGAGGCCCTTCACCGTCACTGAGGTGCTTCACCGTCACTGAGGTGCTTCACCGTCACTGAGGCCCTTCACCGTCACTGAGGCCCTTCACCGTCACTGAGGTCCTTTACCGTCACTGAGGTCTTTCACTATCACTTTCTAATACTATTCAGATCTAAAAGGTCAGTGCAAACATGGGAACTCTACAGCCTTTCTGGCTCGTACCAGAATGCCTCAGCTGCTAGAGTGAGCGAATCCCATCTTCGCATCCTGGATGGCTGACTTTTATAGCCTGGGGTCCATGTTCACAGCCTCACACAAAATAATGGAATTACAGCCGTGTACTGTACGAGGCTCTCGGGGGACCTGTTACTATAAGAATTCATTGCTCCTCGCGGAGTGCGCTCGCTTCCAGTATGATCTTCTGGGTAAAGTCGTATGGTGGTTACACCTGTGGGGACTCTGGTAATTAAAAATCTCTAAGAAAGAGCCGTCAATAAGAGGACTTCAGCGGGAAGTGATCTGCAGTCGAGGGAGAAATGCTGCATTAATGATAGGATAAGCCGTGCCGCATTACCGTCATTGTGGTGACGGATGCTCATGTCACGCATCTCCCTCAGCTTGGCAGAGCTACTCCACCTTCCCCTAAGGCAGCTGCCCTCTGCTGTGCTCCACCGTTGTTTTACAAGTGCCATTATCTGCATAGGCTTATTTAAAGCCAACTAAGACAGGTGTGTGTCTTGGTATTAAGACTCTGTTAATTTTTTATGGCTTCATGCCTTTGTGATCATGTGTACCCGCTAACTGTGTCCGTAAGACACAAGGCCCTATTACCCGACTGAAGCCATAAGAGGGTCCTGTTGTGTTCTTACTAGTAGACTGCGCTAGTTCGGGGAAGTTTATGGCATTTAATGGATACGTCATGGGCTTTTCATGATTGATCCAGTAAATGGCCACTCACCGGTGGCATCATTCACCCATGGACCATAATGGAAGCCATTTAACATGCCAGTCAAGTAAAAAAGAGAACAAATCTGCTAATAGGATCCCATACTGGTTTACGGGTGACGGACGTCGAGGTTAGGTTTCCAACAAGGTCCATCACAGATGATCAGCAGTCCTGGTAGTAGATTGACAACTTGCTAAGGATTAGGTAGAACCTGTACGGCACAAAGGTTGGTCAGGACTTATGACCGTTTGCCTATCCTTATCATCAATGTATTGTCGCGAAGGCTCATTATGGGGCAAATAGGAAAGGATCTACAAAGGAAAGGAAACTCAACTGCACAGCTGTCTTGCTTAAGTCTCAGGCCATCATGCCAAGATCAGAAGCACTGCGGGAACACGTAGTGACTCCAATAAGGAGAGATTTATGGTCTCCAAAACGAAGGCAGGTGCAGCAACACCTTGGCCTAAACTACACCACCTCATACGGATGATAGTGATTTCTGGGTCAGCGCCCTCTCTCGTCCTTTACAGAAATACCCAAATTAACCCGATGGAAGGGAAACGGTCAGCAGATGACGCCCCATAAGCTCAAAAACGGTCTTGGGGAAACACTTGAAATGTTCCCATTGCTTGCTACGATAATCCGAGCTCTTCTGATATGCTATTAACAAATTGCTGTCGTGTCAACAAATTTTCCATAAATCAATTGTACAAGTGAATATAAGAAATTGTGTAATATATCTTATCAGAAAGATCCGCTTCTCCACTTATGAACCGCTTCTTACCCTTCCCCCACCTCCTGAACTCATTGTTTACTACGAAAAACAGCTAAAATCCATCCTGCTCTAGGCAAGACACACTAAAATATCACTCAGGGATCAGATTACAGCTGCCTATTGTAGTCTATGGAAGGGGAGGAGCAGGGAGAGTCATAGACGCACAGAGACAGGGCTGCAGATTCCTGGTAAGTGTTTACCTCACCCAATACTGGATTCACATCTACACTGCTCAGTACTTCTGTACATTGTCCTCCATACTGCTGCTTCTGGACATGTGCTACATTGGAGAGCAGGAATCCCTCATGTCTATGTGTGCTGTGTATGGGAGACATCATAGCTAGTGATGAGCGAATATACTCGTTACTCGAGATTTCCCGAGCACGCTCGGGTGTCCTCCGAGTATTTTTTAGTGCTCGGAGATTTAGTTTTCATCGCCGCAGCTGAATGATCTACATCTGATAGCCAGCTTGATTACATGTGGGGGTTGCCTGGTTGCTAGGGAATCCCCACATGTACTTATGCTAGCTAAGAGATGTAAATCATTCAGCTGCGGCGATGAAAACGAAATCTCCGAGCATCACTAACTATAGCAGCTAGTCTAAACCCTCTAGCTCAGAGGCAACTGAAAATTATTCACCGAGCCTGTAGAGGGGAAAACTTGATCCCAGATAATAGTATTATTCCCAATGTACACAGGACTGATTATTCTTCAATTTTGGGGTAAGTGACACCATGCCCCTTCCCCGAGGTCTCACTCATTTTATAAAATTGTTGAAGCAAACAAATCAAGAAAAAATTGCCAGTTGCCGTAAATCCGTCCATTACTACTACTAATGATGATACATCAATGTGAATGCTTTCATCTGCAGGAATCTTCTCCAGGATCAATGGAGAAATCGTTAAGAAATATATAGAGGGATATTACCAAGCCCCTGTTTAATTACTCCATTCGCTGTACTTAATATACGTCTGACATTTGTCCATTAGAGTCCCGAGCAGACCCTATATCCCTCTGACAACGATCAATCCCGCAAGATAAATGCCGGCATCCCGCTTTCGATGTCTAATGATTTTCTTTCCTAGAAGATGAACTACAAATGGGTTTTGGGCAATGAATATTAATGTATAAAGACACGGCTGCCATAAACACAGTGCTGAACCAACGGGACTGATGCAGAAGGAAAGTCTGGGCAATCACTGATACGCAAGACCCAACATTAGAGGCTTTTCACGTCTCGGCTACATTCGGCCGGCCACGTCTCAGCTACATTACGCCGGCCACGTCTCGGGTACATTCCGCCGGCCACGTCTCGGGTACATTCCGCCGGCCACGTCTCGGCTACACTCGGCTGGCCACGTCTCGGCTACATTCAGCCGGCCACGTTTCGGCAAAATTGGGCCGGCCACATCTCGGCTAAATTGGGCCGGCCACGTCTCGGCTAAATTGGGCCGGCCACGTCTCGGCTAAATTGGGCCGGCCACGTCTCGGCTAAATTGGGCCGGCCACGTCTCGGCTAAATTCGGCCGGCCACGTCTCGGCTAAATTCGGCCGGCCACGTCTCGGCTAAATTCGGCCGGCCACGTCTCGGCTAAATTCGGCCGGCCACGTCTCGGCTACATTCCTCCGGCCATGTCTCGGCTACATTCTTCTGGCCACAGGACGGTGATTGGATCGGCTGCTGGAATATTTGGGGAAATTACAATATCAGCAAAACAGACATTGTCTAGATGACCGAGGGGACGGAAGGACCGCCATCAGTAACCTAATGTCACAATAAGGGGCAAAGGCAGCAAAATGGTAACATTGTCTACTGCCCTGTTGTGATGAAGGAGGGCGACAAACTGCTTTAACGGCAAGACCGGACAGTGCAGCTAAACACAAATGGCCAAACCATGCTGGATTTTTCTGTAATGGGTGGCTCCACTTCATCAGCATTATAGGAGCAGGAATTTGAGATTGCTCAGTGGTATCCTTGCCATAGACTGATATCCCTCGTCCCTGAATTTATTGTGATAGGCAGGTGTCACGTCTCCACCAGAACCTGCTCCTGCGAATTCTGCTGTCACCAGGTGCCGCTGTATTTACTCTAGTGTAGAAAGAAAGACCTGCCCCCTACTTCCTATAGAGAGACAAAGACCTGCCCCCTACTTCCTATAGAGAGACAAAGACCTGCCCCCTACTTCCTGTAGAGAGACAAAGACCTGCCGCCTACTTCCTGTAGAGAGACAAAGACCTGCCGCCTACTTCCTATAGAGAGACAAAGACACGCCCACACTTCCTATAGAGAGACAAAGACCTGCCCCCTACTTCCTATAGGGAGACAAAGACATGTCCGCACTTCCTATAGAGAGACAAAGACCCGCCCCCTACTTCCTGCAGAGAGACAAAGACCCGCCCCCTACTTCCTGTAGAGAGACAAAGACCTGCCCCCTACTTCCTATAGGGAGACAAAGACACGCCCGCACTTCCTATAGAGAGACAAAGACCCGCCCCCTACTTCCTGCAGAGACAAAGACCCGCCCCCTACTTTTTATAGAGAGACAAAGACACGCCTGCAATTCCTATAGAGAGACAAAGACCCGCCCCTACTTCCTGCAGAGACAAAGACCCACCCCCTACTTCCTGTAGAGAGACAAAGACCTGCCCCCCACTTCCTGTAGAGAGACAAAGACCTGCCCCCTACTTCCTATAGGGAGACAAAGACACGCCCGCACTTCCTATAGAGAGACAAAGACCCGCCCCCTACTTCCTGTAGAGAGACAAAGACCCGCCCCCTACTTCCTGTAGAGACAAAGACCTGCCCCCTACTTCCTATAGAGAGACAAAGACACGCCCGCACTTCCTATAGAGAGACAAAGACCCACCCCCTACTTCCTGTAGAGAGACAAAGACCCGCCCCCTACTTCCTGTAGAGACAAAGACCTGCCCCCTACTTCCTATAGAGAGACAAAGACCCGCCCCCTACTTCCTGTAGAGAGACAAAGACCTGCCCCCTACTTCCTATAGAGAGACAAAGACACACCCGCACTTCCTATAGAGAGACAAAGACCCGCCCCCTACTTCCTGTAGAGAGACAAAGACCCACCCCCTACTTCCTGTAGAGAGACAAAGACCTGCCCCCTACTTCCTGTAGAAACAATGACTCAACTACTTCCATCGGTCCGGGAAGGAATTTTTGCGACTTGCTTGTTGGAGTACCTACCTAGGGGGTTGCCATGTGACCCCATTGGCCGTGCGACCTCGTGTCACAGTCAGAGATGCCTAAGAGCTGATTTCTTGCAATGAACCGCTCGTGGATGGAAAGATTTTTGTGTTTCCTTGTGATTGACTGCGCGATGGTCCTAAGGAGAGAACACGAGAACTGGCCCTTACCTTCTCCATATAAACGGATCTCTGTTCCATATCTTGTACTCTCTGTGCTTGCAATAAAAAACATTCTGTTTCTGAAAATGACAGAAATCTGATTTATAACATAATCTGGGAGACATAAAACAATAATGTGTTTACTCCACTCATTGCACAATGTACAGTACGGACCAAAAGTTTGGACACACCTTCCCATTTAAAGATTTTTCTGTATTTTCATGACTATGAAAATTGTAAATTCATACTGAAGGCATCAAAACTATGAATTAACACAGGTGGAATTATATACTTAACAAAAAAGTATGAAACAACTGAAATTATGTCTTATAACCTTATATAGGTTCTTCAAAGTAGCCACCTTTTGCTTTGATTACTGATTTGCACACTCTTGGCATTCTCTTGATGAGCTTCAAGAGGTAGTCACCGGGAATGGTTTTCACTTCACAGGTGGGCCCTGTCAGGTTTAATAAGTGGGATTTTTTACCTTATAAATGGAGTTGGGACCATCAGTTGTGTTGTGCAGAAGTCTGGTGGATACACAGCTGATAGTCCTACTGAATAGACTGTTAGAATTTGTATTCTGGCAAGAAAAAAGCAGCTAAGTAAAGAAAAACGAGTGGCCATCATTATTTTAAGAAATGAAGGTCAGTCTGAAAAATTGGGAAAACTTTGAAAGTGTCCCCATGTGTAGTGGCAAAAACCATCAGGCGCTACAAAGAATCTGGCTCACATGAGGACCGTCTCAGGAAAGGAAGACCAAGAGTCACCTCTGCTTCTGAGGATAAGTTTATTCGAGTCACCAGCCTCAGAAATCGCAGGTTTACAGCAGCTCAGATTAGAGACCAGGTCAATGCCACACAGAGTTCTAGCAGCAGACACATCTCTACAACAACTGTTAAGAGGAGACTTTGTGCAGCAGGCCTTCATGGTAAAATAGCTGCTAGGAAACCACTGCTAAGGACAGGCAACAAGCAGAAGAGACTTGTTGGGGCTAAAGAACACAAGGAATGGACATTAGACCAGTGGAAATCTGTGCTTTGGTCTGATGAGTCCAAATTTGAGATCTTTGGTTCCAACCACCGTGTCTTTGTGTGACGCAGAAAAGGTGAACGGATGGACTCTACATGCCTGGTTCCCACCGTGAAGCATGGAGGAGGAGGTGTGATGGTGTGGGGGGGGCTTTGCTGGTGACACTGCTGGCGATTTATTCAAAATTGAAAGCATACTGAACCAACATGGCTACCACAGCATCTTGCAGCGGCATGCTATTCCATCCGGTTTGCGTTTAGTTGAACCATCATTTATTTTTCAGCAGGACAATGACCCCAAACACACCTCCAGGCTGTGTAAGGGCTATTTGACCCAGAAGGAGAGTGATGGGGGCTACGCCAGATGACCTGGCCTCCACAGTCACCAGACCTGAACCCAATCGAGATGGTTTGGGGTGAGCTGGACCGCAGAGTGAAGGCAAAAGGGCCAACAAGTGCTAAGCATCTCTGGGAACTCCTTCAAGATTGTTGGAAGACCATTCCCGGTGACTACGTCTTCAAGCTCATCAAGAGAATGCCAAGAGTGTGCAAATCAGTAATCAAAGCAAAAGGTGGCTACTTTGAAGAACCTAGAATATAAGACATAATTTCAGTTGTTTGACACTTTTTTGTTAAGTATATAATTCCACATGTGATAATTCATAGTTTTGATGCCTTCAGTGTGAATGTGCAATTTTCATAGTCATGAAAATACAGAAAAATCTTTAAATGAGAAGGTGTGTCCAAACTTTTGGTCTGTACTGTACGTATCCACAGGACAGGCGGCCATCGGCATCAGATCAGCGGGGGTCCGACTGCTGATCGGTGAGATGATCCCCCCCCCACAAAAAACCAACAACATTCTGGATCTTTACAGCATTAACCCCTTGGGGTAAATATTTCAATGTATAAAATTATTGGATTTATATAAATGCGCCGATACTAAATGAACTTAGTTTTTTTATTTTTCGGAATGAGAGCAATTTGAACTTTGAGGTTTTAATTTTTTTTTTCACATTTTGCTAAGCTTCTTCGAGGGACATGATCTTTCGTTTGCGGGTGGGGAAAAGTCCCCCCCACTATCAGTGAGCGACATCCACATCTAAGGGGTTAAATAGTAACTTTGATCATTGCATCTCCCTTCTTTTAAAGGGAACCTGTCAGCTCAGAAATTGCCATTTACCTGCAGATACAGGATTAATGCACAGGCAAATAGCGTTACAATGTTGCCGGGAGAAAATGTACTTATTCCTCCCGGCAACTGCCGGCATTCAGGCATATTGTGAGGGGCGGCTGGACGCACGCCCAGCACTTGGATTGACAGCTCTGTCTGCACAGATGTGCCGCAGTGTCAGCTGTCAATCAAACTGCCGGGACCTGCGTACAGAGTGGTGACTATCGCCGATCCGTGCACGCTTTGATTGACAGGAGACTCTGCAGCACATCCGTGCAGGCCGAGATGTCAAAGTGCTCGGAGTGCGTCTATTTCCGCTGAGCCGCAACAGTTTGGGCGTTTTAGTTCTGTTCGCTTTGTTTCTGTCGGTTTTGGGTAACAAGGGTTTCTCACTTACTCTGTTTGTCTGTCCTATCACCTTATGGGTGCAGCTTTAAATACCTTCCCCTACTGGTGTTTTCTGCTGGTCATAGACTTTGTTGGATTCATTCTCTTTGCTTTAGTTGCAGTTGTTTTGTGTGTGATCCCTTTATTCCTTAGGGACCTGATACTCTAGCGATCCTAGGAGCTGCTAAGGACACTCAGGGTAAGCCGAGCGAGGGCGCCATTGTGTTACCTTAACCCCTATCTGACCTCGGACGGGATAGTACGTCCAAGGTCAGATCCCCTGCTTTGATGCAGGGCTCCGCGGTGAGCCCTGCATCAAAGCCGGGACATGTTAGCTGTTTTGAACAGCTGACATGTGCCCGTAATAGGCGCGGGCAGAATCGCGATCTGCCCGCACCTATTAAATAGTTAAATGCCGCTATCAAACGCAGACAGCGGCATTTAACTACCGCTTCCGGCCGGGCGGCCGGAAATGACGTCATCGCCGACCCCCGTCACATGATGGGGGGTCGGCGATGCGTCTCCATTGTAACCATAGAGGTCCTTGAGACCTCTATGGTTACTGATCGCCGGTGCCTGTGGTCGGCACTCACAGCACACCTCCATTTCTGCTACATAGCAGCGATCAGCAGATCGCTGCTATGTAGCAGAGGCGATCGAGTTGTGCCTGCTTCTAGCCTCCCATGGAGGCTAGTGAAGCATGGCAAAAGTGAAAAAAAAAAAGTTGAAAAAAATCTTAAAAAAATAAAAAAAAATATAAAAGTTTAAATCACCTCCCTTTCGCCCCAATCAAAATAAATCCATAAAAAAAATATCAAATCTACACATATTTGGTATCGCCGCGCTCAGAATCGCCCGATCTATCAATTCAAAAAAAGCATTAACCTGATCGCTAAACAGCGTAGCGGGAAAAAAATTAGAAACGCCAGAATTACGTTTTTTTTGTCACCGCGACATTGCATTAAAATGAACGATCAAAAGAACGTATCTGCACCAAAATGCTATCATTAAAAACGCCAGCTCGGCACGCAAAAAATAAGCCCTCAACTGACCCCAGATCACGAAAAATGGAGACACTACAAGTATCGGAAAATGGCGCAATTTTTTTTTTTTGCAAAGTTTGGAATTTTTTTTCACCACTTAGATAAAAAATAACCTAGTCATGTTAGGTGTCCATGAACTCGTACTGACCTGGAGAATCATAATGTCAGGTCCGTTTTAGCATTTAGTGAACCTAGCAAAAAAGCCAAACAAAAAACAAGTGTGGGACTGCACTTTTTTTGCAATTTCACCGCACTTGGAATTTGTTTCCCGTTTTCTAGTACACGACATGCTAAAACCAATGATGTCGTTCAAAAGTACAACTCGTTCCGCAAAAAATAAGCCCTCACATGGCCAAATTGACGGAAGAATAAAAAAGTTATGGCTCTGGGAAGGAGGGGAGCGAAAAACGAACACGGAAAAACGAAAAATCCCAAGGTCATGAAGGGGTTAAGGTTCCAACCTCTGTGGTCAGGCAGGGACACAGGGCAGAGAAGGGCTTTTCTTAGTCTGAACAAGGACCAGTCAGGTTTAGGGATCGGTCCCCCTGGTCTATACATTACCCGAGTGAATGTGTTTTGGCAATCATAACATTATCACCAGTAGGGGAAGGAATTTAAAGCTGCCCCCAAGCAACAAAACTTTCCTTTGCCGGAAAGCAGGCGTCCAGGCATTGATATATCCCCCCATGAGTTATACTTACTGAGGTCCTCCAGTTCCTGCAGGGGGTACGTCTTTCCTAAAAATAAAAGGGAAAAATCAAGAAGTGAAGGCCACAATCTGCCATTATCTTGTCCCCCCTCCGATATGATCATCTCTGGCAGTGCCCCTCCCCCACTCCATTGTTCATCCCCGCAATCTGACTCTATCATTATATGGGATCAGCGGGTAAAAGCAAATGTGTATTGATCCCTGTAATGATGAGCCCTGACGAGGCGCTTTCAGCTCCAGAGTCATCGCAGTGATCTCCAGGCCTATGTAATGTAGTGATTAGAGGATTAATGGTGGAGGACGGTGTGGGCAGACGGGGGGATTACTGCCACGCTGTGGACGGGACCTCCGCTCCATGGTCTGATATTAGGGATCAATAGTGTTTACTGAAAAGCCCAGAGAGCCGGGATCATCCGCAAACTAAGGGTACCGTCACACAGTGCAATTTTCATCGCTACAACGGTACGATCCGTGACGCTCCAGCATCGTAACAATATCGCTCCAGCGTCGTAGACTGCTGTCACACTTTGCAATCTACGACGCTGGAGCGATAATTTCATGACGTATGTGCGATGTAGAAGCCGTTGGTTACTATGCGCCCATCGTATACAATATATGTTACACCATGCGATCATGCCGCCACAGCGGGACACTAGACGACGAAAGAAAGTTTCAAACGATCTGCTACGACGTACGATTCTCAGCGGGGTCCCTGATCGCAGGAGCGTGTCAGACACAGCGAGATCGTAACTATATCGCTGGAACGTCACGAATCGTGCCGTCGTAGCGATCAAAATTGCACTGTGTGACGGTACCCTTACAGCTGCCAGAAATCTATATATCTAGTGCGATTAATCAGAAATAATTCTACTAAGCTTACAGGTCTGCGGGATTTACCTGCATCTAATGCTGCGGTCAGTTATAGAGGGGCCGTCACCCCAGGGGTCAGTTATAGAGGGGCCGTCACCCCAGGGGTCAGTTATAGAGGGGACGTCACCCCAGGGGTCAGTTATAGAGGGGCCGTCACCCCAGGGGTCAGTTATAGAGGGGCCGTCACCCCAGGGGTCAGTTATAGAGGGGCCGTCACCCCAGGGGTCAGTTATAGAGGGGCCGTCACCCCAGGGGTCAGTTATAGAGGGGCCGTCACCCCTGAGGTCAGTTATAGAGGGGCCGTCACCCCAGGGGTCAGTTATAGAGGGGCCGTCACCCCAGGGGTCAGTTATAGAGGGGCCGTCACCACAGGGGTCAGTTATAGAGGGGCCGTCACCACAGGGGTCAGTTATAGAGGGGCCGTCACCCCAGAGGTCAGTTATAGAGGGGCCGTCACCCCAGGGGTCAGTTATAGAGGGGCCGTCACCCCAGGGGTCAGTTATAGAGGGGCCGTCACTCCAGGGGTCAGTTATAGAGGGGCCGTCACCCAAGGGGTCATTTATAGAGGGGCCGTCACCCCAGGGGTCAGTTATAGAGGGGCCGTCACCCCAGGGGTCAGTTATAGAGGGGCCGTCACCCAAGGGGTCATTTATAGAGGGGCCGTCACCCCAGGGGTCAGTTATAGAGGGGCCGTCACCCCAGGGGTCAGTTATAGAGGGGCCGTCACCCCAGGGGTCAGTTATAGAGGGGCCGTCACCCCAGAGGTCAGTTATAGAGGGGCCGTCACCCCAGGGGTCAGTTATAGAAGGGCCGTCACCCCAGGGGTCAGTTATAGAAAGGCCGTCACCCCAGGGGTCAGTTATAGAGGGGCCGTCACCCCAGGGGTCAGTTATAGAGGGGCCGTCACCCCAGGGGTCAGTTATAGAGGGGCCGTCACCCCAGGGGTCAGTTATAGAAGGGCCGTCACCCCAGGGGTCAGTTATAGAGGGGCCGTCACCCCAGGGGTCAGTTATAGAGGGGCCGTCACCCCAGGGGTCAGTTATAGAGGGGCCGTCACCCCAGGGGTCAGTTATAGAGGGGCCGTCACCTCAGGGGTCAGTTATAGAGGAGCCGTCACCCCAGGGGACAGTTATAGAGGGGCCGTCACCCCAGGGGTCAGTTATAGAGGGGCCGTCACCCCAGGGGTCAGTTATAGAGGGGCCTTCACCCCAGGGGTCAGTTATAGAGGAGCCGTCACCCCAGAGGTCAGTTATAGAGGGGCCGTCACCCCAGGGGTCAGTTATAGAGGGGCCGTCACCCCAGAGGTCAGTTATAGAGGGGCCGTTACCCCAGGGGTCAGTTATAGAGGAGCCGTCACCCCAGGGGTCAGTTATAAAGGGGCCGTCACCCCAGGGGTCAGTTATAGAGGGGCCGTCACCCCAGGGGTCAGTTATAGAGGGGCCCTCACCCCAGGGGTCAGTTATAGAGGGGCCGTCACCCCTGCGGTCAGTTATAGAGGGGCCGTCACCCCAGGGGTCAGTTATAGAGGGGCCGTCACCCCAGGGGTCAGTTATAGAGGAGCCGTCACCCCAGGGGTCAGTTATAGAGGGGCCCTCACCCCAGGGGTCAGTTATAGAGGGGCCGTCACCCCAGGGGTCAGTTATAGAGGGGCCGTCACCCCAGGGGTCAGTTATAGAGGGGCCCTCACCCCAGGGGTCAGTTATAGAGGGGCCGTCACCCCTGAGGTCAGTTATAGAGGGGCCGTCACCCCAGGGGTCAGTTATAGAGGGGCCGTCACCCCAGGGGTCAGTTATAGAGGGGCCTTCACCCCAGGGGTCAGTTATAGAGGGGCTGTCACCCCAGAGGTCAGTTATAGAGGGGCCGTCACCCCTGCGGTCAGTTATAGAGGGGCCGTCACCCCAGGGGTCAGTTATAGAGGAGCCGTCACCCCAGGGGTCAGTTATAGAGGGGCCGTCACCCCAGGGGTCAGTTATAGAGGGGCCGTCACCCCAGGGGTCAGTTATAGAGGAGCCGTCACCCCAGGGGTCAGTTATAGAGGGGCCGTCACCCCAGGGGTCAGTTATAGAGGGGCCGTCACCCCAGGGGTCAGTTATAGAGGAGCCGTCACCCCAGGGGTCAGTTATAGAGGGGCCCTCACCCCAGGGGTCAGTTATAGAGGGGCCGTCACCCCAGGGGTCAGTTATAGAGGGGCCCTCACCCCAGGGGTCAGTTATAGAGGGGCCGTCACCCCAGGGGTCAGTTATAGAGGGGCCGTCACCCCAGGGGTCAGTTATAGAGGGGCCGTCACCCCAGGGGTCAGTTATAGAGGGGCCCTCACCCCAGGGGTCAGTTATAGAGGGGCCCTCACCCCAGGGGTCAGTTATAGAGGGGCAGTGGATTAATGATTCCATCCTATGGCAGTAAATTCATCACCGATCTCCACTCCTCGGATCTGATCGGGTGGGAATGCTCGGTCCTATCGCATCTCGTGGGATCACTCACTCTGCCCGGCCTCCCCGGCAGGCCGCCGCCTCTGCTCCACGTCCCCGGACACCAGCCTGGACTCCAGCGGCGGCTGCAGGGTGACGGAATTCCAGAAGATCTTACTGCACATCACGTCATGCTCAGCGGATCCGGCGAACACCGTGTACCCGTCATAACCGGACTCCTCTGTGCCGGCCATGCCGCCTTCTGTCAGCGGTAATACTCGTTACTATGGGGATGAGACGCCGCGCAGGCGCAGAGGGTAAATCCTTTTAGACGCAAGCGCACTGAGAAGTCAATGTCACCATGGAGATGGGAAGCGGCGCAGGCGCAGTAAGTAATTGTGATGCTGCAGAAGGTAGAGGAGGTCACGTGATGACAATGGCATGGAAGGGACTGTGCAGGAGCTGAGGGCTGCTGCAGGGACCCCACACTGACACTGCTGCAGCCAGGAACCCCACACTGACACTGCTGCAGCCAGGGACTCCACACTGACACTGCTGCAGCCAGGGACTCCACACTGACACTGCTGCAGCCAGGGACCCCACACTGACACTGCTGCAGCCAGGGACCCCACACTGACACTGCTGCAGCCAGGGACCCCACACTGACACTGCTGCAGCCAGGGACCCCACACTGACACTGCTGCAGCCAGGGACCCCACACTGACACTGCTGCAGCCAGGGACCCCACACTGACACTGCTGCAGCCAGGGACTCCACACTGACACTGCTGCAGCCAGGGACCCCACACTGACACTGCTGCAGCCAGGGACCCCACACTGACACTGCTGCAGCCAGGGACCCCACACTGACACTGCTGCAGCCAGGGACCCCACACTGACACTGCTGCAGCCAGGGACTCCACACTGACACTGCCGCAGCCAGGGACCCCACACTGACACTGCCGCAGCCAGGGACCCCACACTGACACTGCTGCAGCCAGGGACTCCACACTGACACTGCTGAAGCCAGGGACCCCACACTGACACTACTGCTGCTGGGGGCCTGATACCTGAGCATAGGGGCAATATTCTGTATAAAAGGGGACTATTGAGCTGGAGGTGGGGGGGATACCTCAGGGGAGGACTGCTGAATGATGTGGGGGAGGGGTGGAGGATGGGGGTAATTATTCCACAGTGGACTAGTAGATGAAGTGATGGGGAGATATAAGGCTCCGCTCACCTGGCGTTGATGCCCAGTTGTCAGGTATTAGAGCTGATGGTTGGGGGGCAAAGCCCTGGCAGGGGGCCGTGATTACAAGGCCTGCAGCGCCTCCCCCTCCCGGTGCAGAAGACACGCCGGATGTCCCCAGTGTATTTTGGGATAGTCTCAACTTTTTGCATTTGGGTTTCATTACAATTTTTTCTCCCTTTGGCTCCTACAAGTTCTTTGTTTCCTGCACATTCAGTGTCGATGTGGTCATCAATCAGCCGAGCGGAGCCATTGGAAGACGTAAGAGTGACAAGCCTTCCATCAGAATGAGCTCGCTGACGGGTCCTCACATTACTCATTCTGCAGCCAGCAGCAGACAGCGCAGCACAGAGGCTGTAGAATGATAAAACGGTCACAAATTATTAACGGAACGTAATTACAAACATGAAAAGTCTCCACAGATGGACAACCCTCTCAATGCTGGCAGAAGCCCCAAGTATTTAATATGTATGGCAGGATTTAAGAAGAGAAGGATTGGGCATGTTGTATTTCTGCATGCCTGATATGATACCCCATTGCTTGAGGTGCCGTGAGGGGACAGAGTTAGGGGCGGCTTAATTCCCCTCTCACCAGTTAGAACACATGCATGTATTTTAGGGCGGTGAGTGTTGGCATTAGACAAGGCAGAAAGAAAATCAATGTAATCTTCATAGCATGCCGCATGTGACGTGGATTCTTACTGTGTATGAACCATCCCCTCAGCTCCAGTACAAGCATCGCATGCAGCCCCTGTGCGGCCCTCTATAGGCCCCCGCCATTCTCTCCCCAACAGCCCACAGTCTTGGAACTCGCAGGTTTCCAGTTATGTTTTGTAGTGATCTCTTCATTAGATGCTGAATACTCTGCTGTAGTATCGGCATAATAACGACCAGGTATATAATATCCTACTGCCCGTCATTAACTGTGCGCTAAGTGAATAAGAAGCAACTAGATGACTGAACGGATCCAAAAATATAATATCTTGGGCAGAAATATCATTGGTGCAGCCAGTGGCGTAACTAGAACTAGAGTCCGATGGGCCCCGGAGCAAGAGTTGGACTGGGGCCCCTCCATCCATCCTGGTATATATGTCCTCCATACCTGATATATATCTGTATATATACAAGTATATATATATATACTGCTCAAAAAAATAAAGGGAACACTTGAACAACAGAATATAACTCCAAGTAAATCAAACTTCTGTGAAATCAAACTGTCCACTTAGGAAGCAACACTGACTGACAATCAATGTCACATGCTGTTGTGCAAATGGAATAGACAACAGATGGAAATTATTGGCAATTATCAAGACACCCTCAATAAAGGAGCGGTTCTGCAGGTGGGGACCACAGACCACATCTCAGTACCAATGCTTTCTGGCTGATGTTTTGGTCACTTTTGAATGTTGGTTGTGCTTTCACCCTCATGGTAGCAGGAGACGGACTCTACAACCCACACAAGTGGCTCAGGTACTGCAACTCATCCAGGATGGCACATCAACGCGAGCTGTGGCAAGAAGGTTTGCTGTCTGTCAGTCTAGTGTTCAAAGGCTGGAGGCACTACCAGGAGACAGGCCAGTACACCAGGAGATATGGAGGGGGCCATAGGAGGGCAAAAACCCAGCGGCAGGACCGCTACCTCAGCCTTTGTGCAAGTAGGAACAGAAGGAACACTGCCAGAGCCCTGCAAAATGACCTCCAGCAGGCCACAAATGTGCATGTGTCTGCACATACGGTTAGAAACGGACTCCATGAGGATGGTCTGAGTGTCCGACGTCCACAGATGGGGGTTGTGCCCACAGCCCAACACCGTGCAGGACGCTTGGCATTTGCCCCAGAACACCAGGATTGGCAAATTCGCCACTGGCACCCTGTGCTCTTCACAGATGAAAGCAGGTTCACACTGAGCACATGTGACAGAGTCTGGAGACGCCGTGGATAGCGATCTGCTGCCTGCAACATCCTTCAGCATGACTGGTTTGGCAGTGGGTCAGTAATGGTGTGGGGTGGCATTTCTTTGGAGGGCCGAACAGCCCTCCATGTGCTTGCCAGAGGTAGCCTGACTGCCATTAGGTACCAAGATGAGATCCTCAGACCCCTTGTGAGACCATATGCTGGTGTGGTTGGCCCTGGGTTCCTCCTAATGCAGGACAATGCCAGGCCTCATGTGACTGGAGTGTGTCAGCAGTTCCTGCAAGATGAAGGCATTGAAGCTATGGACTGGCCTGCCCATTCCCCAGACCTGAATCCGATTGAATACATCTGGGACATCATGTCTCGCACCATCCACCAACGTCACGTTGCACCAGAGACTGTCCAGAGTTGGTGTATGCTTTAGTCCAGGTCTGGGAGGAGATCCCACAGGAGACCATCCGCCACTTTATCAGGAGCATGCCCATGCGTTGTAGGGAGATCACACAGGCATGTGGAGGCCACACACACTACTGAGCATCATTTCCTTGCCATGAGGCATTTCCACTGAAGTTGGATCAGCCTGTAACTTCATTTACCACTTTGATTTTGAGCATCATTCCAACTCCAGACCTCCATGGGATATTAGTCGTGATCTACGTTGATCATTTTTAGGTTTTATTGTTCTCAACACATTCCACTATGTAAACTCCTGGAGCAGCACGTCCATGTTGAACTTTCCTCCAACCTCTCCACTAACTTGCTCTTCGACAATCTACAATCTGGTATCTGCCCCATCACTCAACTGAGACAGCTCTGACCAAATTACTAATGACCTACTTACAGCCAAAGCTAATGGACAATACTTTGTACTCCTCCTTCTAGACCCGTCCTCTGCTTTCGACACAGGGCTCCTACTACAGATCCTCTCATTCTTTGGCATCAAAGAACTCGCCCTATCCTGGATCTCCTCATACCTTTCAAACCGCACATTCAGCATCTCCCACTCCCACACTACCTCCTCACCCCACCCTCTCTCTGTTGGAGTCCCCCAAGGCTCTGTTCTAGGACCCCTACTCTTCTCAATCTATACACTTGGCCTCGGACAGCTCATAAAGTCCCATGGATTCCAGTACCACCTTTATGCTGATGACACTCAAATCTACCTTTCTGGCCCAGACATCACCTCTCTGCTGTCCAGAGTCCCGGAGTGTCTATCAGCCATATCCCCCTTCTTCTCGTCTCACTTCCTCAAACTCAATGTGGACAAATCTGAACTCATCATATTTCCTCCATCTCATAGATCTTCCTTATGTGACCTATCTATCACAATTAACGACGTCACGCTTTCCCCCGTACCGGAAGTCCGCTGCCTCGGAGTAACCCTTGACTCTGCCCTGTCCTTCAAACCACACATCCAAGCTCTTTCCACCTCCTGTCGCCTCCAGCTCAAAAATATCTCCAGAATCCATCCTTTCCACAACGGTCAACCTATTAAAATGCTTGTGCATGCCATCATCATCTCCCACCTTGACTACTGCAACATCCTTTTCTGTGGCCTCCCTGCTAACACCCTTGTACCTCTCCAGTCCGTCCTTAACTCTGCTGCCCAACTAATTCTTCTCTCTCCTCCGCTTCTCCCCTCTGCAAATTTCTTCACTGGCTCCCATTTCCTCAGCGTATCTAGTTCAAATTACTAATACTGACCTAGAAGGCAATCCATAAACTTTCTCCTACATATATCTCTGAACTAATCTTCTGATATCTTCCCTCACGTAATCTCCGGTCCTCCCAAGACCTCCTTCTCTCCTCCACACTTATTCGCTCCTCACCCAACTGCCTCCAAGTCTTCTCCCGAATATCCCCCATCCTCTGGAATTCTTTGCCCCAACACGTCCGACTATCAACCACATTCGGATCCTTCAGACGGAACCTGAAAACCCATCTCTTCAGGAAAGCCTACAGCCTGCACTGACCCAGCTGCCTCCTCACCACTACCGGAGCTAAAGCCTCACCAACACCAGAGCTCCTGCAACCCCCGACCTACTGTCTCCTCCCCACCATCCTGTAGAATGTAAGCCCGCAAGGGCAGGGTCCTCGCCCCTCTGTATCAGTCTGTAATTGTTAGTTTGCTTACTGTAAGTGATATCTGTAATTTGTATGTAACCCCTTCTCATGTACAGCACCATGGAATCAATGGTGTATATAAATAAGTAATAATAAATAATAAAGATTTACAACTGGAATACTTAATTCAGTCATATGTAGGATGTGGGATTTTAGTGTTCCATTTATTTTTTTGCTTGAGCAGTGTATTTGTCCTCCATCTTGGTACATGTCCCTTATCCTGGGCCCATTTGGTATATATATCCCCAATCCTGGTATATGTTCCCCGCTGTTCGGCCGCTCTTCTTTAATGCGTAGAAAAAAATAAACCATTATATTCCCCTTCCCTCCGCTCTCCTGTGTCCTCATCTGAAAGCTTACTGCAGCATATAAGCGAAAGGAGCGCATGATGTCACTTCCATACACCCCAGTCACATGCACGACAACATCAGCTGACGGCCTCTGATTGGTCGGCAGCGTGTATTGACGTGCATGGACCCCACGGGTCTCTACACCACAATACACTTCAGCTGAATGTGCGTCCTCTGGACCGTGAAGTACAGAATGGCCATGGGACTGCCGACCTGAACTCAGCACCCTCATATAAGCCTATAAATCTGTAAAGCTCAGGTCAGGAGACGCAGGGTCAGTCTGTGCATCATAGCTTATACTCGGACCATGTTTCATGGAGATCTCAACGATTGGGTTCAGACAAAAGTAACTTCAGTCATTGCGGTGCATTGGACAGTGCACTCATCAATGGTAATGAATGTGCTAGTGCATATTATCATTTTTCCAATGGACCCAAGGTCAGTGTGTAAAAAACGTAGCATTATGGAAGGCAGCTTCTGCACTTGTATTTGATGTGGACAAGCACATGGACACGCGTCACTCACGTCCACAATTAGCGAAGGTGATGGGTCTAGGGATGCTGGTGTTGATGCCTTAGGACATGACTGTGCCCTTGTGCAGCCCCGCGTGCAGGTCCGCATTGTGGACAGGTCTACAAACTATGTGCCACTGAAACTGCCTCCATGCCATCTGCAAAATGGATGAAATTAGTGTGTGCAGGAAAATTTGCACATTGCCGTAAATTTGCCAGTGTGCTGTTTATCTGCAGTCGATTGTCCACAAGGCTGCTGCACAGACTGAAACGTCAAAACGTCCGTCTTGATCTCATTTACTTTTTTCACCCATATGGGCCAATTCATAAAGGCTGGCATTGTGAAGGGGCTCGCTTAAGCTGGATTGGCCTACAGGAGAGCAGGAGAATCCTCCGGTGGGCCCCTGTGCAAGAGTGGGCCGCCGCTCTCTTATATGAGCAGTACTTGGCACAATATACATGAGTCACTATGTACAGACAACATCTTATTCATTTAACAATCTACCCAGTTCATTGTTATATAAAATTGTGACTGAGGATAATGTAGCTGAAAAGTGGGGCCCTGGAGTTGGTTATTGGTGGTCCCTTGGCACCCCAGTCTGACCCCGCCTTTCTGGAGTATGATGCATCAAATTTATTAAGAGGCACACACCATTAAATGAATCCAGCACATCTTCTCAGTGGTATGTGCCTGTGTGCACCTCACCAGAAATTCTACTCCAATCACAGACTAGAGTAGCAGTTCTGGAGTAAGAAACGCCAGCACTTTTGCCGAGTTTGGAGGGCGGGCATAGCCATGTCCCGTCTCCTCTCCGCTTTGCTTATTTTGAAGCAACAGCTTCAAACTGCTGTAAAAACTCCAAAAGTTGGTACATTTTTGCCCAACTGTGTATGAGATCAGCACTCGGTCTGAAAATACATTTACTCTAATGGATAGGAGAAGCTTTGCAATGCTTTTTTAGAAAAGAGAAAATACCGGATATAACACTGATGGTAAAAGCTGACACACTCACCAAACACTGATGACAATCTGATCACATATAAAGATGTGTGAATAAGGCTTTAGGTGATCAGAGGACATACCATTTTGCCCCTTATCACATTCACTGTTTTTTATTTACACTACATAAACAGTTTTGCTGACTCCATACAGCTGTGACCCGAAGCTGAACTCCTTGGTAATTTTCCTTTTTCTCATTAGTTTTGATTTGTAAATAATATAACAAATGCACAAAATATATCTTGTTAGTTTTTTTTTATTTGTATCATGTGCAACAAACATGTCAATAAATAAAAGCAGATAATAAAATAACATAATAGATACCTGTACACAGACATCGGTGCACTTGTGCTGGTGGTTAGGACTTCTGGTGAGACGATGTTGCTGCCCTGTCCCCTTTACCTGGCTGTATAGCTAGTGATTGATCGGATGTCAAATCATCTAACTACACTGCCTGGTAACCGGGATGTTACGCTCCATACCCCACCAGGGGTAGGATGGGGAAAACACTGGTGTTGTGGCTTAGTCACCCGCACAGACCTTGCTGCTTGCATGTTGCTTGCAAAGGTAAAGGGGGAAAGTCTGGCAATTCTTCACAGAAAAATACACATCTAATTATCAACAGGAAAATAAATCAATACATCTTGTAAGATTCCAGTCTGTCCATTACGGTTCTTTGTGTTAGGTTTTGATGGTAGTGTAGTTAGTGATTGTGATCTACATCCCCACACAATCAGCTAACTACACTGCCTGAAAACCTAGCACAGGCTGAAGATCCATCCATACTGAAGACCTGTAGAGTAGAAAGCAGCCTATTATTAATAATAATATACTGACCGTGTATAACAGTATATAGGGGCAGTCTAGAAGACCAGATTGCAGACATCATATCCATTTCTTAGACCCCCAGAAATAAGATCCCCATCTACAAGAAGCAGTTGTGGAGCAGCCAGAAGCCTTGGAAGTTCCTCCAAGCTAAAGCGTCTTCTTTTGACTCTTTGGACCTTACCCTAAGTCTATTGAAGTTTCTTTTTCTGTATACAAACCGTATCCATGGACGTGTGTATGTAATATAGCAGAAGGCAGGTGTACGGTCACTGCCCAGACACATGACAGACGGGGCTTGTTACCTATCACTGCACTTCAGAAAGGGTTTCCATGGACAGCAGGAAAGAACACGAAAAACTGAAGTGTAATCAGAACAAGTCATGGTGACCTCTGCCAGATTAGCTAATATTACTGGTGAGAAGGGTACATGCCTGGAGACGAAAAAGATCAACATAAGAGGGGAGGTTTACGTCTAGCTATGGTGAGAAATTGGTCATTACAGCCGGACGAGAAACCATTGTAAGACACACTCTAGAATGCGACACTCTACAGTACGGGACGCTCTACAGTATGTCACTCTCTACCATGTTACTCTCTACAGCAGAAGCTCCAGCCTTTTCGACCTAGAGAGCCACATTCAGCTCCAAGAGACGGTCGCAAGCCACATCCAGCTCCTGCCCCACTCACAATAGTGACACCAAAAGCCCCCCTTATTGGTATAATTCAGCCAAAGGTTTATGGCTGAAATCACACCAAGGCAGTACGCCCGGCTCCAGGGATTCCTACCTTACCCCCATTCAGATCTGCTCTTCTGTGCAGGCTACACACAAAATCCAGCATCTAGAGATCTACTCTTAATAGCTGTTTGGTACACCTGGTGCTAATGCACCGAGCTGGCAGACAGACGTGAGCCACACAGCACGGGCCCACGAGCCACATATGGCTCTTGAGCCACAGGTTGTGGACCCCTGCACTACAGTATACCACTCTTTACAATGTGACTCTCAATACAGTACAGTATGACACACTACAATTCCACCTTCCATTAGGACACACTCTACAGAACGGAACTCAGTCCAATGAGACACTCTCAACAGTACAGTACGGCACTCTGTCCAATGAGACACTCTCTACAGTACAGTACGGCACTCTGTCCAATGAGACACTCTACAGTACAGTACGGCACTCTGTCCAATGAGACACTCTACAGTACAGTACGGCACTCTGTCCAATGAGACACTCTCTACAGTACAGTACGGCACTTAGTACAATGTGACACTCTACAGTACAGTACGGCACTCTGTCCAATGAGACACTCTACAGTACAGTACGGCACTTTGTACAATGTGACACTCTCTACAGTACGGCACTGTTCAATGTGACACTTTCTATAGTTCAGTAAGAACCTCTGTACAATGTGACTCTCTACAGTACAGGAAGGCACTGTACAAAGTTGACACTCTACAATATACTACAACCCTCTGGTATACAATATGACACTCTACAATGTAACAGTTTCTATCCTACAGTATGATACTCTACACAATAAAACCCATCTTTAGCACAGTACGATATTCTACAATATGACACTCTCCACAGTACAGCCCAAACCTACTCTTCAATGTGACTGTCTACAATACAATGCTCTCTACAATGTTACTCTATGGTACAGTACAAAGTTACTCTCTTCAATGTGACTTTACAGTACGATACTTTCTACAGTGTAACACTCTACAGTACTTTACAACACTCTCTCCAATGTGACTCTCTACAGTACTTTACAATACTCTCTCCAATGTGACTCTACAGTACTTTACAACACTCTCTCCAATGTGACTCTCTACAGTACTTTACAACACTCTCTCCAATGTGACACTCTACAGTACTTTACAACACTCTCTCCAATGTGACTCTCTACAGTACTTTACAATACTCTCTCCAATGTGACACTCTACAGTACTTTACAACACTCTCTCCAATGTGACTCTCTACAGTACTTTACAACACTCTCTCCAATGTTACTCTCTACAGTACTTTACAATACTCTCTCCAATGTTACTCTCTACAGTACTTTACAATACTCTCTCCAATGTTACTCTCTACAGTACTTTACAACGCTCTCTCCAATGTTACTCTCTACAGTACTTTACAACGCTCTCTCCAATGTGACTCTCTACAGTACTTTACAACACTCTCTCCAATGTGACTCTCTACAGTACTTTACAATACTCTCTCCAATGTTACTCTCTACAGTACTTTACAATACTCTCTCCAATGTTACTCTCTACAGTACTTTACAACGCTCTCTCCAATGTGACTCTCTACAGTACTTTACAACGCTCTCTCCAATGTGACACTACAGTACTTTACAATATTCTCTCCAATGTTACTCTCTACAGTACAGTGTGACAATTTCTACACTTTATACAATGTGACACGTTACACTCTATAGTATGTTCCAGGCCCCTAAAACTTACAATTGAAACAAATGCATTCAAGATGACCTTAAGGCATATTCACACAGTACAGTGAGTTTGTCTTTATGACCTTTTTTTTGCCACAGTTTTCAAAAAATCATGGCAAATCTATATTGCAAAAGATCATTTGCAAACAATGCAATGTGGATGCACCCTGTGAATATACCCTTACCATGACACACAGTTTGGGGTCAGTAGCACTACATAGAGCAGTGGTCTGCAACAGCTGTTGGAAAACTACATCTTCCGGCATGTCCAGAGGGCCTGTGGCATAATATGCAGACAATCTGATGTGTATGGAGGCCTCCCAGATGTTACAAGAAGTCTGAGATACCAAAGATTGTGCATGATGTATTTTACGGAGTCTGATCCATGTGTTGGGCAATAAGCTGCT
Source organism: Ranitomeya imitator (assembly GCF_032444005.1). Classification (NCBI taxonomy): domain Eukaryota; kingdom Metazoa; phylum Chordata; class Amphibia; order Anura; family Dendrobatidae; genus Ranitomeya; species Ranitomeya imitator. The sequence continues at coordinate 134,721,809 of NC_091291.1, forward strand.
ACATTATGAAAGATGTTCAAGAGATAACAGCTGGATGAGTGAGCATTCAGTGGGCGGCTTTAAAAGGTGTATAGCTGGCTTAAAGGGATTTTCCATGCATCTGATATTAGTAACCTGTCTTTAGGATAGCCTAATAATATCAAATTGGATAAGGTATGACTCTTGGCTACCCCACTAATCAGGTGGCTAAAGGGAATCTGTGGAGTGCCATGTGCTGTTAAGTGTTTACCAGGCTCAGACCCATACATGTCATGTCGGCTGTGCCTGGTACTGCAGCTCAGTCCCTCTGAAATTAATAGGACTGAGCTGCATTACCAGAACTGGTGTGTGCAAGACGCCTGCGACCGGATACTGAGCAGCAGAATCTCGCAATGCCCCATGCAGATATGAGAGGCGCTGCACAACCCCTTTAAACCAACCTCTTACATGTATGGTGTGGTCCTATGTAGCAGCCTCAGGAGCTGAACTCACTCCACACATGGAGGGTGCCGGCCGTGTTATGCTGCAACCACTGTCACCAGGTCATATGTCTCCGCTGCTCCTCTGTGAGTATTTAGCTTTTTTTTTTTTAAATCCGCCATGATGTTAGGCTACGTTCACATTTGCGGTGTGCGCCGCAGCGTCGCCGCCGCAACAAAACGCATGCGTCGTGCGGCCCTATCGTTAACATTGGCGCCGCATGGGGCCGCATGTACATGCGTTGTAATGCGTTTTGGTGCGTTGTACGCCGCATGCGGCGTTAGGGCGCACCTGTCAGGGCGCGGCAAACGCAACATGTTGCATTCTTCGGGCGGCGCCGACCTTTTAAAAAACGCATGCATCGTGTTTGCGTCGTCGATGCGCCTTTTTCCCCATTGACTTGTATTGACAACGCAGACGACGCAAGTACTTGCGTCGTGGTGCGTTGTACGACGCATGCGTTTTCCAATAAAAGTTGCAAAACATAACACCAACCCTCTTCTAGCCATTGGTGGTCCTTATCTATTGTGTAGACACTTTTTTTTTTGGGGGGGGGGGGATGAAGAATGACTCACTGCACAAAAAACGCATGCGTCGAAAAACGCTGCGTTTTTTGGTCAAAACGCAACTGCGTTTCCAAAAAACGCTGCGTTGTGCATGCGTTTTTTTTTTTGCGTTGTGCGTTGCGGCGACGACGCTGCGGCGCACACCGCAAATGTGAACGTAGACTTACAGAGATAAGGGGCTTTTTATTTAGTGCCAATTATTACGGTCTTTACCGAGGCGGCGGTTCTCATAGGAGAATAAGGCCAAGATGCCTAAAGACCCTCCCCTGAGGAACCAGTGAGCCATGCCCCCCTTGTAAAATGAGAAAAAATAGCTTTAAATATAAAGGGCAATATCTCTGGAAATACAAGGCAAATTTTAAACAAATAAAAAATAGAATAATGAGAACAGTGGGAATAAAATAAGGTAAAAAATGACCACTTATGGCCTGTTTTCGGGCCCTCTGTAACCTCTTACATGCTGCAACCTCTTACAAAATATATATATATATCTGTGTGTGTATGTATATATATATATATATATATATATATATATGTAAATATTCAGCTTGCCATGCAAAAAGCAAGTCCTTACACATCTCCATCAACTAAAGAAAAAAAGTTACGGGTCTTGGAAAATGGTGTCAGAATTTTTTTTTTTTTTTTACTAGTTTTACAAATTTTTTGTTACAACCTAAATAATAAAAAAAAAAATCCTACACAAGTTTGGTATTGCCATAGTTGGGTTACCCAGACATTGTTACCACACAATGAACCCCATAAAAATAAAATACTTTTTTTTTTCCACTATATCTTGGCTTTTTTCCCCCCCTTTTTTTGTAAGTAAATTAAATGGTAAAATAAAAAGTGTCATTCAAAGCCAACATCTAAAATCTTCGTGCGCCCGCCAGCGGAAAATAATAGAAAAGCTTGGAAAATGGGAAGAAAAGAAAAAAAAAAAAAGGAGAAAAATAAGAAAATCTCCACGGGGCTTAAAGGAACGATGAAGCAAATATATTCTTAAATAATGGAGAAAGTGCAATAATAAAGGAGCTGAGGAGGGTATATAGCGATGTACAGCTCCTGCAGGTGATGGAGGTGTAATATAAATGGCCATTACATGCCCCCAGTGTGTATATGTGTGTATATGTATATATCTGTGTCACCCCGTGGGTCCAGTCCATGTGCACACTCTCACCTGTGCCGCCTCCTCCTCACTGACTACACAGGCGGCTCTGCCTCACACCGCTTATATAGGTGACACGTGGGGGCGGGGCTGCCGCGAGTCAGCGGCGGGAACCCGGAGCCGCGCGCCTGCTGCTTCCCTCCTCACTCACCTGTCCGGTATTGTGAGCGGGAATCTGCGCATCGTCAGGGCAGTGAGGGGAGAAGCGGCAGTGACCGGGGGAGAAGCGGCAGTGACCGGGGGAGAGGGCATAATCAGTGATATATACCTCATATAATGAGAGAACTGCCGCAAAGTCACCTCATATAACGAGAAATGCGTCATATAGTGGCAGAACTACCTCATATAATGAGAGAAGTTCCGCATTTAGTGACACAACTACCTCTAATAATACCTGGCTAGTGACATAACTACCTCATCTAACGAGAACCACTCGTCGTATAGTGGCAGAACTACCTCATAATGAGAGAACTACCACATAGTTTGACAAAAGAAACTCGTATAATGAGAGAAATACCACAAGTAGTGACACAACCACCTCTAATAACAACTGACTAGTGACATAACTACCTCATATAATGAGAACAACGTCATACAGTGACAGAACTACCTCATATAATGAGAGAAGTTCCGCATTTAGTGACACAGCTACCTCATATAATGAGAGAAGTTCCGCATATAGTGACACAACTACCTCTAATAATAACTGGCTAGTGACATAACTACCTCATATAATGAGAACAACGTCATATAGTGACAGAACTACCTCATATAATGAGAAGTTCCGCATTTAGTGACACAGCTACCTCATATAATGAGAGAAGTTCCGCATATAGTGACACAACTACCTCTAATAATAACTGGCTAGTGACATAACTACCTCATATAACGAGAACCACTCGTCGTATAGTGGCAGAACTACCTCATAATGAGAGAACTACCACATAGTTTGACAAAAGAAACTCGTATAATGACAGAAATACCACAAGTAGTGACACAACTACCTCTAACACCAACTCAATAGTGACATAACTACCTCATATAATAAGAACAACGTCGTATAGTGGCAGAAGTACCTCATAATGAGAGAAGTACCGCATTTAGTGACACAGCTACCTCGTATAATGAGAGAAGTTCCGCATATAATGGCACAACTACCTCATGTATGGGAAAACGACCACATAGTGACACAACTTCATTTAGTGACACAACGGCCTCATAGCGTGACATAACTGCTTCATATAACGAGTCGACACAACTACCTCATATATGAGAAAACTACCGCATATAAGTGACACAACCAGATCATATATTGAGAACGATGTTATATAGTGACAAAAATAACATATAATGAAAGAAATGCCGCAAATAGTGACCCAACTACCTCATATATGAGAAAACTACTGCATATAGTGACACAACTACGGTAGTTGTGTCACTATATGCAGTAGTTTTCTCATATATAATAATAATCTTTATTTATATAGCGGCAACATATTCCGCAGCGCTTTACAGTTTAACAGTTTCAAACACAACAGTCATAGCTAACAATGTTAACAATACAGTAATAAAGCAAAATAAGACGAAATGAGCCGCCCCTGCTCGTGAGAGCTTACAATCTACAATGAGGTGGGGGAGATACAAAGTACAGGTGTATATTTACAATGATGTATTTACAATGATGGTCCGGCCATCTTCAGTGGATGGGGGATACATGGGGATAGTGAATGGGCTACACACACACACACACAAACATGAAATGTCTTTAATTAGTTAAGATAGGCCGCTCTGAACAAATGAGTTTTGAGCGAGCGCCTAAAACTATGCAAGTTCTGGATGGTCCTAATATCTTGGGGTAGAGAATTCCAGAGGATTGGTGCAGCACGGGAGAAGTCTTGGAGTCGGGAGTGGGAGGTACGGATTAGTGCAGAGGTTAGTCGAAAGTCATTTGCAGAGCGCAGTGGTCTGTTAGGCCGATAGACAGAAATGAGGGAGGAGATGTAAGGGGGTGCCGCACTGTGGAGAGCTTTGTGGGTGAGAACAAGTACTTTGAATTGTATCCCGTAATGAATGGGCAGCCAGTGTAATGACTGGCGAAGAGCAGACACATCCGAGTAACGATTAGCCAGATGGACAACCCTGGCTGCTGCATTAAGGATGGACTGGAGAGGGGAAAGTCGCGTGAGGGGGAGGCCAATTAATAGAGCGTTACAGTAGTCCAGACGGGAGTGGATCAGGGCGACTGAGAGTTTTTGTTGTTTCCATGGTGAGAAAAGGGCGGATTCTAGAGATGTTCTTTAGGTGTAAGCGGCACGAGCTGGCAAGAGATTGTATATGGGATGTGAAGGAGAGATCGGAGTCAAACATAACACCCAGACAGCGCGCCTGCTGCCGGGGTGTTATTATGGTGCCACCCACAGAGAGGGAAATTTCAGATTTAGGGAGGTTAGTAGATGGCGGGAGCAGAAGAAGTTCAGTTTTGGAGAGGTTGAGTTTCAGACAGAGAGTGGACATGATGTCGGAGACTGCAGACAGACAGTCAGTGGTGTTCTGTAGTACAGCGGGGGTAAGGTCAGGGGATGACGTGTATAGTTGTGTGTCATCGGCATAAAGATGGTACTGAAAGCCAAATCTGCTGATGGTCTGTCCAATTGGGGCTGTGTAGAGGGAGAAGAGAAGGGGGCCAAGGACTGAGCCCTGAGGTACCCCGACAGTGAGAGGAAGAGGAGAGGAAGTGGAGCCAGAGAACAGAACACTGAAGGAGCGGTCAGAAAGGTAGGAGGAGAACCAGGAGAGAGCAGTGTCCTTAATGCCTAGTGACTGGAGCCTAGAGAGTAGGAGAGGGTGGTCAACATTGTCGAAAGCTGCAGAAAGATCGAGAACAATGAGCAGATAGTGGTCACCATTACGTTTTGCTGTCAGAAGGTCATTGGTCACTTTGATGAGTGCAGTTTCTGTCGAATGTAGGGGGCGGAACCCGGACTGTGAAGGGTCTAGGAGGGAATGAGTGGAGAGGTAACGGGTAAGGTGGAAGTAGACTAGGCGCTCCAAGAGTTTTGAGATGAAGGGGATATATGAGGTAATTGTGTCACTACTGTATACGCGGTAGGTCGTATTATATGAGATTTTTGTGTCACCATATGTAGCTGTGTCACTATATGCAGTAGTGTTCTCATATATGAGGTAGTTGAACTACTGCATATATATCTTCCTTCATTAGGGAATACTGTCAGCAACAAAGGTAACTTTGTCTATGTATCATATGGTCACATATGTTCAATACATCTAACTTCTGTGGATTATTGCTGAGACCTTTGACGGTCTCCAATAATTGAGGTCTTTAGGAAAAAGGTTTTTAGTGAGTTGATTTTACTTACATTTCATTTCTGTTTTTGCATATTTTCTGCTATTTCCACTTAGGTGTATTATATATACCCTACAGAACAGTAATTTTAGAGTTCCAGATTTCTGGTGAGATAAGCAACCTGGTGCCACTATTTCAACCAGGTGTCTAGGAGGCACACTTTATTAACCATTTTGTGTCTCCGGTGACACTAATAGTTATTCCTCACATTGGGGTCTAAGAGCAAAATTATCTGTATGTTTGCCCTTGAACCTTTTTCTGAGTGAGGACAGATTATATATATTTAGTTTAGGGCTTTCATATGTCTTGCACTGAAGAGTGGGTTTCATCGGGCTACTCTGCCATGAAGGCCCGACTGGTGGAGGCTGCAGTGATAGTTGGCTTTGTGGAGCTTTCTACCATCTCCCTACTGCATCTCTGGAGCTCAGCCACAGTGATCTTGGGGTTCATCTTTACCTCTCTCACCAAGGCTCTTCTCCCACGATTGCTCAGTTTGTCTGGACGGCCAGGTCTAGGAAGACTTCTGGTGGTCCCAAACTTCTTCCATTTAAGGATTATGGAGGCCACTGTGCTCTTAGGAACCTTGAGTACTGCAGACATTCTGTTGTAACCTTGGCCAGATCTTTGCCTTGGCCACAATTCTGTCTCTGAGCTCCTTGGCCAGTTCCTTTGACCTCATGATTCTCCTTTGGTCTGACATGCACTGTGAGCTGTGAGGTCTTATATAGACAGGTGTGCGCCTTTCCAAATCAAGTCCTATCAGTTTAGTTAAACACAGCTGGACTCCAATGAAGGAGAAGAACCATCTCAAGGAGGATCACAAGGAAATGGACAGCATGTGTCTGAGCAAAGAGTCTGAATATGACCATGAGACATTTCAGTTTTTCTTTTTTATTAAATTTGCAAAAAATTCTACATTTCTGTTTTTTTTTTCAGTCAAGATGGGGTGCAGAGTGTAGATTAATGAGAACAAAATGAACTTTTTTTAATTTACCAAATGGCTGCAATGAAACAAAGAGTGAAAAATATTAAAGGGGTCTGAATACTTGACGTACTCACTGTATATCAGTCAACTAGATATGAAGAATTAAGAGAACAGTATCACACGTGGGGCAATGAAGAAGTGGAGGGGAATAATCACAATGTGACTCTTTTATTAGTCTTGCTTCTGCTTTATTAATTATCTGGCACATAGTAAGTCGTCCTATCAAATATTCATATTACAAGCAATGCACAAACACCATGACATCCACATCTAGATCAATAGTAGATGAAATTAGAATCACATTGCACTCAGAGGATTTTTGGGGACTTGGAAATCTGCGATTACGACTGACGGAGATTTGCCCCTTTATTTTTAGAATTGGTTGAGAACATCCACAAAGGATTTTCCGCACTTCCGAACATCCACACTGAAATGTTCTATGGAAAGACTGCGGACTTATCTCAGATCTCATCTTCAGCATGGCATAAAATATCCAAATTATGGCATTGCATTTCATGATTGTCAACAGAGCCTTGCTGCAATCCGGGGTTATCATCACAAGAAAATGCAAACCTGTTCAATTTCCAGTTTCAGCTCACTTACGACTTCAACGTAAACTTGCGTAAAATCACTGCTCTTAAATAGTCCCGCAACCGCATCCTGCGCAGTGTGTAGTCCTAGCCTTATGCTTAAAGGGGATGCCCACCTTTGGGGTCAGTTTTGTTCTTTTTACATAAATTCATGAATTTGGGGCTAAAAAATCATTTTTGGAATTTTTGTAAAGCCTCTTGCCTTTTATAGACTACATGGTGCACTGTCTATTGCTGAGCGCAGACTGAGTTTACTGAGAATCCATCAGGGAGCTTGTTCTGATTGTGAGTTTATAACACGTATCCGTTTTTTTTCTTAGCTCCTCTCTGCTGATTTATGACCACAGACTGTGCAGGGAAACAAAGAGCCTGTAAAAGCCAAACGGTGCAACATTTTTAAGGAAACCCAATCGCAAAAATGATTTTTAAGCCACAAATATATGCATTAAAAAATAAATTAAAAAAATATCACTGACTTAAACGCCACTTAGCAGGCAAGGAAATACAGATGTCAGACATGTAAATGAGTCACCTGTTGGGATTGATAGTCAAGGTAACCATGCCTCACAGCTCTGAGCGTTCACCCCGCCTGCAAACATCTCAGATTCCACCACGCTGCATCCATAGAAAAGAGTTTACTAACAAAGTCATGCCATTGTTGATCCACCGTGCCCCTTAATGAGTGACTCTTCCAACTGTCTTACCTGCAGCGGATTGTCTTAGGGAACCTGCTCAGCAAGACGCTCCAAGAGATGGATGTGCGACCCACGAGGAGGAAAAGTTGATCATCGCCTCCAAACACAAGCCACAAAAAATGAATAAATGTTTATTTCATGTATGCCTGGTTCTGCTGCCTGCGCCGAACACATGAATATCACAACTTTTTTTTTTTAAGTTGTAAAAACTTTTTGGCAATCCCGGTCTTGATTGGGTCCTGCGGTCACCATAGTCACCGGCCGGCGTGACACTTTTTTCTTTCTTGTACAAGCTCAGGCATGTCCGCAGTGCAAATATAATCAGCGTAAGAATGTTTGCTCAGATTCTGATGTCCAAATAAAAATGTATTAAAGGTGATCGGACATATATCGTCATATGCTTTTTTATGTTGCGGATGATTTTACCATTACGTGCTATATATTAGAAGATCAGTTGCTTATTTACCTGAATATTGTAGCAATATGTCAAGACAAGACTGTTCAACAAGACAGACATAGATCAAATTTAGGGCTGTATTTTTGGTCCAAGTGTGATCCTACAAAAGATCGGATCGCACGCAGACCAATGTTATGCTATGGGGCCGTGCATGGGGCTATCTTCAGATAGCACTCGACCATATAAATCAATGGTTTTGTAGAAAACGCCAGAATACACTTAAATGACATCTGAGTGGTTCTGCAGGGGTGACCACAGACCATTTCTCTTTTATCATCCTTTTTAGCTGTTGTTTTGGTCACTTTTGCAATTTGTTATTTCCCTCACCCCTAGAGGTACAGTAGCATGAGGTGGTGTCTGCAACCCACAGATGGTGCTCAGGTAGGCAGCTCATCCAGGATGGTACATCAATGTGAGCTGTGACAAGAAGGGTAGCTGTGTTTGTCAGCACAGTGTCCAGAGCATGGAGCAGATACCAGGAGACAGGCCAGTACACCAGGAGTTGTGGAGGGGGCCGAAGGAGGGCAACAACCCAGCAGCAGGACCGTTCCCGCCTTTGTGCAAGGAGGAACAGGATGAGCAATGCCAGAGCCCTGCAAAATGACCTCCAGCAGGCTACTAACATTCATTTGTCTGCTCATACTGTCAGAAACAGTCTCCAAGAGGGTGGTATTAGGGCTCAATGTCTACAAGTGGGTGTTGAGCTTACAGCCCATGACCATGCAGAGCGACTGACATTTGCCTGAGGCCGTCAAGAATGGCAGATTCAACATGGGTGCCCTGTGCTCTTCACGGATGAAAGCAGATTCACTCTGAGCACATGTGACAGACGTGACAGAGTATGGAGACACTCTGGAGAATGTTCTTCTGCCTGCAACATCCTCCAGCATGACCAGTTTGGCAGTGGGCCAGTAATTGAGTGGGGAGGCAATTCTTTGGAGGGTCGCACAGCCCTCCATGTGCTCGCCAGAGGTAGCCTGACTGCCATTAGGTACCGAGATGAGATCCTCAGACCCATTGTGAGACCATATGCAGGTGTAATGGGCACTGGGTTCTTTCTGATGCATGACAGTGCTAAGCCTCATGTGGCTGGAGTGTGTCAGCAGTTCCTGCATGATGAAGGCATTGACGCCATGGACTGGCCCGCTCGTTCCCCAGACCTGAATCCAATCTATCACATCTGGGATATCATGTCTCGCTTCATCCACCACACCACAGACTGTTCAGGAGTTGACTTGTGCTTTAACCCCTTACCGGCATCGGACGTACTATACCGTCCGATGCCGGCTCCCCTGCTTTGATGCAGGGCTCCGCGGTGAGCCCGCACCAAAGCCGGGACATGTCAGCTGTTTTGAACAGCTGACATGTGCCCGTAATAGGTGCGGGCAGAATCGCGATCTGCCCGCACCTATTAACTAGTTAAATGCCGCTGTCAAACGCAGACAGCGGCATTTAACTACCGCTTCCGGCCGGGCGGCCGGAAATGACGTCATCGCCGACCCCCGTCACATGATCGGGGGTCGGCGATGCGTCTGGATGGTAACCATAGAGGTCCTAGAGACCTCTATGGTTACTGATCGCCCGTCGCTGTGAGCGCCACCCTGTGGTCGGCGCTCACAGCACACGTGCAATTCTGCTACATAGCAGCGATCAGCAGATCGCTGCTATGTAGCAGAGGCGATCGTGCTGTGCCTGCTTCTAGCCTCCCATGGAGGCTATTGAAGCATGGCAAAAGTTAAAAAAAAAAGTTTAAAAAAATGTGAAAAAAATAAAAAAAACATAAAAGTTTAAATCACCCCCCTTTCGCCCCAATCAAAATAAATCAATAAAAAAAATATCAAATCTATGCATATTTGGTATCGCCGCGCTCAGAATCGCCCGATCTATCAATTAAAAAAAAGTATTAACCTGATCGCTAAACAGCGTAGCGGGAAAAAAATTCGAAACGCCAGAATTACGTTTTTTTGGTCGCCGCGACATTGCATTAAAATGCAATAACGGGCGATCAAAAGAACGTATCTGCACCGAAATGCTATCATTAAAAACGTCATCTCGGCACGCAAAAAATAAGCCCTCAACCGACCCCAGATCATGAAAAATGGAGACGCTACGAGTATCGGAAAATGGCGCAATTTTTTTTTTTTTTTTTTTTAGCAAAGTTTGGAATTTTTTTTCACCACTTAGATAAAAAATAATCTAGTCATGTTAGGTGTCTATGAACTCGTAATGACCTGGAGAATCATAATGGCAGGTCATTTTTAGCATTTAGTGAACCTAGCAAAAAAGCCAAACAAAAAACAAGTGTGTGATTGCACTTTTTTTGCAATTTCACCGCACTTGGAATTTTTTTCCCGTTTTCTAGTACACGACATGCTAAAACCAATGATGTCGTTCAAAAGTACAACTCGTCCCGCAAAAAATAAGCCCTCACATGGCCAAATTGACAGAAAAATAAAAAAGTTATGGCTCTGGGAAGGAGGGGAGCGAAAAATGAACACGGAAAAACGAAAAATCCCCCGGTCATGAAGGGGTTAATCAAGGTTTGTGGAGATCCCTTAGGAAAACATTCACCGCCTCATCAGGAGGTCATATAGGCACATGGAGGCCACAAACACTACTGAGCATCATTTCCTTGTCATTAGGCATTTCCACTGAAATTGGATCAGTCTGTAATTTGATTTTCCACTTTGATTTTGAGTATCGTTCCAAATCCAGACCTCCGTGGGATATTAGTTTTGATTTACATTGATCATTTTTATGTTTTAGTGTTGTCAACACATTCCACTATGTCATGAATAAATATTTACAACTGGAATATTTCATTCAGTGATATCTCGGATGCGGGATTTTAGTGTTCCCTTTTGTTTTTTTGAGCAGTGTATATATTGCACATCAGCAGTATCAGTAGGATAGCTTCACATCTCTGGAGCTTCACATCTTGGTACTATGGATTCCCTCCATTGACATAACATGTGTAAAGATAATGGCTATACCTTGTTTAGTATATGTTTTTCACATGCTTATTATAAATTTTTTCACATATCTTATGTTTGTATGTTCAGATGCCCTTGAAAAGCGCCATATAGCCGAAACGTTGTAATACGTACCTGTTCATCATCTGTTGGTTTAATAAGTTACTTTTTTTGGATTCACCTTATCCTACGTATCCTCATTCAGTGACGAAGGTTCTTCTTTTTACAATGGAAGGACCACAAACCGAATATCACAGATACGTCACAATGAAAGCTGGACTGAAGTAGTAAAAGTCAGAACAAATGAGCCGCATTATTCACGTGTGGTTCCTGTTTATTAATAGACGGGATGACGGCACAGTTTGTGCCACGTGTTTCAGGAAGCAGTATTTCTGTGTCTTGGTTTCTTTGTAGAGTCCAGTCATCCATTGTGTCACATGAGAATATCTTAATACTTTGGGCTTGTCTGGGCCTGTAAGAGAATGCCACTCACGGAGAGTATTGTACCATGCATGCCATGCTTCACTTGCTCGCATTTGCCTTCTATACAGACACTATTCACATCTCCTAACAGTTACCTTTAGTAAAATTTGGAATAGAAGATAGAAGTATCCAGAATAAAGACAACATCAGTAGATAATACATACTACCACCTAATTGGACAGCCTTTTTAGAGATACACCCCATTGACAAGTGGAATGGAAACAACCAGTTGACATTTTATTTGTGCATTTCCAGGAATAATATCAGAGACATGGCACAACACGGAAGAAAAGGGTTCACAGCGCTGTTATTTTTATGGGGAATTTATGCATCTACTGAATCAGACCTGCACTCTATGGAGAACAGTATTGAGATCCACGTCTTAATCATTGAATTCTCATTCCCCCGCGTCTATAATATCTGTCCCCATTGCCCCTCCCCAGGTGTATAAGGGCTCACTGTTACCAACATGGTCCTGTAATAGGATCCCCCTGGTGTAACAAGTCCATTAATGACATTTCGTCCTCCTGAATCTTCCTCCATCTCCTGTTAGTGATATTATTGAAAAGTGGGAGGAACTGCAGCAACTCAGCCACGAAGTGGAGACCCCATAATGTTACAGAGTGGGGGCAGAGTACTGAGGATCAGAGGTTAGAATAGTCACCACCGCTCTGCTGACCCCATAACTGCGGAGTCCAGACCTCCTCTGTTATTAACATCAGCACAAAGACTGCGTCCCCGCCGGGAGCTTCATGCCCGAGCCGTACATCACCAAGCACAATGCCGAGCATCGGATGGAGTGGTGTAAAGCTGCCACCACTGGACTCTGAAGGAGACGTGTTCTGTGCAGTGAGGGATCGCACTTCTCTATCTGCGTCTGATGGAAGAGTCTGAGTTTGGTGATTCCAGGAGAACGTTTCCCTCTGACTGCATTATGCCCCCTGTACAGATTATTATTGTTATTTATTTATTTTTATAGCACCATTGATTCCATGGTGCTGTACATGAGAAGGGGTTACATACAAATTACAAATATCACTTACAGTAAGCAAACTAACAATTACAGACTGATACAGAGGGGAGAGGACCCTGCCCTTGTGGGCTTACATTCTACAGGATTATGGGGAAGGAGACAATAGGTTGAGGTTTCCAGGAGCTCCAGTGTTGTTGAGGAGGTAGCTTCAGTAGTGGTGAGGAGGCAGCGGGGTCAGTGCAGGCTGTAGGCTTTCCTGAAGAGATGAGTTTTCAGGTTCCGTGTGAAGGATCCGAATGTGGTTGATAGTCGACGTGTTGGGGCAAAGAATTCCAGAGGATGGGGGATATTCGGGAGAAGTCTTGGAGGCGGTTGTGTGAGGAGCGAATAAGTGTGGAGGAGAGAAGGAGGTCTTGGGAGAGCCGGAGATTACGTGAGGGGAGATATCGGGAGATTAGTTCAGAGATATATGGAGGAGACAGGTTATGGATAGCTTTGTAGGTCAGTATTAGTAATTTGAACTGGATACGCTGAGGGAATGGGAGCCTGTGCAGAGATTTGCAGAGGGGGGAAGTGGAGGAGTAGCGAGAAGATAGATGAATTAGTCGGGCATCAGAGTTAAGGATGGACTGGAGAGGTGCAAGGGTGTTGGCAGGGAGGTCACAGAAAAGGATGTTGCAGTAGTCAATACGGGAGATGTGAGGGCATGCACAAGCATTTTAGTAGATTGACGGTTGAGGAAAGGACGGATTCTGGAGATATTTTTGAGCTGGAGGCGACAGGAGGTGGAAAGAGCTTGGATGTGCGGTTTGAGGGACAGGGCAGAGTCAAGGGTTACTCCGAGCCAGCGGACTTCCGGTACGGGGGAAGGCGTGATGTCGTTAATTGCAATAGATAGGTCAGGTAAGGAAGATCTATGGGATGGAGGAAAGATGATGAGTTCAGATTTGTCCACATTGAGTTTGAGGAATCGAGAGGAGAAGAAGGAGGATATGGCTGAGAGACACTCCGGGATTCTGGACAGCAGAGAGGTGACGTCTGGGCCAGAAAGGTAGATCTGAGTGTCATCAGCATAGAGGTGGTACTGGAATCCATGAGACTTTATGAGTTGTCCCAAGCCAAGTGTATAGATTGAGAAGGGGTCCTAGAACAGAGCCTTTGGGGACTCCAACAGAGAGAGGGTGGGATGAGGAGGTAGTATGGGAGTGGGAGACGCTGAATGTGCAGTTGGAAAGGTATGAGGAGATCCAGGATAGGGCGAGGTCTTTGATGCCAAAGGAGGAGAGGATCTGTAGTAGGAGGCAGTGGTCAACTGTGTCGAAAGCAGAGAACAGGTCTAGAAGGAGGAGTACAGAGTATTGTCTGTTAGCTTTGGCTGTAATTAGGTCATTAGTAATTTTGGTCACGGCTGTCTCATTTGAGTGATGGGGGCTGAAACCAGATTGTAGATTGTCAAAGAGCAAGTTAGATGAGAGGTGGGAGGAAAGTTCAGCGTGGACGTGCTGCTCCAGGAGTTCGGAAGCGAATGGGAGCAGTGATATTGGGCGATAGCTGGACATAGCAGTTGGATCGAGGGTTGGCTTTTTAAGGATAGGTGTGATTGTGGCATGTTTGAAAGCAGAAGGGAAGGTGCCAGAAATTAGTGATAGGTTGAAGAGGTGGGTTAGGGATGGGATGAGAGTGGTGGTGAGGTTAAGGAGGAGGTGGGATGGGATGGGGTCGAGCGCACAAGGTGGTGAGGTGCGCTTTCGAGAGGAGACAATTAAGTGATGTTGGATAGGGAGGTTATGGGGTTTGGGCATTGGTCTGGTATACAAAGGGGTTGTGGTGGTTGAACAATGAAGACGTGGCTTGTTTGGTCGATCTTATTTTTAAAGTGTGTGGCACTCAGTCCTCAGCAGAGATGAGGGAGGTTGGAGCGGGTAGTGGGGGGTGGAGGAGGGAGTTAAAGGTTTTGAATAACTGTTTGGGGTTGTAGGATAGGGAAGATACGAGGGCTGTGAAGTAGGCCTGTTTAGCAGAGGGGAGAGCAGATTTAAAAGCGAGTGTTGCCTGTTTGAATGCAGTGAAGGCATCTTGTGAATGTGTTTTATTCCAATGCCGCTCCGCAACCCTGGACACTTGCCAGAGCCTTTTAGTTGTGTTATTGTGCCAGGGTTGGAGGAGGATAATACTATGGGCTGTTATCGGGGGGACGGCCTCAGCCCCTTAGTTATAGCGAAGGGAAAGCTTAATGCTTCAGCTTTATGTAGGATTTTGGGGACTGCCTCATGACTGTGCCCACTGCACAAGGTCCATACAGACATGGAAGGGGAGAACATGAGCGGCCGCACAGAGACTGGATCTCGGACCCATCCAAGACCTTTGGGATGAACTGGATTGGAGATTGTGAGCCTGGCCTCTCCCCAACATCAATATCTGACCTTACAAAAGGTCTTCTGGATGAAGGGGAAAAAATTACGATAGGCACCTCCAAAATCTTGTTGAAATCCTTCCCAGAAGAGTCAGACCTGTTTTATCTGCAGAGGGCCGACTCCATATTAATATCTATAGAATGAAAGCTCCAGTAGGTGGAATGTGGAGGGGGCACATACTTAGGAGGAACTTTAGGAACTATGAGGCCAATGCTTGGGTGAGTGACTGTGTGTTGCTGGAATGAGTGCTGATAGGAGAGCGAGATGAAGATATGAATTGCTACTTCTATATTTCTGTACAAGATTATTCAAAATTTGGTTATTTTCACCATCCTTCTCACCCCTTATAAATACCAGAGATCCTCGCACAGCCAGCTTTCTACATAGAAATCATGGGGCCCCATAGCAGAAGTTTTAATTCGACCCCCCTAAAAAAAATAGATAAATAATTGTCGGGGTCAAAGGAAAGCATACCTCACAACTTTCCAGACTTTACATAGTAATTTTCCTCTTGCTGAAGTCCTAGATTACTTTTTCATTTCCCCATAAAGTATGATACCAACAAAAGGGCCCCCCAAACACAGTATGATACCCCATAGTGAATTCTTCCACATTAGCCTCCATATGCACAGTATAATGACCCTACTGTATCCCACCTCAACTCCCAAGGCAAAGTATGGTGACCCCAACACAGTATGATCCCCCAACTGTGACCCCTACACAGCCCTCCATGCAATATAATGGCCCCCACACCTCACCATACTGTATAATGGCCCCCACACAGCCCTCCACACAGTATGATGGACCCCACGCAAATCTTCATACTGTATATTTGCTTGCATACAGTATAATGCCCCCCATATAGCCCTTCAAATACTATAATGGCCCTACATAGCCTTCCATATAGTATAATGAGCCCCATATAGTCCTCCATATAGTATACGTCGCCCCCATAATCCTCCATGTAGTATAATGGGCAGTACGTGGCGCAGTGGTTAGCACAGCAGCCTTGCAGCGCTGGGGTCCTGGGTTCAAACCCCACCAAGGACAACATCTGCAAAGAGTTTGTATGTTCTCTCCGTGTTTGCGTGGGTTTCCTCCGGGCACTCCGGTTTCCTCCCACATTCTAAAGACATACTGATAGGGAATTTATATTGTGAGCCCCAACGGGGACAGCGATGATAATGTGTGCAAACTGTAAAGCGCTGCGGAATATGTTAGCGCTATATAAAAATAAAAGATTATTATTATTATAATGCACTCCTATGGTTCTCCATAGAATCTAATGCACCCCCATAGTCATCCAGTTGAAGTTTCTGCTGGCATCGGCGGGCACCTGACCCAGCAGGCCCGGTTGCAGCGGTGACTACTGCAACCATGATTGTTTTGCCCCTGGTTACGGCAGGTTGCAGGCTTGTCGGAAGAAGTAGGCCTTCAGGTTCTAGAAGGTTTTCATGGTAGATGAGAGTGTTGTATGTTGAGATAGAGAGTTCCATAGTAGGGGGGATGCACGGGAGAAATCTAGTGTGAGATTATGGGAAAAAGTGATTAGAGGGGTGTAGAGAAGGAGATCTTGTGAGGATCAGAGGTTGCGTGCAGGTAATGTCATGGTTAAAGTTTTGTACTGGAGTCTAAGGGCAATGAGGAGCCGATGAAGGGATTGACAGAGAGTAGGGGAATAGCGGGGGGACAGGTGGATTAGTCGGGCAGCAGAGTTTAGAATAGATTGGAGGGGTGCGAGAGTGTTCGAGGGGAGGCCACAGAGCAGGAGGTTGCAGTAGTCAAGGCGGGAGATAATGAGGGCATGGATTGGGGTTTTTGCAGATTCTTGGTTAAGTAATGTAGGGATCTGGGAAATATTTTGGAGTTGGAGTCGGCAGTGGTAGAAAGGGTTTGGATGTGTGCTTTGAAAGAGAGATCAGTGTCAAGGATTACCCCGAGGCAGCGAGCTTGTGGGACTGGGGAGAGTGAGCAGCCATTGACTTTGCTGGCCAGGTCTGTTGGGTGTGTTGAGTGAGATGGGGGAAAGATGATGAATTCTGTTTTGTCAATGTTAACTTTTAGAAATTGAGCAGAGAAGAAGGATGGAATAGCAGACAGACATTGTAGGATGCTGGTTAGAAAGGAGGCAATGTCAGGTCCAGAGAGATAGATCGGTGTCATCAGCATAGAGGTGATACTGAAAGCCATGGGACTCTATGAGCTGTCCTGGGCTGAATGTGTAGATGGAGAAGAGCAGGGGCCCTAGAACTGAACCTTGCGTGACATCGACAGATAAGGGGTGAGATGAAGAGGTGGTGCGTGAGTGGGAGACTCTGAATGTCCGGTCTGTTAGGTAAGAGGAGATCCAAGATACGGCCAAGTCTGTGATGCCAAGAGATGAGAGGGTCTGTAGTAAGAGGGAATGGTCCACTGGGTTGAAGGCAGAGGACAGGTCCAGGAGGAGGAGGACGGAGTAGTGTCGCTTAGCTTTGGCGGTTAGTAGGTCATTAGTGATTATAGTCGGGACAGATTCAGTCGAGTGATGCGGTCATATAGGGAGCAGGAGGAGAGATGATAGGACAGTTCAAGATGGACGTGTTGTTTCAGTATTTTTGATTCATAGGGGAGAAGTGATATGGGGCGATAGCTAGACACAGAGGATGGGTGTGATTGAGGCATGTTTGATGCATGAGAGGAAAGCACCAGTTATTAGTGATGGCTGAAGAGATGGGTTAGGGTTGGGAAGAAGACTGAGGATTTAGCCAGCTTCAGAGCAGTGCTCGCAGGAGCTACAGCAGATCATGCAAGTACTCTGCTCCTTGATTACGGGATCGGCCACCGCTGATGGGCTGCAGAGGTGGCCGGTAACATTGTCAAAGAGCAGAAAACTTGAGAATGAAAAAGTTTGTTTTACCAGCAGGTTGCGATTTTACCCATTTAAGAAAATGAGACGAAGCTGGCCAAATATATGAGCTAGCTACTTGCTAAGCTGACAAGTTTATTCAGTAGGAAAGAGGGAGTCAGGCTGCTGCGAAACCATTCACTTCCGTGGGTGTAAATGGAGAAACGCTACAGATATTGTGAGAACC
The DNA here is from genome assembly GCF_032444005.1 of Ranitomeya imitator. Taxonomy (NCBI): domain Eukaryota; kingdom Metazoa; phylum Chordata; class Amphibia; order Anura; family Dendrobatidae; genus Ranitomeya; species Ranitomeya imitator. The sequence goes on from NC_091291.1 coordinate 134,740,003, forward strand.
GTGGCCTCAAATCTGACCAATGGAATCATCAGCCTGGAGGTTGTATGAATTTGTGTGAGATTCTCCGGTTTCCGCCAAACACTCCAGAAACATACAATACTGAAAGTTTAAGTAATAGCCTGTGTACATTGCTACAGAATATGTTGGTGCTATGTATATAAAGTAATTATATGTGTTATATATGCAAATAAAGATATGATCGTGCGGTTTAAACTAGTACTCCGCGAGCTGCAACAGAAAATTATGACATTTCTATATAGAACTTCTAAGCGTCATCCACTTGTTGGAAAAGAGACAAGGCCACAACAGACATCCAAAAAAGTCACAAAAGAGTATACGGGGCCCGAACTCTTCTTTACTAGTGCAGATCTCACAATGTGAACTTTGGCGCCATCTATTGTAGAGTCTGTGGTACTGACACCACTACATTCAGCATGGACCCACCATAGAGGAATCCCACGGCACTGCTATGAGTCCAGCACTGAGAATGGGATGGGGTCCAAAATTCTTATTCTATTTTTTCTTTTTTTTTTAAAAAAAGGGTCCAACCAACCCAGAGTTTTTAGACAAAGCCAAGAATTCATCCACTGAGGATGCAACCTGTTCAGAAATACTGGCACACCGCTTATACTGCGTGCTGACATTACCGGGGCTATAACCATCTAACCACCATTAGATCCATGCTAAGATTAAGGTTTCTGTGTATGACCCTGGTTTCATAAATCCTGCAGGATTAGATGCCTGCACCGAGCTAATGAAGTACAATATCCTTGTGGGCAGCGGGTGCACAGGCAGAGGGCACAGGTCCTATGTGCGGATGTCAGAGCAGGGCACCATGATGCAACTGGATTTTAGTGTATTTATATCATGTGTCAGTTTGGGATATCAAGACCCCTGGTTAGCCTGACACTTACCTCTACAAATCAGGCATGAAAAAAAATCATTCATCTGAAATTAACCAAAAACGATTAAAAAAAAGGGGTCAAAACACCATCTCTTAGATCTGATGAGACTGGTGTACTTACTATATGGGAAACAAAAAATAATAATGTCATAACGACTGTATTTGAGCATATTTTAATCCATCCCTGGCTCAGGATAAGAGCATGTGCACACATTGAGTATTTGGTGAGTTTTTTTTACCCCAGTATCTGTAGGCCAAAACCAGGAGTGGAAGAGTCAGAGCTAAAGCATAATAGAAACATTTGCACCCCTTCAGCATTTATCACCCATTCCTGGTTTTGGCTTACAAATACTGGGGTAAAAAAAACGCACCAAATACTGAATGTGTGCATTCGGCCTAATACAGCCATTCTAAATGGAACTTCAAAGTAAGTATATCAGCCTCATCAGGTCTAATACATCTGATTAATAGCGTATACAGCTTGCATCACGACACCTGGTGACAGATCCGCATTCATACAGTTGTCAGTATTATTATATGGCGCTCTAGACCACATTATCCTCATACCAGCAGGGGGCACTCTTAGGCTGCCTTTACACTCACAGATTACCGTGAACGAGCGCTCTTTAAAAGGAGATTATCTTTAATTTTAAAGAGGCTGTCCATCACTCGTTAGATGAGAAAAATGTTCATTCATCGGGTGAAATGATCTTTTGCAGAAGATCCTTGTATTCCGTGGTGCATCTTCCTGTGCAGACGGGACTTGTACGACCGCGAACCGCCGCAGCACGCACGCACTGAGCCGTCCATTACAGGTTGGGGGCTCTAGTACTTTGGTGGCAGAAATGATAAAAGAATTTGCCGTCTTCCGCTAAGCTCAGTTCACTTTTCAAAAAAAGTGCCAAAAGTAGCAAAGTTTTTGCCCAACTACAAGTTGTACTCGTCACATTTGAAAAGTTTTTTTCCCTCCAGATTGTCCGTTACGTTCCTCGGCGTTCATTTTTTAATTGTTAAATTATTTTTTTCGATTGATTCAGACGTCAAATCTGAAACATTTTTTTTTTAAGCCGATGCGCCTCAGAAATTGGAATGTTGCTTCTCTGTCCACGTGGAAAATAAAACAGCACCAATGTGCACTCTAGGTGCGTTTTTCTATGGAAATGAGTAGGACGCTTGTTCAAAGAGTTATGTGAAGTGGTAGTAAATGTGGATTTTGGTGCCAAATTCTTTCCAAAACGTTTTTTTTTTTTCAAGGATTCGTGCATATGACGTCTTTTTCAGTAGATCGCCTGAAAAAAAAAAAAAAAAACCCCCGCAAAAGTGGTGCTGAAGAGGAATATTAAAAACAATATTGCTGCGCATGTGTTCAGTCTATTGTTACCTCTTTTTAGGCTGTGTGCGCACGTTGCGGATTTAGTGCAGATCAGCAGCGTTTTTTTTCCACGCAGAAACGCTGCAGATCCGCAAAGTGATTTACAGTACATTGTAAATCAACAGGAAAAAAAAAATGCAGTGCTGATGGTGCGGAAAATTCCGCATGGAAAACGCAGCGGATTGAAAGAAGGAGCATGTCACTTGTTTTGTGCGGATCTGCCGCGTTACTGCACCCTTCCATTATAGAAATCCACAGGGGTAAAAAAAACGCATAAAATCCGCAACAAAGACGCGCAAAATCCGCATCAAATCTGCACCTGCGTTTTCTGCCAGGAGATGCAGATTTTGTGCAAAAACTTCTGCACCCCAATCTGCAACGTGTGCACATAGCCTAACTGTCTCAGTTAAAAGAAGTAGCATTTTTATTGCTTGTATAGTGAAACCGCCACAAAATGACGCTAAACCCATCAGTTTTCCTTAAGGCTATGTGCACACGTTGCGGATTAGGCTTAGGAATTTCTGGTGCGAATTCTGCCTCTCCTGGCAGAAAACGCACCTGCGGATTTGTCGCGTTTTTTGTGCGGTTCCGCAGCGTTTTTTGTGCGTTTGTGCTGCGGGTTTCTTGCGGATTTGCTGTGGGTTTTTTTCCCCTGCGGTTTTCTATAATGGAATGGGTACAAAAACGCTGCAGATTCACAAAAAAGAAGTGACATGCTTATTCTTTTGAACCGCAGCATTTCCGCAAAGTGTGCACAGCATTTTTTTCTCGTTGATTTACATTGTACTGTAAATCAATTGCGGATCTGCAGCGTTTATACACTGCAAAAAACGCTGCGGATCCGCAGAGAATCCGCAACGTGTGCACATACCCTAAGCGTTTCCATTGGCAGAACAAAGACATAATGCGCACATACCCCAACCTGCATAGAATGGTCATGAGATCCTAGCCTACATGTGGTCAGATCCCTCTGTGAGCTCCCGGTGATTAGTGTCATCTAGATCCACCTGTGGCGGTAAGACTACTCCTATATAATCCTCCATCACAGAGCTGAGTGCTACATCAGAGGAAGCTTGTACTCAGGTGAGGATGGAGACAAGTGGCTCCTTGTGAGCAGAGGCTAACAGGTTGTGGAGTCTCATGGACGGTTTTGCCCTTCTGCGAAAATGTAGACGTTTTCTAAGACTGAAAGTTGGTTTCATGGGCTTGTTTCTGATGACTGGGAATGGTTGCAGGTTGTGCTGAGAACTTAAATTTTGCAGGCTACCCACTGCAGCCCAAAGAGGGAATATACAAGTCCATGCACAGTGGACATTAACCTTCTCTTTTTTTTTTTTTTTTTGCACAAGTGACACTTTCTGCAGTGGACCAACATGAATATCTGTTGCAGGTTTTGGCTTATAATTGGAGGAAAAGTATACTAGGAAACCTGTCACTGCTTTTCACCCATCCCCGGCTTTGGCTTACAAATGTTGAACAAAGCTTTAGAGAACTGCCATCCTCCTGATCAATAGGAGCCCTAAAGATTTATTAGCACATACTAAGCTACTTTCTCACCAGCGTCGGATTCGGCCCGTCGCACTGCATCCGCTGCCCCATTGGGAGGTGGGGGCAGAGTTCCGGCTGCGCATGCGCGGTCGGAAAAAGCGGTCTTTAGGCAGCAAATAAACGTTACATTTAACGTTTTTTGCTCCCGGCGGTCTGCCACAACACGGCGCAACCGTCGCACGACAGTTGCGACGTGTGACAATGTGTCGGTAATGTTACTCTATGGGGCAAAAACGCATCCTGCAAACAACTTTGCAGGATGCGTTTTTTCCCCTAAACGACGCATTGCGATGTATTAAAAGCCAGTGTGAAAGTAGCCTTAGATACTTATTGGTCTTATTGTGGCCCATTGGGTAGGTTGTCCGGCAATGTGGCCCTTGGACTGTAGAGGGAAGGGTAGGGACTCTCCATATCCCAAAAGATGAATGTGTAGTAGTAAAAAAAAAAAAAAAACCCTAACAATTAAACCCTGAATGCACTGGAGAATCAGATGATCAAAGCCCTGTTCACACTGCAAGTCGACCATGTGTGCGCTGTCTTTCCCTTTCTGACATAACTGCAGCACATGCTCACTGGAATCCTGTGTTCAAAGGGTTAACAGCACCAAAGCAACAGGGGATAAGTAACATGCAACGTATTAAAGTGCCGCTTCTTCAAATGCCTTGTGTACTTGTTCAGTCTTCTGCAATAATTCAGTAAAAAAATGCCCCGTTTTATTCCCCTCCACAGCTCTTCCATCACCCAGTGTCATTTACTAAATTAAATAATGAAGGAAGAAATTGCCGCCACCGTTGTCTTCATCACGATGCTGGTGAAGAAGCACCAGAAGCTGAGCAAGCAGAAAATAGAAAAGTTCGGTGCCAAACTGACGACCATCCTATTTGCAAGATATAAATCCCACTGGTATACAGAAAATCCATCAAAAGGACAAGCTTTTCGGTAAGATGGTTGAGATGATCGCTACACCTCTCCCAATATATAGTTTCTCTTTAATCCTCTACATACTGTCTAACTGCAGATATTAGGGACTTGTGATTGGAGAAGGAAGCAGACTTCTGATATCGCAAGTTTCTTATCTCCCAACCCTCCAACATATAGTAGTTTTGGTGGCCACATTGCCAATATGAGTTACTTGGAGGCCAAAGTACCGTAATTGTATAGCAATGTCCTGCTTACCTGCTTGGTAAAAGGCAAAATCTCTTCCAGATGCATAAGAATTAATAAGTGTCAGTCGGTTGACTCAGTCTTGGAGCAAACCTGTGCCGAGAGCGACGTAGACTTTGAGGATCTTGGATTGCCAAAGGAAATGACCATCTGGGTGGATCCGTTTGAAGTCTGCTGTAGGTAGGTGGTGGAGTGTGTTTTGCATAGCTAGTGAGAAGTATGAAGACAAAACTCATGTTCTACTTCTGCACAGATATGGTGAGAAAAACAACCCGTTCACAATCGCAAGCTTCATGGGTAAAGATGATTGTAACGTGTCAAAGAGAATTAGCACCGCCGTAGAGAAGGCCACTTCTGACTATCACTCCGGGACGTCTTCGGATGAAGAGACTTCTGTAAAAGAACCGAAGATCATCCCTACTGTGAGCAATCCCAAGAGTATCTACCGGGCACACCCGAAGGTATGGAGGTCTTCACTTATGGCTTACTGTGCTATAGCAATGATGCGCCGTAGGTTTGGCTTTCTAAAAGGGACTGTCGGCACAGAATGACTGTTAAAAACTAGGTCCTGACTCTCGGCGCTTCACAGCAGAGCTGGCCACTTGGATACCTTTTCCCTCAATCACCCCCTCATTTCACTACCAGCTCTGGTGTTATTGAGACAGCAGTGTGGGGAGTGTATGTAAAGGTTTGCCTCCGCCTTGAAGCACCGAGCGCCTGTAACTAGTTTGAACAGTCATTCTGTGAAGTCTTGGCACAAAATGATCAACCAATGCGCAGGTGCTATGCCACAAATACTGTAACGCTGCCTTTCTCCATTGGTGGAAACCCAATATGGCTCCTTTTGTTTAGGTCTTCATGTTGCACTACTGTCTGTACCCCATAACCCTGTCCTGTCTCTCTTGCAGTGCACAGAATACAGCCAACCTACCCAAACCTGGTCCCAATTCCCTCGTCGAAAGAACTACCCAAATGATGGCTACCACCAGCCCCAGCCTGCGGGTTACTATCCTCAGCACAGAGCCTACAAACCCTACAGAAAGGCCGCCGGCCCTCGCCTTGACCGATATCACTGGGTGAACACAAAACGATGACAAGAAAATGACCTGGTTTTAGAAAAAAAGTGGTGCTCTGATTTTATACAATGTTTTTATGAAAACTGACTATTTATATTTTTATGTTTTGTTCTGTGACATGATCTATGCACTGACATTTTTATTTTTAACAAATGAATAAATTAAGTAATTCTTTTATTTCTTACTGGCTTGATCTGTGTATATGGTGACAGATTCCCTTATACTTCTAATTGCATAGCTCCCCACCGTGAAATGGTCACTCTTGGTACTGCAGCTCCTATATCAGCTGCTGTATGTCTGGCAGGGACTGATGCACAGGGGCCCAAGATGTAACTGGGCCCATTTCCACAGCCAAAGCAGGTGGCCTACAAAAGGTTCATATACTGATCTTGATCTCTCATGCCTGGCCACTTCAGGCCCTGCTGTGTGGAGTTTTGGAACCCCCTCCAATTCAGCATTGATCTCCACAAATAGAAGTCCTGGATAATTCATTCTTACACTTTTAAGAAACCGCTCTATGCCGGACCATGGTCTGTCTGGTATTGTAACTTTGGAGCACAGCTGGTATGCCACTGGCAAGGGTGGTGCAGTTTCTGATCTCAGGTGACACAACTAAATTGGACCTACTCACTTAAATGGGTGTACCGGCTCTAGGTCTTCACACCTAGCATCAAGACTTATTATGATGTTGGAGACTTAACGTCCTATAGAAGGATAAGTGTCCTATGTAGGTCAACTGAGATGTTGGGACAACACGGCTAGACTTGGTACATTGACATAACTGATATCACAAACAGTTGGATGACAACCTACAAAAATATGCTTGCACCTGATATCTTGGCATGTTCATCTACTGTAAGTGGTACAAATGACCGTGTCTCTGGACACCTGATACAGACTGTATTCATGGCCACCCACCTGTATCACTTCACAAGGTGAGAACAACGCTCTTGGCTGTAATGACTCGGGTGCTATTTAATAGTTCATGTAGGGGAACTTCCTTGTAACATTGAAGCCATAAGGAGAATCGGGAGCCACAGAAGTAGGGCATCTTGATCCTGAGCTCAACTGTGTTACTGGATTTTTAGGGAAAAATTCATCCATTGTAATTCCAAAAAAAAAAAAATATTTCAGAAGGGCAAGGTTTATTAAGCAATAATGAAGGCATGTATACTCTTCACCAGTTTCTAGATCAGCTACAGACTTAAAATCCACTACATGTGGATGGGGCCGTTTACAGCCTCCGGTGCAGATACTGAAGCTGTCTACTTTCCACCAACTTGCTCAATTTTCATCAACTCTTTAATGACTCCTCACGTTCTTCACCTCATCTGTGGCCTAAAATAAGCAAATGCTCTGTTAGACTCCACCTTTTTGACTCCAAATGTAATTTCTCAAGCCTGTCCTTTCCTTAATCTTGACTCAACAAAATTGTACTGCTTGCCCTAATCTCCGCTCTCCTGGACTACTGCAACATTTGTTCTTAGGTCTTCCGTCTAACTCTTGTGGTTCTCCAACTACCCATGTGAATCTCTTCACTGACCACAACCCAAAGAATTATACTGACTTAACCTGACCCCTTCCACACATCTCTGATGTAATCTCTTGTTCTCTCCCTCTTTTTACTCGCGCAGTCTTTCTCCTCTGCTTCCCTCATACTGTGGAGCTCGCTACCCAAAAGCCTCCTTCGCCGTCTAAATCTTTAAAAACAACACAAACACTCTTTTGTATAAAGGTACCTTCACACTGAGCAACTTTCCAACGAGAACGACAGCGATCCGTGACGTTGCGGCGTCCTGGATAGCGATCTCGTTGTGTTTGACACGCAGCAGCGATCAGGATCCCGCTGTGCCATCGCTGGTCGTTGCTGGAAGTCTGGAACTTTATTTGGTCGGCGTGATTCGTCATGTTTGACAGCAAAAGCAACGATGCCTGCAATGGTTTTTCATGGAGCTAACAACCGGCGAGAACGATAAGTACGTCACTGGATCGCTCCTGCATCGTTCAGCTGTTGCCGGTGTTTGACGTCTCCTAGCGACCTAAACCGCGATGCTGCAGCGATCGGCTCATTGTCTATATCGCTGCAGCATCGCTTAATGTGACGGAACCTTAAGTCTGCAAACTACAATGACTCCTACTGCCCCACCACCATATCCCTCACCTGCTGTCCTCTCCCCCTTCCTTCCAGGTCTCTGGAATAAAGGGTCTGTTAAAATATTTTGATTATTTATTTTTTTTAAATGGCAAAAAAAACACCTAAATCTTATAAACTGTCTGAAAGGCCCAAAGTAAAAAAACAAACAAACAAACAAAAAAAAAACACTTGTTAAACCATACATATCCTGTAGCATTGTGTCTTTATATTTACAAGGCGTTGTTCGTCCATCCACATTTATATTACAGATTTAGCTGATATCTGTAAAGGAGAATTGTCTCCGCAACTTGATTCTGTCTGGTCAGGTGTCCTCTCTCCTGGGGAAAAAAAAAAAATACAGAAAAGATGAAATTACACCTGATTCCCATCTCCAATTACATATTCGTGTAAAATCTACTGTCCTAATGTGTCATATAAATATTCTGAGCCCCGAACCTGCGGATTCCAGAAGAATATGCCGCAGTGGAATGAGCAGGGGAATCACTTGCCTGTCCCGGTGAGTAATTCTCATTGTTGACTTCAAAATACATTTATATTTGTATTATAATATTATATTTTCATATTAAGATATGGCGATTCTGCATCTCTTGGTAGGAAATAAGCTGCATAAAATACGTGTTTTTGATGCATTTTTTTTTTTTCATGCACAAATACGCAACATGTGCCTGAGACTTCAGGAATCTCATTCCTTTTGGCACTAGAATATCCATGTTTTTTTGTGACAAATCTGCACAGAAAAGTGACAAAAACACGACAAATCTGCTACGTGTGCACAGGCCCTTATACTAAATTTGATTAACTTTCCTATTTATCTCATTCTGAATTTTATGCATTTAAGTTTTGAGAAATGTGTATTCAACATTTTTTTATATTTTTAAGTCTATAATATTTTCCTAAGGATTTCTATTTTATTACCATATTCCACAACCTGCAATTCTAAGACTTTATTTCTAATTACATTTCATTCTATATATTAATCACCTAACTTTACTCTTAAATTGAGCCATATTTTATTTTCAGATTCGTAAAGGTTTGCAATCCATTGGGCTCACATCCTCTTTTATTTTTTCCCCTCCTCTCGTCTTTGCTAATAAAAAAAAACAGCTCAAATCTGTGATTTATGAATGATTCTATCATAATATTTTCTCGTCTTTGCTAATACTTAATAAAAACAGCCCAAATCTGTGACTTATGAATGAATCATAATATTGGAGCATTTTTTGGCATAAAATTCCACCGCTGCGTGATATACACCAACTTAACCATTTCCTTTTGTCTTGTACACCAAACTGGACTACAAACACCAATTTTTAGCATACAAATTGTGTAAAGTATTCTAACCCTGACTTGCATGTATTTTTATCATGATTATTATTTTGTTAAAATTTGCAATTTTCTCGTTTTTCACCACTTTTTTTTTTTTTATCGTATCGTATTCACGAGCAATCCATCCATATTGTATGTAACTTTTTTGGCATGGCGACGACATAAGTATAAATGTATTCTCATGGGTATATTTTGGTATTTGCAGATTTTGAAGATGTATCTCGGCATAGTCCTGCTCATATTCTCCTACTTGGAGCCCCATAATTGTCAGACATGTTCCCCAGCGTATGACCGTCTACCGGGTAAGATGAACCCTTTGAATCGGCTGCTAATCTGAGTTGGATGTTATGTGAGCAGCTTTTATGTTTTTTTTGTTGTTGTAGAAAACAGTGATATATCTGTTACGTGCGGATCCTCAGATATTCACCTGTCCATAAACATCTGCCCGGTTTATTTTGCCAATTTTCTTCCCAATGAGCTTGCCTTGAATGGAAAACATAACTTAACGGAGTGCAAGGGTCTCATGGATATCTCAACAGATCCACCGGTCTTGAATTTCACTCTACATCTCGATGACTCTAGTAATAATACTTGTGGAAATTTCATTGACGTGAGTACTGACAGTATTAAGAAGTTAGAAGGTTTTTTTGTTTTTTTTTTTCTATACAGGAAAATGTTCAATTTATTAAAAGTTTGAGCTCAGATATAGCCGAACTAAATTTACGGGACTGATAGACATCCATCCAGGTGGTCCTATAGAAGTGTAAGGAGTGGTGTCTCAGCATGGAGGCCAGTGCTCCATTCACGCAGATGATGTTGGGATCTACAGGGTCCAAAATTATTGGACCTACAACAAAATTAATCAATGTATAAAAAAAAAAATAGCAAATGTGTCACCTACAGCATGGATAGGTTAAATTTGTATGTAATGGACAACCCCTCTAAAGGTTTTTTCCCATGTTGGACATTGTGATTAATGTATGTAGTACGAACACCCCTTTAAAGGGGTTGTTGCATCCTTTCCAAAATGGAGTCAGCACATGCACTTAATAATTTACAGAACCCCTATAGTAACGAAGGGGGGAGCCGAGCATGTACGGACACCACTCTGCTGGCAACAGGACCCAGTGATTGAGGTATAACCGGAGGAATCATGTGGATAGGCCAGAAATGTCCGAGATGGGTCTACCCCATCATACTGGACATACAATAACACACCCCAGAGAGCTGTGGTGCATACGTGTGCCGAACGTATAATAGGCTATCAACTCTTCAAAGGATAAGTGATTTATGTGCAGATCAGCAAGGTCCTGACTGCTGGGAATCCCCATAGACCCTGATAAAGGGGCTCTGAAATGCCAGTCACCGTCATTCCATTCATCCTCCCTAGGTCTGCCGGATATAACCAAGCACAGAACGGTACTGAACAAATCGCACAAATTCATTTCAGTGCCCATTTTTCAGCAGTGGTCAGAGCTCCACCGATCTGCAAGTTATCCTTTAGGTGGTTGTTATAGATTTTATATTGGAATTCTTTAATATGACTCTTTGCCTCCACAGATTATAAATGAGGTTGGCGTAGGTCAATTCAGTGCCTATTCAAATGTCCAAGCAGTCAGCATCTCGGGATTTGTGGATTCATTGCCAATAGCCGAAATGGGACTTGTGTCCTACAGCACAAATCTATACTACAACTTCTCCTGCCACTACCCGCTGCAGTACATATTAAACAACACCGAGCTGCTAACGTAAGTATGTGGACACGTTTTATTTATTATGCTCTTATGTCGAGGAGTATGGGGAGTGCATTATACTATGTTGAGGACTATGGAGAGTGCCTTATACTATATGGAGAACTATGGGGAGTGCATTATACTCTTATGGAGGACTATGGAGAGTGCCTTATACTATATGGAGAACTATGGGGAGTGCATTATACTCTTATGGAGAACTATGGGGAGTGCATTATACTATATGGAGAACTATGGGGGGTGCATTATACTCTATGGATGACTATGGGGATACATTATACTGTATGGAAGAGTTTGAGCAGTGCATTCTACTATATGGAGGACTATGGGGAGAGCATTATACTATAGGGAGTGCATTATACTCTATGGAGAACTATGAGGAGTGCATTATATTCTATGGATGACTATGGAGGTGCATTATACCATATGGAGGACTATGACAACTTTGCAGGGGTAGTTGAGGTGGGGTACAGTAGGGTCATCATACTGTGCATGTGGAGGGTACTGTGAAGGAATTCACTGTGGGGGTATCGTACAGTGTTTGTGGAGTACTTTTGTTGGCATGTTGCAATGAAAGTGGAATCTAGGGCTTCCGTATGAGGAACACACTAGGCTGACGGGTATCTACTGTGTATAACCAGCTTTACGTTTTTTTCCTATTAAACCTTTCAATTATATCTAATCATTTCCCATAGTTCCTTTGGAGCGGTCGCCATTAACAACAACAGTGGTAGCTTCATCAGTACTCTCCGGATGGGGATTTTCACGGTATGTGGGATCAAAAGTCATCGCTAAAACTTATCAGTAGTCTTTTTCTCTTATAATTTCTTAGATTTTACCCAAGTGTTTTTGGCAGTGTATAATTGTACGATTGTTAACTAGACCATATACATTGTTCATCAAAGGATGAAAACTTCACCACAGAAGCAACTGGAAATGGCAACACTTATGAACTGAGGAAAAAAATATACGTGCAAGTAGCCAGCAATAACACGGCTATGAGGTACAGCATGGGTTCAACTGATGAATGTGTAATTTCTTTGTTGATTTTTTAGTCACATCGTTTCATTGTCAACTATATTGTCACCAAAATGTTTCCAAAGGTATAGTTGAATAGGCTGCTCCAAAAGGTTGGGCCCATTTAGACAAGTCTATAACCGAGAACTAGAGTTCCTAGGAATCCTCAATTGTCCAATATTGGCTCGTCCAAACAAGCCAACAATCAGCTGCCGAACGAGAAAAAAGCTCGTTCAACAGGTGAGATTATTTTTAAGTTTGCCTTAGGCCTCATTCAGATGTCCGATTTTTGTGTACGAGTGCTATCCGTGTTTTTCAAGGATAGCACTCATACCCATGATAGTCTATGGGACCATCCACAGGTCCTATTTTCTTCCACAGACCAAGTGGTCTTGGGCAAATATTGGAGCCATGTCTGATTTTGATCTGAGGGTCGGATCAAAATCGACAATGAATGTCAACAGGTCTGTAAAACAAAAATTGCACTGCATTCGGATGAAATGCGAGTACAGTCCGATTTACACAAACTGTCAGAATGGAGAAGACTCAAATAACACTCTGATCAGAATAATTGGTCAGATTTTCTCGTATGTGAAAAAAATCAGACAAGAAAATGAGGACTAAAAAGTCATCATTCTTGGCAGCACATTACCCGTGTAAACAGGACATGTGCTGCCTGTATAATATTCTGTGTGCTGTCGGCCAGTCTATTAAGGTCTATTAAGTTACCGCCGATCAACTTGTATGTATCCAATTGGCCATCGTTTAACAGCCATGGTTGGGCAGTCTAAATGGGCCTTAACTCTACTGGTAGAAGGTGAATTTTATGTTAAGCCTGCCAAGCCATCTTGCCTCTTCAAGGTAAGTGACTCGACCAGGGCTTACAACTTCCGTATCCTCTGACCAACTGGTTGCAAAGAACGCACCTCCTGACAACCCTATGGAAAAGACTGGTTATTAGCCAGTTTATCCCTAGGAAGCAGTTTGTCCAACAAGATCTAGCAGAGGCAGCCAAACCTTGATTGGGTACATGGAGCAGTTCTCAAAACTAAAACCGTGACTAAATCTACGATAAGTAGATGGTTTCCACTGACCGTGAAATCGTAGTGTTTTGGACCTGGCACAACACTATGGCTTCTACTGCCCAAGGCTGTGTTCACATGTGTAGTAGTTATCTCCATCTTTTGACAAACAGAAATATAATGATTCAGTATAGGACCCATTCATTTGAATGAGGATCGAAAAGTCCTAAGAGGTCTTGACTGCAATCCAGCTAAAATCCAACCAAAAACAGTTAGCAACTGGATCCATTTTTTTTCAACAGTGAAACATTTGTGTTTTGGGGAAATTAATCTTAATGGAAGGTCATCTGTAAAGTCATCCATTAACGGATCAATTATTTTAGCACTGTGCATGCTCTCAGGTAGGCATTAGTTAGCGTTCACATGGGCAATACGATTTTGTCCAAACATGCAGTTTTATTACTTTCATAAAACTCCAAGGGATTCAAACAGAACAACCTCATCTGGGCACAAAGGTATTACAGCAAATAAACAGATCATTCATCAGGCACATATCACATATATCACTGTGGGCTAACCCAAACAGATTACAGTCCTTTCTCCAGGAGCAAACTTTACACACAGAAGAGGTAGTGTCTTACCAGCCTCGGTATCACCTTCAACCTGAGCACCAGCAGTTTCCAGCCCCAAACAGAAGTGTTCAACTCCATACACAGCACACACTAAACAGACTGCAGCTGCCATAAGTTACTCTGCAGCTCCAACACACAGACTGCTCAGCTTTCCTAGCTGACCTGAGCAGTCTGCATTCAGAGAGAGACCTAAGCTTGTCTCTCTCCCAGCTACAGCTCACATTTTGGCTGGTCACTCACCAGCTTCAACACACTCGACTATGCTCAACATCGCCAGCAGACTGAGATCTACCAGGTGAGCACATGCCTTGGTTCTTAGTCAAAGCTAGCCAAGTGTATCGAATCAGGACATAGTGCTAGAATTTAACCAACTACTACCTGGCTTTCTAACTATACCTGGAACACTAGAAAGGTGCAGAGACTCCTCTAGTAAAAACAGATCCGTTACAAATAAAACAAAAAGGTATGTAAAACGGAAACCAAAGTGTGCATCCGGAGAAGTGAACAGAGGCTAATCATCATAGATCGGTATCTGCATAGCGTTTCACTGTATTTGCAAAGATATTATATATGTTGGGCATAAATGTTGTAAATAAAATTGTGCTAATTTTTTAAACTTTTTGAGAATTTGTCTAAACAAAATCAGGTTAGAAAATCTTCTGCTGATTCCCTGTATTTGATATTAACTGTATGACAATTTTGCACAATTACTCTACAAATCCTTTTTTATTTTTGTTTTATTTCTAGCTACTATGTTAATCTGGATGAATGTTTCGCCACACCTGGTCCTATTATCACAACTGTGGGAAATGATAGCTACTCTTTCTTCACAGGGTAATGTAATGCCTGTTTCCAGAGTTAAACTAAGTAGACTGTAGTTTCTATTGTACTGGAGACATTACCTAATCTATGTATTTCATCTTGATTCATTACAGCTGTAACAAACAAAACAAGACGACCATTATTCAAAATGGGCAAGCCACGACTGCAAAATTCAGTTTTGAGGCATTCCGATTTCTGCAGCACAGTGGCCAGAAAACGTCGTCAATATATCTGCACTGCTTCACCCGCCTCTGTCTGGCTGATCAATGTGCTGTAAGGGATCTTCTATTGGATCATACTTATGTAATAGGGACATAAATCTCAGGTCTACATTATCCACATATGTTGCTCATATCTATAAGGAGAAACAACCCTAGAAAAATGGACTTATATATAAATATCAGACAAAGTATATTGAATATAAAATTGCCTTTATTAAATACACATTGGCAAACGGTAATACTAATTAAAAAGAAAAATGTGCACGCGTCTGGACAATTTCTCCAGCAAAAATGTATATCAATTATATAAAGGTTTTAAGAAATCCTAAAATAGAAATCGGACCAAAGGATAATATAATTTATATCTGTATTGCTGACAAATATATAATGATATAAGAGCCCCCCCCAAATAAAAATATGATGCTTAAGAAATTTTATGGATTCATGAAATCATAAAAAATCCTAAAAAATGTTTGTAGTTGTCAAACTCATTTAAATAACAAATCTCAACGTAATATATAGTGCAAAAAGCGCATAGTTATCATTAGGAATAAAACTTGATAGATGGGACTTAACTCACAGTGAATGGCAAGAAAGTGAAACAAAAACTTCACCATTAATGTGGATCCATATTGGATTGTGAGGGTGCAGTAATGCAAACAAAAAAATCCCACAAATATATAAGGGCAATTCTGGGGCAATATATCTTTAAGG